>NW_006159682.1:3601045-3603377 GCF_000334495.1 Tupaia belangeri chinensis | reverse complement strand
CTGACTGTGTGGCATGTTTCATTCTGCTCAGTTCTCCACCTCCTGCTCCTGATCTCAGAGAGCACCCACTCTTGGGGAGTCCCAAGAGCTCCAGGAAAGTGGCAGTGACTGAAGGACCTTCTGCTCTCCTGTCTCAGCGCCTCAGATCTGGGGAGACAAAGTGGTTTTAATCTCTAACTGCCTCATGGCTTTGGCCATTTCCCTTGTCTAGGGGTCAATGCATAGCTTCTTAGGTCCTTTTCAGTTAACATGCTCTATCCAAGTAGATGCCTCAATACAATAAGATTTTTAAAATACCATCCTTTTCACTCCACAAATATTGTCTGAGAATCTATGCTGTGCCAAGATAGTTTGAGCACTTGTATCACACAGTAAACAAAACTGACACAGATCCCTGTCCTTATGGCACTTACATTCTAACTATGAGTTACAAAGTGTAAATCCAAGGTGCTTGTAAATAATACGGTATTCCTGAAAGTGACTGGAGCTGTGAAATAAAGATAAGCAGGGTGAGGGTGGAGCATGCTAGGGCAGAGAGCAGACTGCAGCAGTAAGTAGAGTTCCGAAGAGGCCTCATTGAAAACGTGGGGTTTAGATGGGCTTAGAGGAGGCAAAGGAGAAGGCCAGCACCAGCATGAGTTGGCCTTCCTCCTCAGAAATGTAAGCCCTGGGACCAGCAGTTAGCGTAATGGCTATGTCACTGGACTCCCATGTAGTCAACTGCGGTTCGCGTCCCGGACCCGGTGGCTTAAAACTCACGCCGGGTGTGTGTGCGTGTGTGCCCAAGATCCCGAGAGGAGAATGGAGGAGAAAGGATTTCTTGCTTTCTCTCTGTCTCTCTCTGTCTGTCCAGTGAGCGCACACACTCTATAGTGAAAACCTCTCCAGAAAAAAAAGAAATGTGAGCCCTGGCCAGTCATTTTATAACTGGGCTCTTGCTACATCCAGCTGAATGCCAACCTGAAGATAACAGTCAGCCCCAGTAAGGTCACATTGGTTAAGTGCCCTGTAAGGTGTCTGCTCCAGTGGAGAAACGACTATCACTCTCACAGGTTCTGGGGGCTGCTGGCATTGCTTGGCTTGTGACCACATCACTCCTGCCCTGATGCCCTTCCAGCATCTTCATGCTCAGCTCTTAGCTAAGCAGATGAACTCCCAGGGAGAATATAGACTGAACAATGCCACAATGAAATATCTTTGTTTTCCCTGATGGGGGTCAGCAGGTGCAGAGGGGACAAGTCACATGCACATTCTCCAGCCTGCCCTCCCTTCCTGTCTACTCCTTTCCTCCTAGTCCACACCACTGCAGCCTTCTCCACACTTCTGACTCCCTGCAGCTCTCCCAGTACCATGAGCAGGCTCACGAGGCTTGCCGTACACGGAAGGACACTGAGGTCCTCCCCTTCCACCCCTATCAGTATCTCATTTCCTTTTTCCCCACAGCTGTCTGCCATGGGCAGCTCTGATTATTGTCCCCATTTTGCACATGAGAAGTGAGAAGGCATTTGCCCAATGAGGGACATCAAATATTGGCACAAGGAATACCGAAGTCCATTCATTCACTCATTCATTCACTCGTTCATTCGTTCATATATTTATTAAGTGACCACTATGCACCATACACTGTTCTAGGAGCTGGTACAAAATGAAGAGAAAAGCAGCCACAATCCCTGTCTTCATGAGGGTCTTTCTTTATCATCATCTTGCCTCCAAATAAGAAAATGTAACTCCTACCCACTCCCTGTTTGGAACCGTAGAATTCTTTCTCTGCTCACACTCCTACCCCTACTAGCAACAGAAGATAATCATTAAAGGGGAAAGATTAATTGTGCAGGGGGTAGGCCAAGGAAAAGTGATTTCTCCTTGGAAAGTCTGACAGCACTGCTGGAATATTAAGAGGCACCTGTCTTAGAGCCTCTAGGTAAAGCCAGAAGAACAATGCGACAATGAAATATCTTTTGTCTCTGCCGCCCTCACCAATCCTCCCACGGTGTCGGACAGGTGCATGACTAAACAGATGAATCCTTCTCTGAAGTGTGGTGTGGAGGCTGCAGCTGTAATTGCAGTCCTTTCCAATCCCAGGCAAGTCCCGAGGCACCCTTGAGGTAGGGAGCCTGTAAATGTGAGAGGGAGGGCAGAGAGAGAGAGTCAGGAAGAAAGCTAGGGAGAGACAGCAGGGAGAAGGAAGAGGCAAAGAGATAGGCAGAGGCAGAGATCAAAAGAGAAGGAGATGTAAACAGACAAGAAGACAGAGAAACCCATCAGAATCAGGAAGATGGGAGAGAAAGATAGTCAGAGGTACAGAGAGAAAGGCAAACTTGAACCCTGCTGA
>NW_006159682.1:3577889-3600759 GCF_000334495.1 Tupaia belangeri chinensis | reverse complement strand
GGTGAAGAAAGAAAAATAGGGAGTCAGGAACAGAAAGAGAATTGAACTGAGTGAGAGAGAGAGAGAGTTATGAATGCAGATAATAGTGAGAAAGACAGGCACACACACAGAGAGAAAGGCAGATGAGACAGAAGGAGACCAAAGAAAAAAGCAGAGAAACAGACATAAGAGGAGAGATAGTCGACGAAACATAACAGGATTGAAAAAGAAACAGAAACTGAGAGAGGCAGAGAAGGGCAGAGAGGAGAAAGGGAGAGAGGGAGTGAAGGAAGGGAGACCTCCTTATTGATTGGTGAAAGATACTAGAAAGAGGAGGGATTTTTGAGACGTTCGCTTCAGGGTGGTGCCTGGAGATGACTGCATATGTATGAATAGTGGAGAGGGCCTCCAGCTCATCAAAAATGAATAAAACTGGAAATGAATGTGAGGCTCTGCATTAGTTTCCTATGGCCACGTATAACAAATTACCACAAACTCAGTAAAACTTGGCTTAAGATGATGGAAATACATTTCCTCACAGTTCTGGAGGGTGGAGTTTCATTGGCCAAAACCAAGGCATCAGTGGGGCTGCACTCCCTCTGGAGGCTCCAGTGGAGAAACGACTATCACTCTCCCAGGTTCTGGGAGCTGCCGGCATTGCTTGGTTTGTGACCACATCACTCCAATCTCTGCCTCCATAGTCACAGTGGCTCCTCTCTCTTCTACATATGTTAAATTTTCCACCTCCCTCTAATAAGGATACATGTGATTGCATTTAGGGCCCACCCTGATAGTCCAAGATAATCTCTCACCTCAAGATCCTTAACAATAATAGCTACAAAGACCTCATTTTCATGAAAGGGAACTTATGTAGTCCTAGGTGTTAGAATCTGGCTATCTTTTGGGGTCATTGTTCAGTCTACTATATACTTCCTGGGAGTTCATCTGCTTAGCTAGTAACTGAACACGAAGATGCTAGAAGGGCATCAGGGGAAGAGTTCTGGTTCTCCACTGGACACCTTGCACAGCACTTAACCAACTCTATCCTACCGAACTCTCAGTATTGCCCACAAAAGTAGCAAGTTGCATTATCAGGATTTGGGCCCAGATATGTCTAACTGTAGAGTCCTTGTTTTCCCTGTTCTTTTCTTTTTTAATTTTATAGATATTTTTGCTATAGGGTGTGTTTACCAGAGACACAGAGAGAGACAGAGAGAGAGAAAGTGAGAAATCACTTCCCAGGGAGGAGGGTCATTCTGTATTACCTTCTCCTCTAATCTCCTCTTGGGATTTTGAGCACACACGCCCAGCATGAGTTTCTTTCTTTGCTTTTTTTATTAAAAAAATATTTATTTATTTTTATTAATTCATTCATTTTATTTTAATTTGACCAGAGAGAGAGAGAGAGAGAGAGAGAGAGAGAGAGAGAGAGCAACTGAGAAAGCAATCCACCAGGTCCAGGGCTCAAACCTTGGTCAGCCATGTGAGACTGTCCAGTGCCTTAACCACCATTCCACCTCCTGGTCCCCACCCATCATGAGTTTCAAGCCATTAGGTCTGAGATTCAAACCATAATTGGCCATGCTGGAGTCCAGTACCACAACCACTATGCCACCTGCTGGCCCCACATAGTCCTTTTATTGTCATTATTTGCTGCCTCTCAAGGGCAGGAAATACCTGCACTGAACCAAATGTTGCCTATGTTACCTCTTAAGCATATGATAAACCTGCCCCATCTCTCTTTGTGCTGCAATTCCTGTAGTTCTGACCTTTATCTCATATCAGAACTATTGTTTTAGCCTCATAATTGGTTTTCTAGCCTTCTGGTCCCCCCATGGTTGCTGAGAGTGATGTTTTCACGATTGCTAATCTTGTTACTCCCTGACCTGCAACCTTGCACTGATTTCCTATCACCTACAGGGTAAGATCTAAACTCCTAAATGTGGCCCTCACAGCCTTGCCAAGCTAGCCTATGTCTTGTCCCCTGACACTCTATCCTGATGTGGATCTATTTATAATAGAACATGGGGTTTAGAGTCCAAAAAGTATGGATTTTAATCTTGGCTCTTATATGTGTAGCTATGTGACCTTGGGCAGGTTATTTTCCTTCCCTGAGCTCAATTTCTCATCTCCGAAATAGATCATTCTACCCACCTCACAGGATTACTAATTTCTAATTTTATTAGACATTACATAACCAAAACACCCAGCACAATTCTGACATATACTAGCTCTTTATTATTATTATTTATAAAATAAAAGTGGGAGCTCCTCAAAGGACAAGGGTATAACATGTTCAGATTGTTTTTCCAGAGACATTCTGCGCATGTTAGACCTTTTAACAAAGGCAGAGAGGAAAAAACAATATATAAATATAAAACAGAACTCTAAGATGAGAAGACAGGAATAAAAGAACAGAAGGGAAGAAGAGATGAAGAAATTATTATTATTATTATTATTATTTTGAGAGAGAACTTTGCTATAGAGTATGTGAACCCACAGGAGAGACAGAGAGAGACACAGAGAGACATAAAGTGAGAAATCACTCCCCAGGGAGGATGGCCATGCTGCAATCCTTTCTCCTTCATTCTCCTCTCAGGGTTTTGGGCATGCACATATGCTCCCTGTGTGAGTTTTAAGCTGCTGGGTCTGGGACCCGAACTGCAGTCAACTATGTGGGAATCCAGCGACGTAACTATTATGCCATCTGGTGGTCCTGAGATGAAGAAATTAGTATTAGGGAACCAGCAGTTAGCGTAATGGCTATGTCGCTGGACTCCCACGTAGTCGACCGCGGTTCGTGTCCCGGACCCGGTGGCTTAAAACACACGCCGGGTGCGTGTGCATGCGTGCCCAAGATCCTGAGAGGAGAATGGAGGAGAAGGGATTGCGGCGTGACCATCCCCCCTGGGGGGTGATTTCTCGCTTTCTGTCTCTATGTCTCTCTCTGTCTGTCTGGCGAGCGCAGAAATTAGTATTAAACTATTTTTAAAATTCTGTGTTTTCAGGCTGGCCTGATAGCCTAGTAGTTAAAGGAACCAGCTCACACATGGCTGACCACAATTCAAATCCTGTCTACAGCAAGCAGCTCAGAAAACATGCTGGGCATGTGTGTAAATGTCCCAAATCCCAACAGGATGGAGAAATGGAGAAGGGATTGTGGTATGACCTCGTCCTATTGCTTTCTTCCTTTCCCTCTCTCTTTCTGTCTCTCTCTCTGAAAAGCATGTGCATCCTCCAACGATTAAAATAAAAAATTGTGTTTTCAAAATGTTCAGGATAAGACCTTGCCTTGTAGGTCCCTTCCATGCCGTGTGCCTCAGTTTTCTCTCCTGTAAAACTCGCTGCAGGCTGAACTGGATGATCTCTAGTTCTCACTTTCTCCCTGAAGGGTTTCTCTGGAGTCAGGGATACCCTTTCCAGCCAAGCAGATGAGAGCCAGCCTTATCCATCATGAAGGAGGTGCCTACCGTTCTGACGAGGTATCTGGAGGAGAAGTCTGGGCAGAGGCTGGCTGGGTTAGAACAGATGGAGATAGGACCTCATGCATGTGCCTGGTTCTGGATGGGATGACCTTGGGGGATGTTTGGATTTCGGACCACATTAGTCAGATTGCTGTCACTCATTCATTATTTGTTACTCATTGATTTACTTGCCAGACACGTATCAAACACCTCCTATGTGCTAGGCCATGTAATGGGTATATAGAGCAAATACATTTATTTACATTCTATAAGTAAACAAAACGGGTGGCCTTGCCCTCAAGCTGCTTATAGTCCAGACTTTACTGACGTTCTGGCCTGGCTGATTCTGCTGTGAGGACTGCCCTGTGCATTGCAGGGTGTTTGGCAGCATCCCTGGTCTCTTCCACTAGATGTCAGCAGCAGCTATTCTATTCCACAAGCAAAAAATGTCTTTAAATATTGCCAAACACACCCTGTGGGTAAACTCACCCAATGAGGGAGGACCACAGGCCTAGGGGGTGCAGGATCTGGTAGAGGTAAAGCAGGTGAAGTGGGAAAGGTGGGCCGGAGTTTGACTGGGAAGAACCCTGGCTTCCCTGACTGGACAAAGTAATCCCTGAACGAATCCTTGGGTATGTGAGAGGGGAAGGACTCAACTTCACAGGCTGCACTGACCTCCCAAGATAGTCCTATAACCCCCTACCCCCCATCCCTTTGGCAAAGAAGGGTGGCCTCCCTCCAACTCCAGCACACCTGAACTGAGATGTCTCTCCCTTCCCTGCTTGTCCTGGACTGCTGGCACTTGTAGCCCATCTGTCTATCTCAGATCTACCTCTCACTCAAGAGGGAAATGAATCCCTCTCTCCAGTTCCCACTCTATGGCTTGCCTTGTGGCTCCCTCACTCCCCCTCCTCTTCCACTTCAGGTACCAGCAGCTTCCCAGCAGTGCCTCCCCTGCTCTGCTAACAGTGACCATGGCTCTGGAAATTAGCTCTTGAAATCGCCTGTGCCTGACCAGCTGAGTCCCTGCTCGGCAATATTGGACCTTTGATGTGACTCTGCTCGAGAGAGGGCTCTGCTTCCTGGAGAGATGCTCAGCCCTGCCTGTCTCATATATATTTTTAGAAGTTTCAATGGATGCACAATAAAAATAAAACCAAAGGCCAAAGCAAATATTTACACAGCAGCATCTCAGAGTGGCAGGGAGGGAAGAGGGAAGCAGAGAAGCTTTGAGAGTCCTGGCTTCGGGGCTCAGCTCTCCTTCTGGGTGGCGCATGACTTTATGTGGGGCAAGTCTCCTCTAGATATCAGTTTTCTGATTTTAGCTCTGATGTTCCGTATGCCTGTAAATCGGGAGTTCCTATCTGAGGCCACCAGGGTTTCCTGAACCCTCTGACATTGCAGACAAATTTTTACGTGCATGTGTGAATTTTATGGGGAAAGTTCTCGTAGTTTTCTAAAATTGTCAAAGAAATCTGCATCTTCCAAAGTGTAGAGAATGTCTTCTCTATGTCTATGGGTGGAAATAACTGAGTTCATCACCACCTTCCAGGTGATACTAATGCTGCTCAATCCCTTCTTCTATACTGACTGCTCCGGGATTAGTGAAAACTTGGCAGTGCTGGGGTATGAACTTGAACTAGACTTGGAATGAAATGAACCACACGTCGAATCTACCCCAAGTGCTTCTGCATTAACTTAACTAGAAAACCTCAGAGCTGGCAACCCCAGTCTCCAACGGCTAAAGAGTAGCTCAATAAAGATGATCCTGAGTAGGTGACTGTGACTCTGAGCTGGTGTCTGGGCCATTCTGTGGCTGAGAATCAGGGGGAGGGAAGGGTGTCAGCCTTTCACTGGGAAGCTTCAAATCCAGGGTTCAGAACTTAACAGCCCACTGAAGGGTTTCCTGAAATGACAGGATAGAGGCTCTGATCTTTATTTTTTATTTTTAAGAGAGGTTTTTTATATGGGGCACATGGGTTCACTAGAGACACAGAGAAAGAGAGACAGAGAGTGAGAAATCATCTCCCAGGGTGGATGGCCATGCTGCAATCCCTTCTCCTCCATCCTTCTCTTGGGATCTTGGGCACACACCCACACACACCTAGTGTGACTTGAACATCGGTTGACTACATGGGAGTCCAGAGACATAACCATTATGCCATTTTCTGGTCCTGGGGCTCTGACCTTTAAAAGAAGCCCATTCCCCTGTGCCTGTGTCTTCATCCCTGATTGGACCTGAATTTGAAGTCCTGAATTAATAATCCTGAATTAATACATGGATTAATATAATGAGTAATATTTTGTGAGTCAAGAGACCTATATTAGCACATCAACTTTCTCCACCTGTTGAATACCTGGGGCAGGTCACTGATCATTTAAGTTCCCCTTTTGATAATAAGGAAGAATTGGGCACACTTCATATTTCCACCAAGAGATGCCATTAGTATAGTGAAACTCTGGTGGAGTACCTCATTTGTGGCTAGCTCCTTGCATTTAATACTCATTTTGGAACATCCTTGGTTCAAGCAAAACAGCAATGATCCCATCGTAAGAGTGGGTCTCAATTCTGATCCTAGGATCTCCCTGGCTCTAACATTTTTAAATTTTATTTCTTGTCCCTGTGCTACTTTCTTTTTATCGCTGTCTTAAACTTGAAACTCAGAAAATGGAATGAACATTTTTGGCCATTTTGCTGATTTTATTTACTACATGCAATGTAGATTTTTATTATTCCTGTGTTACAGGTTAGAAAACTGAGGTTTGGTTTCACCTGTCTAACATCACTCAGCTATCAAGTGATGGATTAGGACTTAAACTCAGGCCTGTCCAACTACAAGGTCTGTGGCTTTTTTTTTTTTTTAATTGCCAGAAGATATATGGGCTTGTGAGAGAAAGAAAGAAAGTGGGAGAAAGCACCTCCCAGTGGGGCTTGGTCACACCACAATCTACAAGATTAGAACCCATTTCTCCATTCTGTCAGGATTTTGGGCATGCACATGTGTACCCAATGCCTGTGGCTTTTAAAAAATTATTATTATGGTATAATTATTTGTTATCTGAATGTTCTTAAAATGAATCCATTCATCTATTCAATAGCTACTGAGCTTTTGCTGTGTAGTGCAATATGCAAGTTATTATAAATTTGGAGATGAGAAATCAGTCCCTATCTCTGGACAACCCTGAGAGAAAACATGTAAATAAAAATTGCAGATCAGGGCAATTACTACTATGGCAGAAGAAAGTAAGTATGGAAAGTAGGGATACAGAAAGTGGGATTTAGGGAACCAGCAGTTAGCGTAATGGCTATGTCGCTGGACTCCCACATAGTCGACCACGGTTCATGTCCCGGACCCGGTGGCTTAAAACTCACGCCGGGTGCGTGTGCATGCATGCCCAAGATCCCGAGAGGAGAATGGAGGAGAAGGGATCGCGGCGTGACCATCCCACCTGGGGGGTGATTTCTCGCTTTCTGTCTCTCTGTCTCTCTCTGTCTGTCTGGCGAGCGCACGCGCCCAACAGTGAAAATCTCTCCAAAAAAAAAAAAAAAACAGAAAGTGGGATTTAATATTGGAGAAACTGGAAAGCTTCTCAGAGAAGGTATTACTTGAGCTAAATTTAGGGGGCAGGTTGTCTTTTTTAAATATGAGTTTTCATTAAGCAATTTAATCAAATAATTGAGAACCTACTATGTACCAAGTACTTTTTTTAAAAAAAAGAATTTATTTATTTATATGTCTATTTATTTATTAATTTTAATTTGACCAGAGAGGGGCAGAGAGAGAAAGAGAGGGAGGGAGAGAAGGAGGGAGGGAGAGACAGAGAAATAAAAAAGAGAGAGAAAGTGAGCAAACAATTCGCCACGTCTGGGACTCAAACTGCAGTTGGTCATGTGGGAGTCTAGCACCCTTAACTATCATGCTACCTGCTGGCCTTGTACCAAGTACTTTTCTGGTTGCTGAAATGTAACTGCACAAATCGACAGGTCTCTACCCTCACAGAGCTCACATCACAGCAGGGAAGATAAGCCACAGACAAATCAGCAAATGTAGAATAAGATTGCAATTTGGGGGACTCGAAGGAAAAGTAGAAATTGGCCAGGTAAAGAGAGAATGATGGCATGGAAAAGCATATTGAACAAAGGCAGAAGCATATGAAAGTGTGCTGAGGCATAGTGATCCCTTCCAAGATTCTAAGATATTTGTTATGGCTGGACTATCTTCTATAAAATGAAGAAGGAAGCAGGAAGAAAGCAAAAAGATGAAGAAGGAAAGCAAAACAGATCATGAGGGCCTTGTTTGATCTTATGAGTGAGAGCTTATTCATGCAGATACCACAATGCCATAGGAAGGTTTTAAGGGATGGAGAGAGAATGATTAAATCTGTCTTCAGGGTGTTGCTCCCATCACCCTGGTAATGGAGGGTACCAGGATTACTGACACAGAGGATAGTTCAGGTCCAGGGAGAATGATGAGGGCCTGAACTAGTGTACTGTTAGGGGAGTAGTGAGGAGGAGATAGAATTGATGGTACAGATGATACTCGATTGAATGGGGGTGACTGACACAGTGGTTGGACTAGAAAAAGCATCAAAGATAGTGCACCAGGCTTCTTTCTTGGAGGATCAGTTGGTAGGGTAGCCATTGATCCTGGAGAGGTAGCCTGAATATAGCCTCTAGAAGGCAGAGCATTCTGTGTTCCCCAGGGTACTTTCCAAGGCCCTTTTCTTTTATTTACAATAAGTTTATTTATTTACTTTTTCCATGAGTGAAACAGACAGAGACAGAGAGAGAGACAAAGGGACAGCACTTAAAACAAGGTCTTCACACAATGTTCCATCCCCAACTTCAGCCACGCCTGATTCATGGGCATGTGTGTGCCCAGTGTACTCAGGGAAGTCTCCAGATGTGAACCTGGAATTTTCCCATGTGAGTCAGCTTCATGGAGTATACCATGCTTTACCACTGCATCTGGCATGCTTCTTAATTGTAGTATTGCCTAATTTTATTTTGCTGCACAGATGTGCCAAGTGTCTACTATGATTCCTGTAGTGAAACTCCATTAGCGGGTCCAATTACTAGAATTTCCTTCTGTCTAATGTGCTTTTGGGGACATCCTGGTTTCACATCAAGCCAAGTTGAAAATGATCCCATTCACAGGATGAGTAAAAGGCTGGGCCTAAACTCCCAACATATTTATCCAATCTTTAGGACAGAATTTATTTTCTCAGGGCTTTTGCTTTCTTTTCTATTCTTATTATCCCACACCTCTGATGGGCCAGTTGGCCTGTCTGTCTGCCTGACTACCTCCCTCCTTCTGATAAATGCTAATTAGGATCTAGTCAATGTCAAGATATAACACATGCTTGTTCTTCATCTCACTCAATCCTGCTATATTTTAGTAACATTAAGACAATAAGTCATATTATATCCCATGCTCTCATTCATCCCTTGGGCAGTGGGATTTCTTAAACCAGTTCTATGATACTTCATGCTGCCTCCATAGCAGAGCTTTGCCTGAAAGGCTATCCCAGATTCCCTGACTCTAGGTAACTCCTACTAAGTCTTAAGACCTTAACTCAACTGTTGCTTCCTCAAGAAAGTCTTCTCTGATCTCCTGGTGAAGTTAGTGCCTGCCACCGTACACCCTCCCAGCACCTCCTGGTACTGGCATAAAGGATTATACTCCTCTCACTATGGTAGCTTTGCATTTGTATGTGTGTTTTTGTAAATATCTGTTTCTTCTGTTAGACTACCAAGCTCTGTGATTGCAAAAATCATGTCTGCTTTGTTCACCATTATCTCCTCTGTACCTAGCAGAGTGGCATATTAGACGGTAAATTAAATATTATAGTTGCTCTGTGAAATAATGAGTACTGCTAATCATAGAAATTTGGAGGAAAATCTGGCCTTGTTTCCTTGGGCCAATGTTATTTCAGGACCTCACAGAGAGGAGAAATGGAATTCACTTCCAAATGGTCAATGGAGAGTTCATTGTGAGAAAAAAAAAAGTTGTGTAAAAAGCAGAGGTGGGTGTAAAGACGAACATAAACTCTAGAAGGTAAAGTAGCCCCATTACTCCTGCCTGTCTCTCTTCCCCATTAGATTAAGAGTTCCTTGAGGACACAGCCTGCCTCCTCCTCATCCTTTATTCACAGCCTTATCCACCAAATAAAGCTCCGGGAAAGAATAAGTAAAGGAATAAATAAATCTCCAACAAATCTTTCATCCCTTAATCCGCAATTTCCTTATCTGTGAAATAGGAATAACAATAGCTACTAATGAGAGTATTACAAAGGTTGAATGACATAATGAATGTAAAAACACCCAGTATGAAGCTTAACATAAGCTTCACTCTCTTTTTTTTTGCTTTTAATCATGCCTCCTGACTTTAAGTACTCCCTGAACTTCACTGACCTTCATATTTTCTAGACCGAACTTGGCAGTGTACCAATGATTAGAGACTCATTGACTATCTGAGCAGGAGGGTGCCAATAATGGACATCAATCTTATTTTATTTTCTTGCTGTGACTCTGTTCCCCTCCTGAAACATCCCATTTTCCCATATCGAACCCCCAATCTATGTTCCTGTGGCTCAGGAGGAGATGATTCCACCCCAACTCCAGGTGGGAGATAGAGTCAACCCTATTTTGGCTAGTCAGAGCACTGGAATCCCTCTTGCCATAGTGATTAGTCTATTGCAGTCTGTTGTGTATTAGTCTATTGCTTGTTTGTTTATTAGTCTATTGGCCCATGTAGAGTTGGTTCTGGGATTTGTGAAACAGAGAATCATCCCTTATACTGAGAGGCTGGAATATCTTCCTGGGGCTGTTGGTAGCCATTCTGCTTCTGAGAGAGAAGAGTTTGTCAGAGAATGAAGCAAATGCTCAGGAGATAGAGCTGAGGCATCAGAGATCGAGAGCTTGAGACAGAGTCCTGATGATGTTGAGTCCCTATGCCTAAAGCCCCAGTGTTTCCTTGGACTTCAAAAATTTGTGAGCTAATTATTTCCTGTTTTTCCTTAAGTCCATTTGAGTTGGGTTTTCTGTCACTTGCAAACAAATTTCAACTAATATGACATCTTAGAGTTGGCCTTATCAAACTTCCTAATTTTACAGATGAGGGAGAGATTAGAAAAATCACATGAGCAGCTTTTAAGTACAACCAATTTCCCCAAGAAATATATTGCTGCACTTCCTTTTATCTTCACGCTGACCAGAACAGGAACAGGATGTCCTTCTGCCTGGTTAGGGTCATAGAATATTGATTTTGGTCACAGAATGCCTAATCTTTGTCCAACAGAGAAAATTTTTAAATTCAAGTCCTCAGGAACCAGTTTTGTTTTGCATTACAATGTTTTTATCCCCCAAGCGGAACTGCTGATGGCCGTCCTTTTCCTTCCACACGGTGTAATCAGCAGCAATTAATTCTAATCACAAGGAGACAGCAAGAATGAACAGAGCATTAATTGGACAGAAGTAATCAAAATCTCCCTGAGCCCACAGTGGGTACCTATATACGGGAAAACGTGAGCAGATGCACACACGTGCTCTCTCTCCTTCTTGCCCCACACATAACCGACCGGAGCATAAGGAGAGGACGTAGGATGAACATGCAGTCTCATCAGTGCGCTGTAGTGGGGGAAAAACAAATCAAGGCTTTTGGAGTCACAAAGATCTCTCCACTAACCAGTGGCTTAAACTTAGCTTTTTCATTTGTAGAATGAGGACACACGACCCACTTCAAAGTGGTATAGAATACTAAATGAGAATATTGTATGTGTGAAGCACTTTTACTGGTAAGTAGCAGGAATTAAGGAAGTGCTAGTTCTCTTTCCTTCTACATCAGATATCTTTTGTGGCTGGTACAGAAAGGTCTAATGTGAGCTCAAATTTTAGCTCTTTGAACATTCTTGATTCAGCCTAACCAAAATCCAGCCTAACCTAACAGTTTCCCCAAGACATTCTTCTTTATCCTACAACACTGCCCTCCCCTAATCGATGTCAACACACACACAGACACACACACACACACACACACACACACACACACCAGAGCCTGCTTTTCCCTGGGGTTATAAATCCTGGCAGGGCTGCTTTGTATCCCAATTACCCCTCATAGTACCTGACACACAATGAATAGACAATGAATAGACACTTGTTGCGTAACTATTGATGGAGCCTGTGTCTCTGCTCGTGTTCTTTCTCCACCAGCAATGTGTAGCCCCCTTTATCTTAGTCTCAGCCTCAGTCATTCTTCAAGATTTGGAGTAGAAAAACCCCTCCAAAAAGATCTTTATATCTTCAAAACTTGTCCCTGGAAGCTCTCTCCCCTTCTCTGAACTCTGCCTCTGAACTCTGGCGTCAGACCAGTGTGTGTCTGTGAGACATCCAGGTTCATTCTTGTACTTGAGCACAGCAATTGTGTCTGACTTATCTCTCTATACCCCAGGCCTCGGGTCATGGAAAGTGATCCTTAATATTTGATAACAGCAATGAGTTGCCTAGAAGACATCTGGGTTGGAACATTGGTGGCTCTTATGAGGTTCGACAGGCCAGTGGGCTTCTTGAGGTTGGGCATGGATACCCCTGAGCTTAATAAGAGGAAGGACTTGGTATTACAGAAAGAAATCTGGCTCTAGAGATCATGTTATATGGGATATGGAATATACTCGAATCCAAAAATCCTGAATAAGTTGTGACTTGGTGCCCAGGCATATAGGGCTTTAGTAATATACCTGCGGAAGCTCTGGCCTAGGATCAGGCCCACCTTTGCTACCAGGCTTCACAATACTTCAGAATAAGTCATTTACTCTCTCTGGGTATCACTTTATCTACCTCAGTTTTATTCAACCAACAAGTATGTGCACTTAGAATGTCCCTTGAACAGTGCCTACTCCTGGAGATACAGAGATAACTCAGATCTGATTAGCAACTTTGGAGGGTTCATATTTTAGTGGGCATTATAAAAAAGGCCATAAAAGAAAAACATAACATCTACATGGTGTAGTTTCCATTCCTTACTGCTTTCTGAGTAAATTATCACGCTCTTTTACCCGGCATCTATGTCTCTTGTGACCTGTCTTACCTGTCCAATCTCTTCCCCCTACTGACCTTGTGCCCTGGTCATACTGTAGTAGTGGTCATTCCCCAAGGCTCCATTATCACTCATGTCTTTGCCCATATAATATTATTCTGAATATCTGCTAAATTCATAATAATCCCTCTGTACAAAGTGAAATTGACCAAAATAAGGTATTCATAGAAGGAGCACCACATTTGTAAAGTAGGAAGAGTTGCATGTGGTTTTAAAACTGCTTTTTTTCTTAATTTAGTTTTTGCTTTCTCCCTACCTCCCTCTCTCTCTCTCTTTCTTTCTTCTATGAAAGAAGGATATTTGATTAGATCAACTGTATATCAACTGCACGATTGATGATACAATCAGACTGGGCCATCAGACCCATGATCAGACTGTCTGACCTGTGCTTCCACTCATGATGTTTGAAAATGTCCCAAGAGACCAGAAGATGGCATAATGGTTACATTGCTGGACTCCCATGAAGTCAACTGCGGTTCAAGTTTTAAACATGGTAGCCTAAAACTCATGCTGGGTATGTGTGCATGCATGCCCCAAATCCCAAGAGGAGAATGGAAGAGAAGGAATTGTGGAATGGTCATCCCCCCTGGGGGTTATTTCTCGCTTTCTGTTTCTCCAACGTGTACAAGTGCCCTATAGCAAATCAATCTCTCTTTCTCTCTCTCCCTTCCTCTCTCTCTCTCTCAAAAATAAAAAATAATAAAAAAATCCTAAGAGCTAGTGACAATTAATTTTGTATCACCTTGACCAGACTATGGGGTATTCAGTCATTTGGCTAAACATTATGTTTGTGAGTGTTTCTGGATGAAATGAACAATGAACACACTTGGCAAAATAAATTGTCCTCCTAATGTGGGTGGGCCACATTCAATCAACTAAAGACCTGAATAGAAAAGGCTGAGTAAAAGGAGAATCCTCCTGCCTGCCTACTTGAGCTGGAATACTGTTTTGTTTTCTTTTTCCCCAAACTTTTAGTCTAAAATTAAAATATCAGCTTCTTGGATCTCAAGTCTGCTTGCTTTTGGCCTGGAATTTACACCATCAGTTTCCCTGGTTTTCAGGCTTTAAGACTCAGACTGCAACTACACATTAGCTCTCCTGAGACTCCAGCTTATTAACTGCAGATTTGGGGGCTTCTCAGCTTCCATAATTGGATGAGCCAGTTCTTCGGACTAAATCTCTTAATGTATATAATTTCTTCATATATATGAGAACAGAAACAAAAGGAGATAAGCCTATATCTATGTCTCCTTCTGTATCTATATCTACATTTATATCTAGTCTTCTATTGGTTCTGGTTCTCTGGAGAGGTTTTTTTGTTGTTGTTGTTTTTGTTTTTGTTTTCCCGCTATAGGGCGCATGTGCTCGCTGGACAGACAGAGAGAGACAAAGAGACAGAAAGCGAGAAATCACCCCCCAGGGGGATGGCCACGACACAATCCCTTCTCCTCCATTTTTCTCTTGGGATCTTGGGCACACACGCACACACACCCAGTGAATTTAAGCCACAGGGTCCGGGACTCCAACAGAGATCGACTACGTGGGAGTCCAGCGACATAGCCATTACGCTAACTGCTAGTCCCCGGTTCTGGTTCTCTAAAAAGTTCTGACTAATATGACCAATGTCTAAGGTACTTGTCTTTCTGAAGAATGTCCCTTTCCATGGTGAGTAAAATCATCAAACCTCGGGACCAGCAGTTAGCATAATGGCTATGTCGCTGGACACCCATGTAGTCGACTGTGGTTCATGTCGCGGACCCGGTGGCTTAAAACTCATGCCGGGCGTGTGTGCGTGCATGCCCAAGATCCTGAGAGGAGAATGGAGGAGAAGGGATTATGGCATGGCCATACCCCCAGGGGGGCGATTTCTCGCTTTCTGTCTCTCTGTCTCTCTCTGTCTGGCGAGCACATGCGCCTTATAGCAAAAACATCTAAAAAAAAATCATCAAACCTCCATTATACCCAACTTTCCTTTTCACAGATTTTTTTCTTGATTTATAATTTTATATCCAGGAATGCAGTGTTCAGAGGTACAAGAAAGCAGAGTTTTACATGGAACTAATAGGACTAGAGATCATTAGGACTCTTATTTCAGAGCAGTGAGGTGCTTGCCCATGGCTCTGGGCTTTGTGGGCACTTAGGGAAGCCCTTTCTCTTCCTTCAGATTTCCTTTCTCCTCTTGATGAATGCTTAATCACTTTTGCAGACCCAGCTTGAAATCTGTTCCATTTAGAAGGTCTTCTCAAATTTTTCAAGGTTGAATTAGTTGCTCTGTTCTCTGTGTCTCCACAGAGTTCTGTACATGTCTTCCTTTTTATAATCTGAGTCAGATCAAGAGACAGTCTAGGCAGGAAGGGTACCAGGTCTCATTTGTAATGAGATGCTAACAATCACCAAAAATATAACAAGTTGGAGAAAATTATGTTCATCTGAATTCTTCACTACCGTATGGTTGGAAGGGAATTTGAGAGTCAGAGAAGTAGAGTAACTTTTGCACAAATCACCCAGGTGGAAAGTAGTTGAGGTTGAATTTGAATCTAAGTCTTTAAAATAAATGCTCTTGCTAGTTAGTCACTGAAAAATACATGCTAACTGCCAACTATGTGCCAGGTACCATGCTGGGGTGGGATGCCAAAGTTAAAGCATAGCTGTTCAGGGCTGCAGCAGGTAACAGCAGAATAGGGCCAAATTTCATATATAAGTTGGTCTCAAAGTCCTAGACTCTTCTGTCACACTCAGTCATTGGGTGATTTTACCACTAGAAAGCTCCACAGCTAGTTCACCAGATTATCTCTAGCCCCAAAAGCAGACAAGACACTTCCTCAGAACAACCCCTTTGCCTGCCCCCAAATCTCTGGTTGTGCCCACTGTGGAAAGAGAGCCAAGGCTGCTGCCAAGTTCATTAATAATTTTGGCTTTCTGGAGAAAGGAATTGGATTGCTTTGCTCTTCAAATATCAAAACATCCAATTAACACAGCTAATTAGCATCACTAGCAGCAGTCAAAAGAATGGCAATTTAGATGCAGAATTTCAAAGGTTTCCTAGTTGTAGGCCAAGGCAACCCATCTCTTGCTAATGACAAGAGCTCCTCACTTAGGCAATTCTATGGCAGCCATCAATTAACCACTGGGCAGAGACTGGCCTCATCATTGTCATTTGTCTAATCAGAAATGGGGATAGAGAAAAAGGGAAAGAATGGAAAGGGAGAGAGGGAAGAGAGAGAGAAGGAAAGAGAGAGCGAGATGACAAAGATAGAGTGAAGGGTATGGTGGAGGCATTAGAAAAAGAGGAACAGAGAAGGTGATACAGAGAGAAAGAAACACAATAACAGAAATTCTCAGAAACAGAAGGTGGCACAGAGTGAGAGAGAGAAAGAAAAAAGGTGACTTACAGATAGATAAACAATCAGACACAAAGGAAATTTTTGAATGTACAGAAATGATATGACAAAAAAATCTTCCAGTCACCAGTAGCTTTGGGAAAGTAGCTGATCACTAGGAAGGCTTAGTGTTCTAATCTGCAACATCTGGTTTAGCTGTGAGAATTCAAATTAGAATTTGGTTAAGGTTGGCTACATAGAAAGATACAAGAGTGGGAGAGGCCACGAGACCAAAACCAGAAACTTCTCTCGCTTTCTCCCACTCAAAGTTGGACTTTTCACAAGCCTTGGTTTCTCTTTAAAGAAAGAGTATGTCAGGAATGTGGCCAGCACTGCCCGTTTCGTAGGCCGAATGTGATCAATAGTCAGGTTTGTGATCAGACAGAGGTCTGGTTGTCTCCATCAGGAAAGGAAACCTATAGATCACCTAACTTGCCTTTCTTTCTTCCTCTCTATTACGCTGTATATGCTCTGACTTAGGTCTTACAGTAGATTCTTTTGGTTATCACAATAGTCCCTGGTCTTTTCTTGCTGCAATCCAATTCATTATCTAGTCACTGTTGCCAGAGTGACAGTCCAAACATGCAAACCTGACATCCCTTCTTGACTTAAGCCTCTTCAATGGTTCTGCCCTTTCTCTGGATCAAGTCCAAATCTATTAAACCTGGTATTCAGAGCATCCCTCTGGGCTCTGGCTCCTGCTGCCTTCTCTGCAGCCTTCTCCTGACCTATGTCTCCCTACTCCCCACTCCACTTTTACACTGCAGCCGTACTAGATGGCATGGAGGCGCCTATGTGCACCATACTGTCTTTATCTCTGGGCTCATCCTCATAATATGTGGCCCCTGCAGTATTTCTCTGATCCCTGTTCATGCTCTGCTCCTTTCAATGTTTACAATTGTGTTCTCACACTTTCCTTCCCTATTAACTTTTACCTATTTATTGCCTCATCATTAATCAGAAGGGGTACAGGGTCACAAACTAAAATGTCTTCAGAGAACAGATTCGTAATATGTACAATGACAAGTATGAAACTACAAGGCAAGTAATGACAAGTAGGATAGTGTGTAAATGCCAAGCTCAAAGAATCTCACTCAAAAGTCAACCAACATGCCAATTAACTAATTAATCAATCAACTCGCAAGTCAACATATATTTTGCTGGCCAAACTCACCACTTGCAGGAAAGGGTCAGCCACTGGCTACCAGTTAATGACTTAATGACTTTCTGTCTGTAATGTAGACTCTTAGCTTGGTCTACAAGGTCCTTTTCACTCAGGTTCTATTTTCATCTCTTGCTATCTCTTTGCTTTTGGTTCAGAGGCATTTTCATAGTCTCTGCTGGCTTTGGGCCTTACAGGGGTATTAACTGTGTGTAACCCCTTTGGGCCTTAACCCCTTAGGGCCTTACAGGGGTATTAACTGTGTGTAAACAACTGCAGAGAACACTAACATTTACAGTGACAAGGCCAATCCCATCATACACCTGGTCCAGGGAAGATGTTATTAATCAGCATTTTAATGAAACCTAATTACAGCCGACGATGCCTCCTACCAGGTAAGGCAGTGGTTACAGATGGAAGCAAACCAGGAAACCACTGCTCTCTCCTGGGAGCTTGCTCCACCATAGCACTGCAGGGTTAACCTGGAGATCCAAAGTTAACTAGAGCTATCTGAATGAGTCTAGTAGCCAGAGTGCAGCAGAGGGCCCTACTAGCTATAAGAAATGACCTCTCTCCCCACAGCCCACAGAAACACAGTCAGGACAGGAGGCAGAGCTGGGTTTTAGTTGGGTATGGCTCTGGCAAGTGGTTATCTTCTCTTGTGAGTATCCCTCAGCTGACAGTCTATGTTTTTCCAGATGTGACTGAGTCTCCCTGTTTCCAGTACCGAGCCCTGAGTCAGGCATTACAGTCTTCAAACAATGGTCTTTGGTTCTTTGACTTCTTGCTTTTTTTTCTTTACCCCTTCACATGTTCCTTTTTCTCTCGCAACACTCAAGCATTCAGGGTCCCTCCCAATCTCACCTTTTACTGGAGTCTGTGTCCCCACACTTGACCACTTGGTGGTCAAAAGTGCAGGCTGCAGAGTTAGACTGCTTTAGTGGGACTTCTAACTCCCACATCTACCATCTGTGTGACCTTGGGGAAGTCACATTATCCGACTTTCAGTGTCCTCATCAGTCAAATGAGAAGAATAGGCCCTGTCCTGTCTTCTTCACATGGTTTCTGTGAGATTAAATTAGAGAAATATCTAGAGCAGTGCCTGCTGTACCACTAATTGTCCCTCCTTAATTCTACATCACTCAGAAATCTGTGGTAGGGAGAAGTTCTTGGCCCTTGATAATTGTTTGCTCCTTCCTTCCTTCTTTTATTTTTCATGCCAGAGAGTACATGCACATTTAATCTTAATGTTACAGAGCTAGACACAATAAAGCACACACACACACACACACACACACACACACCCTATTGGTTCTGTTTTTCTAGAGAATCCTAATACAACCACTTACTGTCTGTGCACCTCAGTCAGGTTATTTTACCTTGCTGGGCCTTTGTTTTCTAATCTATAAAGTGTGGATAATTGTTGCTCTGTTTTTGGTAGTAGTGGCCATAATGGTAACCCTGTCTGTGTACGTGAAAGTCCCCATAAATTGTGAGCTACTGGGCCAGTAGGTGGAGGTTAGGGCAGCTGGATCCCACATGGCTAACTGCGGTTCAGGTCCTGAACCTGGCAGCTTGAAAAATCACACCAGGTGCACATGAGTACATGTCCCAAGTCTGAAGGAAAATGGAGGAGAAGAGACTGTGGAATGGCCATCTTCCCAAGGAGGATTTCTCACCTTCCCTCTCTCTCTAAGAATACATTTATGGATCCTATGACAAACAAAACAAAACAAAACAAAACAAAACAAAACAAAACAAAACAAAACAAAAAGTGAGTTACTTCACTTTGCTAAATCTTATCTTTAAGACCCATCGCCTCCAGGAAGGCATCCCAGATGCTCTTGCCCTGGGCTCTCTGATACTTCAGAGCCCTCAGAGCAGCCTGAGTCCACACCACACCTCTGACTCTGCCCTTTCTTTCAGGACTTAGGCATACATGATGCCCAGAACTAGATGATCCTGGTGGGGCATGGAGGTGGGGTAGAAGGTGCAGCACAGACTGCTCTGGCGGCAGCTCTCCAAGCTAGAGCAGAGGCTGCCGTGAAGGACTCAGACACTGCTGCAGTCGATCGGGTTCTGAATTTAAATGCATTCCATTGCTTTTTGTCTTGACAGGGTAATAAAAAAAATCCTCAGACAGTATATTACAAACGCAAAGGTGCGACACTGGCTCTCTGTTCTCCACCAGTCTGAGAGGAGGGAGACATGTCCCAGGCCTGAAGGAAATGGAGCTTGAGAGGAGGGTAGCACATTTGAGTATAGGCACAGGGAGGGGCTGGGTCCTTCATTGTGCTAAGCCAATGCTCCCTGACCTTTCCTGTTGTAACTCTCAGAGAAAACAATGACTTCTTTTGCACAGTGAAGGAAAAAGCAAGGAACAGCCTTGTGCTGGAAGCAGAAGCCCCTAGGGCCTGGGACATTCTAGGTTTTGTGAGAGACCATGGGAACGCTGAGGGATCAGTAACTGGGTATATTAGAAACCCAACCAAACACCTGGACTTGGACTCTCTTTGACAAGCTTTCCTCCCTGGGCTGGGAGTGCAGAAGATGCTGTGGTCCTCACAGGCTGACCAGATGGGAAGCTCAGTCAGGAACTCATATTTGGGCCTCCAAGTTCCTCTGAGTCTTATGGTTGTTGTCTTTGTCTGTGGATTGAGAATCCTGCAAATCTGATTTTGTCACTCCTTATTCAAAACGACTTTCACTTGCATGCTTCAGTCGGGCACATCAAGCAGGGAGCCTCCTCATCTGGTTCATCACTTCGCACTTTCTCCTCTAATGATTTCATCTATTTTAAGGGCAACACCGATTTTCTCTCTCTCTCTCTCTCTCTCTCTCTCTCTCTCGTCTGCAGATGGCTGGCTTGGCTCCAGGATGCAGGTGGGATTCACGTCTGCCTTTTCCTCTGTTTGCTCTGGAGTTGGGTTGAAGTGACAATAATTCCCTGTGACATCCTCTGCTCCTGAGGGGTCCCTGGGTGGCCAATGCCAAACCAAGCTGCTCAGTCACACAAAAGACCTCCATCAGTGTTGGTTCTGACAGCATCATGTTGGTCAAAGCAAGTAACTCGGGTATGTCCAACATTAATGGGGCCAGGAAGAATACTCCACTGATATCCACTGCCTATACTTGGCGCTCCAGACACGTCCAGCTCCTGAACACAGCATGTGGTATCATGTCCCTGGGCCTTGTCTGACAATGTCCATTTCACTCCTCAGGTTTTAGCTCAGGGCTCATCCTCTGAAAAACCACCCTTTCCTTCCTTAGGCAGAGTTATGACTGTTCTTCTGTATGTCTTCTCTATACCTTATGTGTCCTTGCAGAACATGATAATCAATAGTAATGTTTGCACGTGAACTTCTCTGTAAGACTGTGTGCATGGAATGCACAGGTCTTATCTGACCCATTTCTGGAAGACCAGCCACTTAGTATGGGGCCTGATAGAAAAAGAATGCTCCGAATCTTCTTGTTAAACAAATGGGCAAATAATGTAATTGTCCGGGTTCATTTGATTTCTATGTGTCACCAGCTTTTCTACCTAGACCCACTGGTCTTAGTGTATGCTTTGACCCTGGGCAAACTGGGCTATAGCTGAAAACCCCATGCCTAGGTTACAGTAAGACCTAAGACACAATGACTAGAGTCAAAGGACCGTTACCCATCATCCACACATGGCAGTTACAATTTGAGTTCATAGATTGTCGGAGCAGTAAAGGATATTAGAGACTCCCTACTTCAACTGCCTCCTTGAGAGAAGCAATGTCTTATTCGCCTTTGATCTCCAATGCCCAGCATAGAACTTGCTATAGAGCGAATTCTTGGTAAACATATGTTTTGTGTTTTTCCAACACTTTTATAAACAGAAAAATGAAAGCCCAGAGTAGAATGATGAAGCCACTGAGCTACACAATATGTTTCTGGTGTTTGGATTCCAGCCAGGCTCCCCTGACTTCCAGGAGACAAGATCCTAAAGGACTTTTACTAGAACCTTGTTTCTTCACAGACCTAAGGTTTCATGCAGTAAGTCCTTAATTATTCATTTCAAATTGTCTGAGATCATTGGTGGGAACAGCGTGAATGAGTTTATGTTGCTCTAAAGCCATGAAGGCAAAAGGCAGTGTGATGTGGTGGTAAGAGAACAGGATTGGGACCAGCATGTGGCATGGTGGTTAAAGTGTTGGATTCCCACATGGCCAACTGCAATTCAAGTCCCAGCCCCAGTGGCTTGAAAATGACAACAAATAGATAAGTAAACAAATACATGTTTTTCTTTTGAGAGAGAGAGAGCAAGAGAGCAAGATTTTAAGGTTACAGACCTGGGTTTGAGAATCAGCAGAAGTACTTGCTAACTGCATGTCCTTGGGCAAATCCCCTAATTATCTTCAGAATTAGCCTCTCCCACCCACCCCCACCAAATGGGGACCATAGTGCAATCTTTCAGGGCTGGAGGAAAGATTCATGCTAATGAGTGCCATTTACCTAGAACATCTTACTCATGGTGTGGTTTCAAACTGTGCTTCAAAGCTAGCCCACAGCACCCTTGGAGTTGCCCTTACAAAGCCTCCCCGTCTTGCTGCCCTGCCATCCTGGCACTTTAATATTCACAGTGCCACCGCTCACTGTGGAACAGCCACTGACCATAAAGTTTGACATTTTGGAGATTAAAGTGCTTTGAATTAGTCATGCACATGTGAAGTCATTGTTCCTTCTTGTCCTGTTCTGGAATCTAAAAATGACTTTCAGCAGAGCCCAGTAACTTTCCCTCAACAGTTACCTTCTGGCTATGAGGCATGGAGTTTAAGCCAAGGGGAAAACTCAGAAGAAAGTGACAGCACAATAGAGGCAGTGTGAGCCACGCTTGGAGAGAGGCCTCTGTTCTGCCAGAGCTCAGGGGTCTGCTGCCAGTCTGGGGAGGGCCAAGGAGTGGTGGGACTGGGCAGCTGAAATCTCACAGGTAGTCTGGATCTGAACACTGGAGGAAGAGTAAGTGCCAGGGGATCACAAAGCCCTGAGTTCAAAGCCTGGCTCTGCTCCCTACATGTTGTATGACCCCAGGTATGTTGATATCACAAGCCAACATTTTCTCACTTCTAAGAAAGAAATAATGACTACTTCCCAAGGCTGCCATGAGAATTAAAGAAGCTATGAAAGCACTTAGTATAGACCTGGCATGTGTAGGCAAACTGCAAATGTTCTTCTCTCAAGAGTTTCCCAACTTTCCAAACTCAGATATCTTATTTCAAATGCTATGTGTTCCTGGGGGTCCAGAGAACTCCACTTTCATATGTTATTACTAAAATGCTTAGCTAAAGGGGGGTGACCTTGAAATGTACCAGTCTGTCCTTAGTGCAAATAAGTAGGGGCACCCTAGGGTCACACTTTAATGAGCCAGCTCAAAGGATGAATCCCCTTTCCCTTAAAACTGCTGCATGTCTTTGTGGTGGTGTAGATGGCTCTCCATCCAGGTAACCACTCGGCCTCCCAACCACCTACTCAGCTGACCCCTGACTCCCTAGGATTCCCATGAAGTGATCACACAGAGCTGTAAGGCATAATAATAGCTCTCATTTCTTACTAGAGCCAGACAGGATGCGAAGCACTTACATACATTAGCTCATTTAGTTCTCACAAAAACCCTGGGAAGTTTGTACCATTCTCTCTTTTCAGTAGATGAGGAGTCCAGAGAAGTACAGTAACTTGCCCAAAGTCACAGAGAGCTTGGAAATGGCAGAGCTAGGATTTAAAACCAGGCTTACATAATTTCAGAGTCAGGGTTCCTAACTGCTG
>NW_006159682.1:3560798-3577858 GCF_000334495.1 Tupaia belangeri chinensis | reverse complement strand
TACCACCTCCGAATCCCTACAGCCCTGGCTCTAGCCTGAGCCTCCACCACTCAGCTGTTACGACTTTCTCAACAGTTGGCTTGAGAGACATGGTAGTGCCCTAGGAGGGTGTGGAAGGTGCAGCCTACTTACGCCTGTGGTAACGTACTATCTGCCTGGACCTTGGACAGCTGCATACTTGCACTGTGTTTTGGGATTGTGCCCTTGTTCTCATCAGGGGACGCTATGAGAGCCAGCCTCATGACACTTGTGCTGGCAGCTGCTGAAGGAATTCTCACAAGGCCAGAGGCCACTGCCTCTTACTGGGCTTCCAACATGGATCCCTGCGTGAGATGTTTCCTTAAGAGCTCAAGGCTAGAAAATGCTTTGCATTGCTTTCTTTTGGTATAATTCACCACAAATGATAAATAAATGAGCAAGCAAACTAAACTAACTGACCCATGGACACACACACTGATGTCACATGGGGCTGCAGGAGATGATGCCTCCTCTCCACAAGCCTTCGCTGTAGGACACACTGGGAATGGAGACTGTCCTTGACATTCTGATACCCTCTGTCACTTAGTTCAGTTCACAGTCCCTGATCAGACTCTCAGACAAGAAACGGTTCTGTCCTCCCTTGGGGAGGCAGAAGAGAGAGACAGTGAGCCCTGAAAGACAGTTCTTTCAAGGTGAAGGTCAAGTCCTCACTTTTCTGAAAAGCTCAATAAGTGGCATTTGAATCTGAATTTAAACTGTGGTGTGAGGTGAGGGGAAAGAGGAGGAGGGAGAGAGAGAGAGGGAAGAATGGAAAAGAAAAAAGAGCAAAAGAGGTGGCCCCAAAGCTTGCAGCTGGAGAGAGATGTGAAAGGATGGGGTCACTGCCCTGGTCAGAGGCACTGCCTCCCCCCACTGCTTTTAATCCACATAATTCGTTAAGGTGTCAGAGCACCAAGTGACTTGTTCAAGGTCATTCAAGTAGAACATGCTGAATTCAAATGTGATTCAGTGCAAAACATTTCCATTATTTCCCTGAAGACAGGGAGCAAAGGAGGAAGGAAGAGAGAGAAAGGAAATGTGGAAGAGGTGGAATGAGACTAGAGAGGATAGGTAGGGACAAGACAGAAAGTGGAGAAGGTAAAAGAGGGGTGTAACAGAGCTAAATGTGAATGTATGTGTGTGAGAGAGTCAAATGGGAAGATGAAAAGACAAAAGAAAAAAGAGAGAGAAAAGGAAAAAAGAATGAGAGAGAGTGAAGAAAGGTGGTGTGGGCCAGCAGGAAGGATGCTTATGCAGAGAGACCCTTGGGACTTGGGAAGGAGATGCACCCCTCCCTCTCCATCCCCTCAGAGTTGCTTTAGGGTCCCTGATGCTCAGGTCTCAGCTCACACAAAGGACCAGCTCCCTTCCACTCTTCCATGCTGAGAGCTGAACTCTCACAGACAGCCATGCACCCAGGGGCCAGGAGAGGGCACTTCAACCTCAGGCAAATGTAGCCGAGCTGCAGGTGGTGGTCCCTGCAAGGCAAGTGGCAGAGGAAAGGAATGGGAGGGAGAGGCCTGACTCTGACTCAGTTCTGCTGGTTTCCAGCCCTGTGACCAGCACCTGTCCAGTGGAGCATGTCCCTGTGCACAGGCCTATGGACACAGGCTGGGCAGTGAAACTGATATAGGTCCTCCACGGCTGTCTTTTCTTTTTTTAGAGAGAGATATTTTGCTGTAGGGCATGTGAGCTTTTCAGAGAGACAGAGAGACAGAAAGTGAAAAATCATACCTCCCCCGCCCACACACACCCCGAGGGAGTGGCCACATCACAATCCCTTCTCCTCCATTCTCCTCTTGGGATTTTGAGCACACACGCACAAATGCCCAGCATGAGTTTTAAGCCACTGGGTCTGGGACTTGAATTGTGGTCGACTATGTGGGAGCACAGGAACGTAACCACTACGCCATCTGCTGATCCCACCCATGGCTCTCTTTATACTCACTCAGGACTTCCAGGCCCTGCTCCTGTGCTACCCTGTTCCAGATCTGCTTGCTGTCCTTAAAGGCAGCATGCCACCAACTTCTGCCTGAGCCCCCTTCCCTTCCTCCCTTTCACCAGGAACTGTCCCTTCTTTGAGTACACAGAGGAACAGTGTTTAAAATTGTTTTGTACCCATGACAGCATTTGATCTGCACCATCATTCACCAGGTGGACACAACAGGGAGAATGGGAAATGGAAGCACAAAGATGGAGTCAGTTGTCTCTTCTCGCAGTAAAAAATAAAACCGCTGGACTTCCCAGCTCTTAAATTTGATGAGAGCCAAAGTTCTTGAATGTTTTATCATGATTTGTTTCCTCAATACCAGAGTAAGGGGGTTTGCATATGCCGTCTCTATCTGAGTCCTAGGTATTGAAACGTGTCAAGACGAGCATTGGCTTCATCCTAGATCTTGACCTAGACTGAGTCCTAAGACTGATAATTAACGATTTTGTCCTGGTAAAAATGCTTTATTATGCACATAATTATAAAAATGGAGTTTGACACCATTGGGATAGCTGAGTATCCCCAAAACACTTTTAAGATTACTATTTTAGAATCTAAAAAAAACCTTCATGGAAAGTTCCATGGACCCTATAATCCAAAAATATTTCATCTCTTCTTATGGCCCAGGAATTTATTACCTAGATTTCACCCACTTCATTACTTAACTAGTAATAGTAAGATAACAGTATCGATTTCTGAGTGCTTACTAAGTTCCAGGTCATCTATTAGGCACCTGAGAATATTTTTTTGTTTGTTTCTATCTACTCAAAACAACTCTGTAACTTAAGTATCACAATAATTATTGTTACAAATGGGCAAACTGAGGTTCAGAAGACTATGCCAATTATCCAAGATCACACAACTGGTAAATAGCAGAACCAAGATTTGTACTCAGGTCAGCCTGGCTGAAAAAGGCCTGTTCCTTTTTATTCCGTTATCTAATAATGGCATAGGTTAGTTACATCTCAGCTACTAGTTCTCAACCTTATGGGTGGTTTATTCAAAGCAAGTGTCTTTTAGTAGGGCAACCTGAGTATTTAATATCAAAAAGAAAAAACAAATTCAAGCTTCTGGAAGGGCATAGCCCCACCACCTATGAACGATGTCACCCTGGCAGGCTTCCTCAGTCTGATGCTGACTTTTTTTACTTATAGAGGCAGGGCCTAGTCCTGGTTTAGGAGAGATATTAGGGGAAAAAAATGCATCTTCCTCCTCTGACCCCTGGATTCTTTGTTTATAAAAGAGAGATTATAATACTCATTTCTCTAGATTGTTGTGGAGAGCAAACGAGATGATGGTCTGATGTACTTTATACACTGAGAAGTGCTGTTCATTTCTGGATTCTGTAGGAACTTTGTAAATTCTCTTATACTTTGTTTTGAATAGAAATCTAAGCATCCTCCGTCTCCTCTCTCCTCTCACTGACTCACAGCAAAATCTGCATAGATCGAGTGCTTTGTTCCTGACCCCCTCCTCCTTCCAAGTTCCAACCTCCCAGCCATGACTCCCACCTCATGTCTCTTGAGACACATCAACAAGCGAAGCACGGCCACAACCTCGGCTAAAGGCCCTTGTCTCAGACAGAGTTGGCAGCTGCCTCCTCTTATTGGCAGCACATTTATCATCTTGAGGAAAATATTGACGGATAAGAAATCCCAGACAGGCAGCATGTCTCGGCCTGGCACGCAGCCTGAAGTGAGATTTGAGGTTCTGGTTCCTGGTCTTTCTGGAAGAAGGGGAAGACCGATGGTCCTGTGGACAATGGTCTGTGCCCCCAGGAGTTTTGACCAAATTCCAGGGCTGACTGTGCACAGCGTGTAGGAAATGTTCAATAAATATGAGTTAGATCTAAATTAAACAAACTCTTTGAATGGAGGCCCTTTGTCCAAACCCTTCATTTTCAGATGAGATTCTGGGGTGGATAGTGACTTGCTCAAGATTGCATAGCAAGTCAGTGACAGAGATCAGAGTGATAAGGTTCGTGGCTCATGGCTCTCACATCAGAATACCGCCCATTACACAACAATGCCAGTAGGAGATACCCCGCAACCTCTGGTCAGATGGTATAATCTGCAGAACTGGATCTTGGTCCCTTAGAGGAATCAGGAAGGAGGGGATCCTTTAACTTGTCTTCCAGAGCCAATAGTCCAGGAAACACAGAGAAGGCAGGCAGGGGGGTAGCTACTTGGTGAGGTGCTGAGGCATTTGCTCAGGTACACTCCCGGCTCCAGCTGACCCCATCCAACTGTCCTCCTCACTGCTGCCATGGCACTCTCCCTGCATACTGGTGTGACTGCACTGCACTTCACCAACTGGTTCCCGCATCTCTCTCTAGCCTCATCCCTTCTTATTCACTAATTGGCTCCCCCCAGGGCCCATACATGTGCAAAGGAAGGAAGCAGCTCCCTGGGTGCCCTGGATTTTGTACATGCTGCTCTGTCTGCACGGCCCTCTGTTCCTTTCTCATCATTTTAGACTTCAAGTGATGGTGCTTCCTTGCTGCACCCACTCCCATACCATAGCCCCAAGGTCGGGTTAGTGACTTCTTCTATCCACATTTTATGCTCCCTCTGTCCTAATGCTGTCCTGTGGTCACTCTTTGGCTTGTCTGCTCCACTGCACAGGGATCTTCTTCAGGCATGGTCATGACCACTCAGAAACAAGCACAGGGCCTGATGTATAATAGCTGCTCAATAAATACAGCCTTGGGTTCTAGTCCCTTCCTCTCCATTTCCATATAGAAGTTCAGAAGGGAGTTGCCTCCTACTGGCCCCTGCTTGGACCTCTAGGGCCACATAGGACAGATCTACTTCCTCTGTCCCATAATAGCTCTTTAGAGATTTAACCAAAGTAAATATGTAGCTCCCAAATGTCTTTTCTCCAAGAAACATACCCCAATTCTTTCACCAGTTCCTCATAGCTTTGTGCAATATAGCCATTGTCTTTGTTGGTACCCAGAACTGTCCTGGGTTTAACAATGAAAGTCCTCTGCTCCAGGAAACTACTCAGTCCTGGGCAAATTGGGACAGTTGGTAAATCTAGCTTTCTGTTCATTTTCCCACCTGATGCCTCAGAGACAGCATACCATTTATCAACATCTCACCCAGAATGGGGGCCAGAATTAAACCCAGACCTTCAGTAGCCAATGACACAGCAGGACAAACAAAGTCCATCACCTTTTTGCTCCCCAAATCTGCTCCTATTAATTCAGCTAGTGTTGGCATCAGTTTTGGCAGGATAGAATGTGCTAGATACAGGGGCTGATCCCTTGACCTATTGATCAATACCAACCTTAACAGTGCCAGTTAAGATGCCCAAATCATTTCACTACATAAGAAACCTCATTTTCCCAAATCACTATTTCCTAAAGCTTGTTCTATTTTTATTTCTTTTACACTAAAGGCAGAAATTAGTCAACACCTTTGTTCTAAATACTGCCTAAGGCCCTCCCCTCAAGTGTTCCAGGCATTCTCCCTTTCAGTAGTTATTTACTAAATGCCTACCATCTAGGAGAATCACTCTTACTGTGCTTTGGGCTGATCAAAGTTAGGCCCAAACATGCAATTGTTTGGAACTGATCTTGGGTAAAATTCTTCTACTTTTGGGGCTCTCCCCACATTTGCACAAGTAGGAATATAAGTAGCTGCTGATGTGTAAGTATACAAGTGAACATGAATGTAGACAAATAGTTTCAAGCTCCTTAGGAACCAGCCAGGCTCTCTTCTGACCGTTACCTAACAGCTGTGATCCTGAAACAATATCAACTCATTTTATCATCAACTTGGTTTCCATGGAGCCTTGCTGTGCTGCTAGTGAAAGCTGACAGTTATCACTATAAAGTAACTTTACAACTTTGTAATTTGTAGCTCTCTGCTGACAGTAATATTAACAGCATTTCGAATTATGGCTATAAACTTGACAACAGCAGATAAAACCCTTAGAAACCTCATTTTGGAGGATGAGGGAGACTGGGCGAAGGTAATGCCATGTTGGTTTTCCAGGCCTGGGACAGCAGGCGTTTAGAGATCAGGGCACACTTTGATCTGGAGGTGGGAGGTGGTCAGTCCCAGGCAGGACTTACAAAAAGGGCAAGGCAGCTCAGTCTGGCACCAAGAGAGGGTCTGGGTGGCACCCTGCAGAACCTTGTCTGTGTGATCAGGGCTTACACCTAGGTCAGTGCTGTGGACAGGTGCTGCAGAGAAGGGTTACAGGGGGGTAGAGAATAGAAAGAGCTGGTTGGTGAGTCCCAACCTCTGTGGGGTTCATTAAAAGGTTTTTATCCTACAGGAAATGGAGGGAAACTGGGATGACTGTGGAGCAGGGAGGAAAAGGAGACAAAAGCCTACCAGACAGAATGGAGAGAGCACACACTTTGAACTAGACCAATCTGGATATAAATTCTTACTCTACCACTTAGAAGTAGTATAGCCCTGGGCATGGTATTTTGATTTTTCTGGCTTTGGTTTCCCTGCTCGTAAAATAGAGGTACTATCTCAAAGGCCCAGATAACAGGACTCTTTATCTATCATCTATCTATCTATCTATCATCTATCTATCTATCTATTCTATCTATCTATCTATCTATCTATCTATCTATCTATCTATCTATCTATCTATCTATCTATCTATCTATCTATCTATCTATCTATCTATCTATCTATCTATCTATCTATCTATCTATCTATCTATCTATCTATCTATCTATCTATCTATCTATCTATCTATCTATCTATCTATCTATCTATCTATCTATCTATCTATCTATCTATCTATCTATCTATCTATCTATCTATCTATCTATCTATCTATCTATCTATCTATCTATCTATCTATCTATCTATCTATCTATCTATCTCTATCATCTATTACTATCTATCTATCATCTATCTATCTATATTTATCTATCATCTATCTATATCTACCCATCACCTATCTATCTATATCTATCTATCTATCTTTCTTTCTTTCTTTCTTTCTTTCTTTCTTTCTTTCTTTCTTTCTTTCTTTCTTTTTCTTTCTTTTATTTAAGTAGAAACAAACTTGAAGATCACATTATTCCATCTCCTATTCTAAAAGTAGGAAAATTAGAACCCAGAATAAGGAATAGACTTCCCCAAACCCACCTGGCAAGTTACAGGCAAAACCAATGCCCTAGTACAAGGATCCTGACCCTTTCTGAGAAGCCCATTCTCAGTGTTATTATAGTTACTGTAACAGTTGTTGGTCATTCATTCATTCAGTCAGCCAGTCAGCAAGCATTCATGTTTAAAGATCAAACTCTAGTCTCAATAGCCCTGCTAGAGTAGCTTATGGAAGCACATTTCTGCATGTGTCTACAGGCCACATGTTTTAATCATATACTTTCAGATTGGCAGCTCTTCACACGACCACAGTTCAAGTCCAGGACCTAGCGGCTTGCTTTCTCACTTTCTCTTTCTCTCTCTGTTCCTCTCTGGTCAAATTAAAATGAATAAAGTTAAATAAAATAAGCTTTTTTTTTTTTAAAAGATCAAACTCTAGTCAACATCTGCAGGGAAGAGAAAAAAAATCAATAGACTTATTCCCAAAACTTGTAATTGAAAGCTTTTTTATTTCTTCCTTTAAATATTAAAACTTTGATGCTGGGTATGACAAACAAGAAATAACCTAGTTATCTTTAGATGCTAAATAGGTCAAACCTGACTGTTTCCTACTATTCTTTCCTCCACCTAAAAACTGCAGCCTCTTTCCCAGAAAAGTGTAAACCAAGGCAGAACCCCAGCCCCCCTGACACACACATGCTGATAATGCTCCTGAACAGCACAGACCACATAACTCATTGTGCTATTACTGAGCCAAGTGGTCTAGCTAATGCTGGGTGCGGCCTGCTTCCACTTCATTCATTCATTTATTTACATTCACGGGGAGCCTACATAGTAGCAAGCTTTGGTTGGAGATATCATGTGATTTAACCAAGGTCATACAGCTTGGCATAGGGGTGGGAATGAATCAAGGATTCAGACTCATTCCTTTTAGCAACTCACGTGGAAGCCTATTTTGACCATATACACCAACAAAATGATTTTCTTCACTGTGACTTTACAGTATTCTGTAGAAAATTCGATTGAGTCTCCAAAGCCCAGGACTGTCTCCAGAATTCAGGCTCAACTTCCTACCATAATTCTCCATTTGGATGTCACTGAGTCTCTCATATTTAACATGTCGCACAGCTCAAAACATCCCCTTCCCCAACCCCTTTCTCCAAATCTGGTTCTAAATAATTGGTTTTATCACCACGTTGTTCAAGTAAAAATCATAGACATTTGAGGTCCAGCAGATGGTGTAGCAGTTACATCACTGGGATCCCACATGGCCAATTGCATTTTGGTCCCAGACCTGGTGGCTTAAAATTCAGCCAGATGTATGTGCATGTGTAACCAAGATCCTGGGAGGAGAATGGGGGAGAAGGGATTGTGGTGTGGCCATCTCCCCAGGGGGTGACTTCTCACTTTCCCTCTCACCGTCTCTGTTTCTATTTCTTTCTCTCACAAGTACATGTGCTCTAAGGCAAAAAACTCTACAAAAAAAAAAAAATCATGCACATTGGGCTGACTCCATGGTCTGGTGGTTAAGGCAGCCAGATTCCACAAGGCCAACTATGTGGTTCAAGTCCTGGACCTAATGACTTGAAAAACATGGCATGTATGTGCATGCCCAAAATCCCCAAAGGAAGGAGAAATGGGAGAGAAGAGATTGAGGCATGACTGTGTCCCATGGGAAGTGCTTTTTCTTCTCCCTCTCTCTTTGTCTCTCTCTGGCAAGCATACATGCTCTCTAGCAGAAAACACAAATAAACAAACAAAACAAAACAAAATAAAACAAAACACAAACATACCCACCTCTTCTTTGCCTCTTCCTTGTACCCCATAAACAAGCAACCAAGGATACTTAATCCTATTAAAATGGAACTGTTTTCATCTGAGATCCCTAGAAAACTACAGATACCACATTTCAAAGTAAGGTATGAAACCACCATACAGGACCTACAAAAACAAACCAGAAAGCCAGTTTTGCAACCTTGAGCTCACTTTAGGACAAGACAGCCAGTGGAGGGTTGCAGTGACCACAGTAGGGAGAGACACCAGATCACCAGGGACTACAGAAGGAATCACAAGAAACAGGACTGAGCATGTGCATCTGTCCACAACGGATCTCCAGAACTAGGAGGGAAAGGCCTAAAGAAGTTCACAAGCAACTGCCTATACCTTCTCCGGAGAGTATTAGTTGTCTAACACTTTTTTTGCCTGTTTCCATCTCTTCTCCACCCTGTCTAATCTTGGAGGGATGAATAACTACTGTTAGTTAGATGGGGTTAAAAGACTGGATGCTGGGACCAGCAGTTGGCGTAATGGCTATGTCACTAGACTCCCATATAGTCGACTATGATTTGAGTCCCAGACCCAGTGCCTTAATCTCATGCCAGGCATGTGTACATGTGTGCCCAAAATCCCAAGAGGAAAATGGAGGAGAAGGGATTGCTACTATCCCTGCTTGGGGGTGATTTCTCACTTTCTGTCTCTCTGTCTTTCTGGTGAGCACACATGCCTGATAGCAAAAACCTCTCAAAAAAAAAAAAAAAAAGCCTGGATGCCAAGTCAGAGAAGAAGAACTCAACCAGACCCTAACCTTGGTCTCCCATCATTAGCCAATTTGAGAAAGGCCTGGGCTAGAGGCAGGAAGGGCTTTTACTTTGAAGAGGCGTGGTATTTTTGATTGGACCGGACATAGTCATTGCTGAACTGAGACTATTTTGTGACTAGAATTAATTAGAGAACTTTTAATTTCCTGAGTGATTGGAAGCTCATGGGACCTGCCAGAGCTTTCATATCTCTAGATCTATAATCTATATCTATCTATTTATAAGGCTAATGGGAGACAAAAAATAAAGTTGTTTCATGATTGGACCCTGTGAGTGCTGCTTGCTCAATGTGCCTGTTACATATTTCACAAATCTTACCCTCCATGATCTTGCTTTGCCTACGTTTACGGATCACTAGCTACTTCGGGCCCAGCCCCAGCGACCCTTCACTACCCTTCAGTGCTTTGGACATAGCATAGCATCATCTCTCTGGCAACTGGGCTCTCTCCTGTAGTGTGTGTTCTCTCTCTACCACGAAGGCTGCTCCAGCCTCTCTTCTCTGATCTCTATCCCATTCGGCCTGGAGGTCTGAGCCCTAGTTTCTCGTCCTTCATGAAGTCTTTCTTCCTACTCCCTCCCTCAACACTCTCAGATGACTCCCAAGAGCTTCCGCAGCCCCTGGAGTTTCTCCCGGCCAGAGCACTTACACTGCTGTGATGCTGTTGTCTGTTTATCTTTCTCCCTCACCTTGAAACTGACTTCTTAAAGGCAGAAACCATGCCTTTATTCATGTGTCTATTTCTAGCATCTAATGAGGTTTTCCCCTCATTTAATTTGCCAGAGGACACATGTGCTCACCAGACAGAGACAGAGAGAGAGGGAAAGTGAGAAGACGTGGCTTGACTCCCCTTGGGGGGATGTTCATGCCACAAACCCTTCTCCTCCATTTCTCCTTTTGGGATTTTGAACACACACACACACACGGCATGTTTTTCAAGCTGTCTTGATCTGGGCCTTGAACCACATAGTCAGCCACATAGGATCTAGCCACCTTACCTACCATGCCACCGGCTGGTCCGTGTCTAATGACTTTCATTGGATGAATAAGTGAACAAAGGTATCTGTAATATCTGATGCATGTTTCAGAGGACCCAGAGCAAGCTATATAGTGAGATCTGAATTGAGAGCAATCCAATGAACTGAGTTTGAAATCTGAGGCTCTTCTCTTGGCCACACCAGCTATATCCCTCTCCTAGAGCTAATGATTTCTGATTTCAGTGTGTCCACAGCCACAAGACTGGGTAGAAACCATTCTGCTCAGGACCCAAGGCCTCTGTTTTCAATGTTTTCCTCATCCATTATGTCAAAGAGCTATTTCCTTTTGGCTTGTAATCAGGCCATAAACAAAGGCCAGAGAAGCTCTGGGTTACTTTATGATTCCAGCTTAGCCTTTCTCTCTCTCTCTCTCTTTAAATCATTTGAACAGAGCATATTTATTACTTGGCAGGCCAGTAAAATGTAAATAGGATTTGCTGAAGAATGGTCCAAAATTCTCAGGAATTTATCATTTCACAACAACAACAAAAACAACAAATGACAGGAAGGAAAAGCAAGGAGGGAACTAATACCTCATGGCACTGAGTATGTGCCTGGTGATTCATCTGCATTCTCCCATGCTGCCCTCACAACAGCCCTGTGAAGTAAATAATCATCCTAGCATTGCAGAAAAACCAAAGTTCAGAGTGGTTAAACAACTGGGTTAGGGCCCTTGGTGAGAATGATGCAACACAGAACTTGCACACAGGACTCTGACACCAGAGATATATCCTGTCACATCCCAGACAGGTGGGAGTTCCAGAGGCCACTAGCCAGTGCAGCAGTCTCTTAGGATGTTCCATTTTTACGTTCTGTTGAAAGCTATGGCCCCTTCCTCCCAAGAAATGAGCTTTGCATGTTTACGTGCAGCTTTGCATACATTTTAGATGGCTCATGGCTTTTCTAAAAGCCCTATCTCTGGGCCCCTCAATTAAAAATTTCTAAACTGAAGGAATGAAAATAGCTGTCAGCATGGCATGATCAGCTATCCAGGACACTTTCGTATTCATTTTCCTTGTTAGATGAAAAACTCTTGCACTCATGGAATCACTGAACTTTAACACTCACTAAATAATACAGTTATGGTTTCTTAATATCATAAACTGATCTAAGCCCAGAACTATCTAACTTAGATTTTAGAATCAGTAAACTCTTAGGCTGGCAGAGCTGGAAAAGATCAAAATAGTAGTCAAATTCTATGACAGATGATACAGGTAGGAAGTATTAGCCATTGAGGCCAAGAGAGGAGACAAGGCTACCCAGTAAGTGGTGGAGTCAAGATTCAAACCCCAGTTGCTGACTTCAAAACCAGGTCATGAGTTAAAGTTCCAACCAACAGAAAGAAAACCATGCAGTCTGCATGGGGCTAAGAAAAGTGGAAACAGGAACATTTGCTGAGTACCTACCAGATGCCAGACAATACTAGGGACTATAGATACAATGCATTGTTTTGCCCTCCCAATATCCCTGCAAGGGGGGTATTATTATTTTATATGGAAGAAAAGGCTCAGAGGCAAGATAACCAGCCCCGGGACCAGCAGTTAGTGTAATGGCTATGTCACTGGACTCCCACGTAGTCGACCACGGTTCGCGTCCCGGACCCGGTGGCTTAAAACTCACGCCAGGCATGTGTGCATGCGTGCCCAAGATCCCGAGAGGAGAATGGAGGAGAAAGGATTGCAGCATGGCTATCCCCTCGGGGGGGGGGGGGGGGGGGGTTTCTAGCTTTTTGCTGAGTACCTACCAGATGCCAGACAATACTAGGGACTATAGATACAATGCATTGTTTTGCCCTCCCAATATCCCTGCAAGGGGGGTATTATTATTTTATATGGAAGAAAAGGCTCAGAGGCAAGATAACCAGCCCCGGGACCAGCAGTTAGTGTAATGGCTATGTCACTGGACTCCCACGTAGTCGACCACGGTTCGCGTCCCGGACCCGGTGGCTTAAAACTCACGCCAGGCATGTGTGCATGCGTGCCCAAGATCCCGAGAGGAGAATGGAGGAGAAAGGATTGCAGCATGGCTATCCCCTCGGGGGGGGGGGGGGGGGGGATTTCTCGCTTTCTCTCTCTCTGTCTCTCTCTGTCTGTCTGGCGAGCACACGCACCCTATAGCAAAAAACTCTCAAAAAAAAAAAAAATGATAACCAGCCCAAGGTCACAGAGCTAGGTATACATCAGTGATTGTGTCCATGGCTTTATCACTATAATGTAGTGGAGAAAGGAAGTCAGAGAGCAAGACCCTGGCCATGTTTAGCTGGTGCTTTTCTAGGGAGAAACAGTGAACTGAAAGACACATATGCCCTGGTGTGTGGGGAGATGGATACTATTATGGGCCTGAGTGAAATATTCCTCAGAATTCCCACCTCTCCCAGTCCCTCATCTGGCTTCCATGTGTCCTGATACTGGGAGGGAGGGCACACTGGATGACAGACACAAGAAACCCCATCTGGGAACTGTATGTCTCCCTGTTGTGTGAACCAGCTGGTGTTCTGTGGTTAAGGCCCTCAATTGTGATGACCTTACCAATGCCCTTTACCCCATGAACCCTGCAACACAACCACTGACTTGCTCTAATAGCTGTATCTACCTTCTTTAACATGAATGTCAGTCCTCATTCACATTTGTATAAACCTTTCCAATGCTTTTACCAATAGGCACCTAAAAATAAGTTTACAGTGCACATTCATGTACTTTATTTCCTTTAAACTTCATTGCAACTCAGTGACGTTAAGAACTATTTTGTCCTTTTGTTACCAATTAGGAAACTGAGGCCCAGTGAGGTTCTGCAACTTGCTCCACATAGCACATCCAAGTGACTGAGCCAGGCCTCAAATCTAGACACGTCTGACTCTTAAAATCTGTTCTCGTTGCATAACACCATTCTTTTTTGCAAATATTTCTATTTCACTCTCATAGCAGGGGTTGAGAAAGTGTGAAAGTCCTCTGTTCCTTTGTAAAGGTGAGGGAGCTCACCTCAGAGAGGTTAGAGGACTTGCTGAAGGGCACTGTCTGGGATGATGCTGGTGTTGTCATCAGAATCCAAGTCTCCTGACTCCCAGTCTAGAGGACACTTTCTCCCAGACCATATTGCCATTCCCATCAGACCATGTAATTTCTTTTTCTGATTGGGACATGGAGCCAGCAGCCAACAAAGATCACAATCTGTCTGCCTGAAGTCACCCTCTGTTATGAGATGAGAGTTTTTAAAAAATATATTTCAAACAGGAACCAGGTTAAATCACTCTGTGTGCATCGAATTAGTCTGAGCTACCCTGGTGCAGCTCCGGGCTCCTCCTCTCCATCCTCTGGATGATGGAACAAGTCAGGAGGCTCTAAGAGCACCACGACCTCCTCAGCTTGTGCACAGCCTTCCAGCCATCCTAACCTGTTCTCATCACTAGTTCCTGTCTCTGTACTACCAGTCCAACCACTACCAAGTCTTCTCAGTCCCATGTTCTAAAGATTTCACCATTACCACCCTCTCTAGGCCTGAATTATCTCCCACCAAGATTGCCCTAATAGCCTCCTACTGTATGGTCCTACTTACAGTCTTGTCTCTCCAATCTATGCTTCCCACTGCAGCCAGGGTAGTTTCCTACTTGGATTAAAAACCTTCTACTGCTCTCCATTTCCTTCACACTCAAATGTGAATTCCCTATAGCTCACCATTTCATTCTTTTATCTCCTGTATCTGAGGTCCTTCAACCATGGTAACCTCCCATTCTCCCCTCTCTGTCTGTGATATCCTGTCCCTAACAACTCACCCAACTCAATTTGACTAGTTTCTACTCAATTTTTTAAAAGAATTATTTATTTAATTTTATTCATCTTTATTATCTTTTAATTTGCTATATGGCACACATGCTCACCAGAGAGAGAGAAAGTAAGAAAGCAAGCCTCTAGGTTCAGGGCTCAAACTACAGTTGGCCGTATGAGTCCAGTGCCTCAACCACCATGTCACCTGCTGGCCCCTCTACTTAATCTTAAAAGCTCAGTTTGGATGTATTTTCCACTGCAAAGCCTTTCTTGACCCCAGAAGGAGTTTTTGTCCTTATTATGTTCACTGCTACATTCTTTGCATCTAGAATTTTACCTGACCTACAGCAGGCATGGCATATTAACAAAATATATTTATTAAATGAAAGTATTCCATTGCCTTCTAGAATCCTTCCACCACAGGACTTACCATAAATTTTATAATTGCTTCTTTCCTTCTTGGTCTCCCCAAGATACCTGGGGAAGAAAAATCTTTAAAATCTCTGTGAGTCAGAACCACGCTTTCTTCTCCTTATGCAACTTTAAGACAAAGTCTTACTATGTTGAATCTTCTTGCCTCAGCTTCCCAAGTAGCTGGGACTACAGGCATGTACTGTGCCTGGGTTTTTAGGGTGAGCCAATGATCAAACCTGGGTTTCCCATGTGCCTCAGCCTGTTGAGTAGCAGTGTCAACCAGCATGCACTACTATGGCTGGGCTGGGAACCAAACCTTCTTGTTCCTTTAGGTACCTTGTATGATTCTTGGCACATACTAATGGTGTCTTCACATTTGGTAAATGAGGATTAGCTGTTTGGGGTGGAAACCTTGGGTCTGGGCCGAGGAAAGCACATTTCACCAAGAAACAATTTACTTCTAACACAAAAGCATGTCAGAGGTGCCAAGAAAGAGTAGGAGAACCTATCAAGTTGGACATCAGAAATCAACAACAAACTACGTGCTGGCCTCTTCTGCAGGAACCATGTCTGTTCTCAACAAGGACTGCAGAATCTCCTTTTTGGTGCACAGTCTCAAACTCTTCTTTCAGGCGACTCCCTAAACCTCCCTGGTCACAATATAATGGGAGAGCGAAGCAAGCACAGTGTGGAAGGAGACCTGTGCATGTATTATAGGAGTTGGGGGATCCTGGAGAAGTCATGGGCTACACATCATCCAGTGTGTTGTATTGGGGGAGTTGGGAGAAGAGGGAAGAGGAGCAGAGAGGTACATGAGAGAGGGCCATGACTTTGGAAACCATTGGTCCTCTGCCTCAGAGCAGAGTCTGCTCCCTCAGCCTTGCTGAGCCAGGTGGGTATTAAAGTGACCTTCAGATGATCATCTCAGTCTTGATGACTGTAGGAGAATCTCAGTTCTTATCATCATCTTACAGTGCTCTATATGGTTACACCTGACCTACCCTCTGCCAGCCCTTCCCTCTGGGCCATTAACTTGCCTCTCACGTTCCCAGCAAGCCAGTTGGATCCCAAGAGTCATGAGGCAAGGACTGGCTGACTGGACAAGTCGCATGTCATGCCATGACCAGAAAGGATGCTTTCCTGCCCAGAGCATGGTAGGAACTCCATAAACACTAAGTGTTGAAGCAAGGCTAAACAAGGCATCTCTACTTCTGAGGAGAGAGAATTTGCACATGTGCAGTGCTCATTTAATCCTTTTTCTATCTCCTCCCTCAACTATAATTTTTCTCTGAGAAAACTAAGTAGGAGCAATAGGTCAACTCAAAAACCAGAGATTAAGAAAAGCAGACTTTTTAGCAGCCCTGATGCAGTGGCCTTGAAATTAAAATCAACATCCAGGAAGCAAAAATCCCTAAAAAGTCAAACAAACTAGAAAGTAACCTCTAATTTCATCATGGCCAGCTTGGAAATTTTCAGAGAAATTTTACCAGGAAACTCAAAGAAAAAGTTACATTTCAAAGGAAACAGAAAGGCGGAGAAAAAGATGCACAGATGATATGAGAGGAAGGGCAGGGAAGACAGAGGTCTGGCAAACAGGAGAGGAGAGGAAGATGGGAAGAGGGAAGGCCAAAAGGGGAGGAGGAAGAGGAAATAAGATGTAGGGAGAAAAAAACACAGGCCAGGCAAGGAGGAGAGATAAATGGAGACAGGGCGGGAAGAAAAAATAAGTAAAAGGAAAAACAATGAGCAGAGAAAAGAGAAAGTGAGAGTGAGAGCACAGGAAGACAGAGACGAAAAGATAAAAGATAGCTTTATATGTTCAGAGTTAGATCACCCAGCTCAACCCTAGGGGCAGTCATGTAGTCATCCAGCCTTTACACTTACATACCTTGGATGCCAGAGACTCACTGCCCCATGAGAAGGGAGGGAAGAGAAAGCTGAGAGCAACTTAACACGTGGGAGGGCTGTGGGCCCAGAGGTAAGACTTGCAGCATGGTACAGAAAGCTGTAAGGGATGGGGATGTTGTCATGAAAGGCAGGGCAGATGGGACAATCCAGAGATACCATAGCAAAACCAGTCTCTTGCGTTTTTTTAAAAAAGAGGTTTTTGCCTTAGGGTACAAGCACTGGGGGGTGGGGGTGAGTGGGGTGGAGGAGGGAAAGA
>NW_006159682.1:3538017-3560739 GCF_000334495.1 Tupaia belangeri chinensis | reverse complement strand
GTGTGAAATTAACCCCCAGGGGGGATGGCCACACCACAATTCCTTCTCCTTCCAGGATCTCAGGCACTCATAAAGCACAGTGGGCCATGTAACTGCTATGCCATCTGCTGATCCTGAGCCTCTTCCATTCTTATAGCAGTCTCCACCCTTACCTGAACTGGGAACCTAATTTCTGCTCTGCCTAGTGAATCCTACCAGACTTGGGTCTTCTCCTGGCCCAGGGCTGGATGGGGACCTGCCAAGGATACAGGCTTCTTCAGTGTAGGGCACAGCAGCTGTGGTGCCTCCGATGATGTAGCTGTAGAAGGAGACTTCTAAGGTATAGCAGTAGGAAGTGTGGTCCAGGAGTCCTCCAAGGAAGCGACGTCCAGTTCCCGCTTTCACAGCATCCCGGTTAAAGGACGTGCTGGACTGTAGAAGGCAAAGTTGCGAAGAGAGAATCAAGGCTTGGCACCTGCTGGCTACCAGATCTTGAGCAAATCTCACAGTACCTCCTGGTCTCAGCTTCCTCACCTGAGAAGAAGGATGTTAATCCCACATCACAGGATCATTATGAAGACTGATGAGGTAAACAGACATAATCAAATGAAAGTACCCAGCAAAATTCTTGGGGCAGAAACTGCCACTCAGCAAATACATGAATAGGGACAGATGGAATGGGGAAAAGTAGGCAGGGAACAATATGATGACAGTAAGTCAAATTCTGGCAGTGTTTTAAACTCTATAATATTATTCCCCATGTAGTATCTTATTTAGTTTTCAAAATATCACTTCCATTAAAGGAAGTGTTAACATTTTAACCTCTCCATAGATTAGGAAACTGAGGGTCATAGAGGTGGAACAAGTAAATGATACAGCAGAGATTTGAACCAGGTCTAAGTGACTCCAGATACCTCAACCCCGACCCCCAATTAGGAACACAGAGCTCATATCTGACATCACCAGAGGATAGGAACCATGGCTGCTGCTTGATTGGGGTGCAGGCAGCATCCATCCAGGTGGACAGAGAGAAAAGAGTGAATAGTCAAGGTCTCGAGTCCTCTGTCCAAAAACACAGTCGTGCTGTCTCACCTACAGATTGCGTGGCACTAGGCAGGTTGCCTTATTTGTCTTAGACTTGGTTTCCTCATCCGTAAAGCACAGATAATAATAATACTTCTCACAGAGTTGTGAGGTCAGTTACTTGCAGTTATAAGAGCATTCTATGCTAACTCATGGAAGCCTAAGTAAATGAACAGACTGTTTTGTTTGTTTGTTTGTTTGTTTGTTTTGCCACAGGGCATGTGCACTCTCTGGAGACAGACAGAGCAAGGGAAAGTGAGAAATCACCCCCACCCCCCATGCACCAGGGGGATGCCCATACTGCAATCTCTTTTCCTCCACTCTCCTATTGGGATTCTGGGCAAACACAAATATGTGTGCCGGGTGTGATTTTCAAGCCACCTAGTCTGGGACTCAAACCATGGTCAGCCATGTGGGAGTCCAGTGCCTTAACCACCATGCCATTTGCTATTCCCCAGACTATGTTTTTAATAAATGAATGTGTCTTATTCAGTAGGAGATAAGAGAAAAAGGAAAAGAGAGAGAAAGAAGACAGGAAAAATTAGAGCTTTAGAGAAAGAGTGAAAGAAACAGAGAAATGTATGTGTGTATTTTGAGATAAAGGAAAAGATCAGAAAAACCACATAATGTTAGATCTTACCTGTGAATTCAACTCTCCTATCGCAGAGTTAGGCACTGGGACCAGCAGTTAGTGCAATGGCTATGTCGCTGGACTCCCATGTAGTTGACTGCAGTTCGAGTCCCTGACCTGGTGGCTTAAACTCACACCGGACGCATGTGCGTGCGTGTCCAAGATCCCAAGAGGAGAAAGGAGGAAAAGGGATTGTAGTGTGCCATCCCCCTGGGGGGTGATTTCTCACTTTCTGTCTCTCTGTCTCTTTCTGTCTTTCTGGCTAGTGCATGCGCCCTATAGCAAAAACCTCTCCAAAAAAAAGTTAGACACTGAGGATCGGAGAAAAGGAGAGACAGTGAGTGGCCTGGGGTAAATGACCTCAACTCCAGCCTTGAGTTCAAAGTTGGCTGTAATGCAGGAATTTCATCAAATAAGCCCAGAAATAAGGTTTCCAATTTGTGACCCTAGAAGCCTCACCCTGTGAAGGGCTCTGAAAGCTAAGATCAAGCTTTCCAAAGAACCTGGACCCAGGAGGCCACAGTCTGTCCTGAAATGGCAGTGGTTTCAAAGAAAGATGCTGGCCATCCTGTAGAGATTCCTATGGAAACAAGTGTGGCTGATTTTGTCCCACAGCTGCAAATGGGGAGCCATCTGCTTTGATTCTGCCACCAAATGCTGGGTGACCTTGAACTAGATCATCAACTTTTCTGGACCTTAGTTGTCTTCTGGGTGTCAAGAGTGGACTGGGCTAAATAATCTCCCAGTTCCTTTCCTGGTCTGACAAAGATTCTGGAATTCAAAATGCATCTTACCACACATAGAAATTTATCATTTCTGCTAATGTCCAGGCCTGAAGCAATGGGCAGGTGAGTTTTCAGCTCATCAACTTCAAAAATTGCTATGACCTTTGTGGGCTTCTCCCCTTCTGGCCACATGGAAATAACAGGCCCCACAGATTTAGTAACCAAACAAAGGAAAATGTGCAGAAGTTTGCTCCCATGTCCCCATACCATATATCAGTTTCCCCCTCTTCTCTCCCTGCCTTTTCCCAATATTGCTTTTTCCTACAACTTTGTCTAACTCCCACCCCTTGTCTCTCCCTACTCCTCCCCAGCACGATGAGGTGGGTAGTAACAACAGTCTCTGGACCTTGTGGAGTGCTTTACTGCCTGCAAAATACTTTCATAGCTATAACTGCATTTGTCCTCCAGGAAGCTAGAATGCAGGCAGGGTAAAAAATGATCACCCACCAATTACTAACAAAGAACCATGGTTAAAACGAGTCATGGAGGGGCCCAGCTTGACTGGAAAGATGCTGTGATTTGTAGGGTGGAATTATATGGGAGGCCTGGGTTTGATCCTTGGTCTAACCTAAAGGGTGGACATGGTGGCATATACCTATGATGCCAGTTACTCAGAGAGGCTGAAGAACGAGGAGCATGAGCTCAAAGCCAACCTGGAAAGCATAATGAGACGCTATCTGAAAAAAGAAAAGAGCCAGATGTGGCGGTGCATGACTATAGACCCGGTGGAGTGGCTGAGGCAGGAGGATGGTGAAAGGGAGACCATAAAATAAATACACATAAAGAGTCATGGAAGAAGATAATGAGGGCATATGACCTCCTTCTGCAGACATGTGCTTAGAGTAAAGAACTGGGGTGGGGCCCAGCTCCATGGTGCAGTGGTTAAGGAGGTTGAACCCCACATGGCCCACTGCAATTTGAATTCTTGTCTTGGCAGCATGAGATACATGCTGGGCATGTATGCATACATGGGTGAGAGGGGTACTTTTACCTTGTCTCTGTATCTCTCTCTGGCAAGTGCACGCACCCTCTGGCAATTAAAAACAGAAAAAGAAATGGAGTGAGTGAAGACAGACCTTGCGTCGGTGTATAGCATGTGGCAGGTACTTAGTTTCTTTCTCTCATCAATTCCTAGTCAGATCCACTATCTAAAAGGCAACACATCAGACAGCCCAAACGCTACCTTTTCAAAGTGTCCCCTTCCCTGACTGGTGATGACTTGATGAGGACATGGACATAGTTTGTTTTCCTGCCCATGTGAGACCTGGCCCAGAGTAAGTATCCCCCATAAAGGTTAAATCAAACTGAAGCAATAATAAAGAGAGGGAGGGAGTGAGAGAAAGAGGGGTGAGGGTATCAAAGGGAGGCTGGAGCTGGCTCCTCCTGACTTACATAGGAGAAGTCCTCAGCATTCTGGCAGAGGAGCTTGGGAAAAATGGCCTGCCTCTGGAACCGTTCCTCATCCTCAAAGATGTTGCCGTACATGAAGCCATTCATCATGGTAGAGTGGGCATGGATGTCAATATAAAACTCTAGGCTTGTTTTCTGTTGAGAGAAAGGATACTAAATGAAAAGCTTGGTCACAGAGGCTTGCCTTAAAGAGACCAGACACTACACACACAGATGCACAGACACACACACACAGACGCACAGACACACACTTCTGTTTTGATTATTTTTGTTTATTCTTTTTTCCCTTCTATTATTATTATTATTAATACATTCAATTGCCATACATCATTTAGCTTGTACAGAGAATTTGCACAACATGAAATACATCTCAGACCAGTTCACTGGAGAATATTATACACGTCATCATCAACACATAATAAAACATTTCTGTGCCCCCAAAATGTCTTACCTCTCTATTTTCTTTTCCCTAAGTTCTTTACCTACACTTTCCCCCTCTCCCACCCTCCTTCCACACTGTCTCCAGTGGTCATAATGATTTTCAATATTTTTATGTCCTCCAATCTTTCAATCTCTACCAGAGTGTGGACATTTGGTATATGTTAAGTGGAGACATACAATGTCTCTTTCATAGCCTGACTTACTTCACTCAGCAATAAATCTTCCATATTTGTCCACTTTCTATCAAATGCCAGGGTCTTGTTTCTTACATGACTGAATAGTATTCCATGGAGTATGTGTTTTTCAATCCATTCATCTGTTTGTGGACATTTGGGTTGGTTCCATGTCCTAGGAATCGTAAATAATGCCTCAATAAATATAGATGTGCAAGCGCTTTTCCAACTGAGCATTCTCCTGTCCTTTGGGCAGATTCCCAGGAGTGGAATTGCTGGGTCATATGGTCATTCTATTTGAAAGTCTTTGAGGAACCTCTACATTGTTCTCCACAGTGACTGACCCAATTTACCTTCCCATCAACACTTTTTTTTTTTTTTTATTAAATCATCACCATTCTGACTGGGGTTAGGTAATATCTCATTGTGGTTTTGAGCTGCATCTCCCGTATGATGAGAGATGTTGAGCATTTTTCATATGCTTTTCAGCTATTTGTATGTCCTCCTTAGAGAGTTGTTTATTCAACTCATTTTCCCAATCTTTTAATTGGGTTAATCATTTTCTTTTTTCCAGGTAAGCTGCTTGAGTTCCCTGTGCACTATGATTATCAGTTCCTTATCTGGGGTATAGTTTACAAAAATATTCTCCCACTCCAAGAGTTGTCAATTCACACTAATTACTGTGTCCTTTACTGTGCAGAAACTTCTTAACCTAATGTAATCCACTTGTTTATTTTGGAATTCTGGCCTGTGCTTTGGGAGTCTTACTTAAGAAGTCTTTGCCTACGCCAGTGTCTCCGAATTTCCCCAGTGTTTTCCACAAGTACTTTTATACTTTGTGGTCTTAGGTTTAGATTTTTGATCCACTTTGAGTTCATTTTTAATTGTGAGAGATAGGAGTTCAGATTCACCTTTCTGCAGGTGGATTCTCAGTTTTTCCAGCATCATTTAATAATGAAGTTTTCCTTTTTCCACTGGAGTGACTGGTGTCCTTTGTCAAAGATCAGTTGGCTGTATGGGTTTTTTTTTGTTTTGTTTTGTTTTTTTTTTCTGGGATCTCTATTCTATTCCATGGTCCACCTGTTTGTTTTTGTGCCAATACCATACTGTTTTGATTATCACAGATTTCTAATAAATTTTGGGTTCAGGGAGTGAGACACTGCCTACTTTACTCTTCTTGAGTAGGGTTGCTTTGGCAATATGGGGTCTTTTATGATTCCAGACAAATTCTATGATTGTCGACAAATTCTATGATTGTCTTCTCTAGAACTGTGAAGAATGTCTCTTGTAATTTTATAGGGGTTGCATTAAATATGTAGATTAATTTTGGTAGAATTGCCATTCTGATTATATTAGTTCTCCCAATCCTGGAACATGGGATGTCCTTCCACTTTTTTTTGTGCCATTTTCAATTTCTTTTTAAAGATTTTCACAGTTTTCCTTGTAAAAGTCATTGATTTCTTTGGTGTCAGTAGATTTAGTAGCTATTTGAAATGTGATTGGAGAAGTTGAGAAACCTGAGGTTCCATTTCTCCTCACTATTTATTTCTTTTACTTAAGTTTATGCCGTAGGGCACAAGTACTCACCAGAGAGAGACAAAGAGATTCAGAGAGAGGGAAAGTGAGAAATCACTGCCCAGGGGTGATTGGCTCAGTGATAAAATGTGACATTGTCTCTGCAAGACTGACCCACATGGGAATGTTTCTATTTGCACCTGGACACCTCCCTGAATACTCTAGATATGTACATGCCCATGATCCAGGGCTGGCTGAAGCTGGGAGTGTATTGTGGCATTGAGACCTGTTCCGAGTACTGTCTTTTTGTCTTTTTCTGTCTGTCACTCCCACAATTCTTTCGCCCCCATTCTCCTCTTGGGATTTTGGGCAGGCACACATATATGCCCGGCGTGATTTTCAAGTCTCCAAGACCGACACTCAAACTGTGGCCAGCCATGGGGAAATCCAACACCTTATCCTCCACATCATCTCCTATTTCTCCTCTCTTTTAACACCATCTGCTTTCAGGGTCTGCATGCCTTGTCATTAGCATCCCTTTTAATCATGAAATTACTGTATCTCTTTTTAGAAGTCTCCCTAGAAGTGAGATTTTTGCTGGATTAAGTCATGATGTTAACAGAACAGTTACACACGCATAGCTAGATGTTAGTAGAATTTATTTCTCTGATTAATAAGAAATCCTCCCCAGGAAACAAAACTGTATTTACTTTCAGGCATGCTTACAGTTTGCCCAATGCAACTATTTCTAGATGGGGGACGTGGGGGGCTGTTATAAATTATATCCCCACTTTGAGCCTCAGTTTTCTTTTCTTTTCTTTTTTTTCTTGCTATAGGGTGCGTGCTCTCGCCAGAGAGATAGAGAGAGACAGAGAGAGACAGAAAGTGAGAAATCTTCCCATGGGGGTACGGCCATGCTGCAATATCTTCTCCTCCATTCTCCTTTCAGGATCCTGGACCCACATGCATACGCGCCCGGTGTGAGTTTAAGCCACCGGGTCCAGGACTCGAACTGTGGTCAACTACATGGGAGTCCAGCGACATAGCCATTATGCTAACTGCTAGTCCTCCTGAGCCTCAGTTTTCTTATATGATAAAAATGGGTATCTCGGGACCAGCAGTTAGCGTAATGGCTATGTGGCTGGACTCCCATGTAGTCGACTGCGGTTCACGTCCCGGACCTGGTGGCTTAAAACTCACTTCAGGCACATGTGCGTGCGTGCCCAAGATCCCAAGAGGAGAACGGAGGAGAAGGGATTGTGGCATGGCCATCCCCCCTGGGGGGTGATTTCTCGCTTTCTGTCTCTCTGTCTCTGTCTGTCTGGCGAGCTCACGTGCTCTATAGCAAAAAAAAAAAAAACCTCTCAAAAAAAAAAAATGGGTATCTCTATTCCAACCTCAGAGATTTATAATACGAAGCAAGCACAGCAGTAATACTGAGTAATTACTATCATTTACTGCAATGCTTGCCTGGTGCCATTTTGAGACCCATACGCAAAGAACCTTAGTTCTTTCAGTGTAGTTAGTTCTCTTTTTACATTATCACATGAACTATCCAATAAGTAGGGCACAGAAAGAAAAATGCCTTTGTAATCTTTTGTTGTTGTTGCTGGAAGGTGTGTACATTTGCCACAGACATAGAGACAGAAAGAGAAGGAGAGAAGATCATCCCCCCCATTGGGGAATGCTCACATATAATCTCTTCTCCATCTCTCTCTCCTTTTGAGATTTTGGGTATGCATGCACATGTGCCCAGCGTGTTTCTCAAGCTGCTGGGTTCAGGACTTGAACCCAGCCATGTGGGATCTGGCACATATTTAAGGCACTTTCTAGCTTGATATAGTATTATTGGTTAGCCTTTCCTGGGTGTCGGGGAAAACCTTTTCTGAAGGCCACCTCTCTATCTCCTTTCTAGTCTTGGGAAAAAAGGAAAGTCCACATTTAGAGGGATTCTCCCTCCTTGGGACACTTTCAAATGAAGTTACAACCAAATGAAAACCATGTTGCTTCTAGAATGTGGGTTCGCTGACTGTCATTTCATTTGCCTCAGAGTTGGAGTGAAAAATTATGTCTTGCTGAGCTCCCAGTTCTCTGGGTAGCATAAGCTGTCTTTTGAGAGATACAAGATGCACTGCTCTGTGTGATATTAAACTCATCATTTTCAGCTTTGGAGGTGGAATACACAATGATTCAACAGGAGCCCTATAAAAGTCATCTTTGCAATTTTATTTTCTCCAATTGTCTGTCTTTTCCTCTGAGCTTTTGATGAGCTGCAAAGGAAAGGGGGGGGGGAGGTAGAGAGATGCCTTAAGAAATGTGTAAGGAAAACCTGCACTTTTTATCTCTGGATGTCAGAGCTAGAGAGGGCCTTGGAAACCAGTTCCTCTGACCTTTCTTGAATCAGCCCTGAGTGGAGAGGTTGCTTCCTCAAGGCTATCCAGCAAGCTAGTGAAGAAGCAAAAATTAGAATCTGGCCCTTCTGATCACCTTCAGGTGTGCTTTCCATTGTCCTTTGGGTATGCATGCACATGTGCCCAGCGTGTTTCTCAAGCTGCTGGGTTCAGGACTTGAACCCAGCCATGTGGGATCTGGCACATATTTAAGGCACTTTCTAGCTTGATATAGTATTATTGGTTAGCCTTTCCTGGGTGTCGGGGAAAACCTTTTCTGAAGGCCACCTCTCTATCTCCTTTCTAGTCTTGGGAAAAAAGGAAAGTCCACATTTAGAGGGATTCTCCCTCCTTGGGACACTTTCAAATGAAGTTACAACCAAATGAAAACCATGTTGCTTCTAGAATGTGGGTTCGCTGACTGTCATTTCATTTGCCTCAGAGTTGGAGTGAAAAATTATGTCTTGCTGAGCTCCCAGTTCTCTGGGTAGCATAAGCTGTCTTTTGAGAGATACAAGATGCACTGCTCTGTGTGATATTAAACTCATCATTTTCAGCTTTGGAGGTGGAATACACAATGATTCAACAGGAGCCCTATAAAAGTCATCTTTGCAATTTTATTTTCTCCAATTGTCTGTCTTTTCCTCTGAGCTTTTGATGAGCTGCAAAGGAAAGGGGGGGGGGGAGGTAGAGAGATGCCTTAAGAAATGTGTAAGGAAAACCTGCACTTTTTATCTCTGGATGTCAGAGCTAGAGAGGGCCTTGGAAACCAGTTCCTCTGACCTTTCTTGAATCAGCCCTGAGTGGAGAGGTTGCTTCCTCAAGGCTATCCAGCAAGCTAGTGAAGAAGCAAAAATTAGAATCTGGCCCTTCTGATCACCTTCAGGTGTGCTTTCCATTGTCCTATCTGACATCTGGTAGTTAATGTGACGTCACCTTAAACAACCAGCAGGTGACTTATATTAATTGGTTCACATGACTCAAAAGCCAAAGGACATGAAATGATTTACAGGAAAAATTTCCCTTCCACCCCATCCTCCGGTCACTCAGTTTTTCTCCCCAGAGACAACAACTATTATCAGGTTTGTTCACTATTCTGGAGATACTGGCTTGTCAGAAAAGTCATGACATATTTTCTATGTTTTTTTTTTTTAATACAAAAATGTGTCATGACTTTTCTAACAAACCAATAGTTTGTGCACATGTAAGTATCACATATCACCCTGCACAACTTCTGCCTCCCCCTACACACGGCAGAACCCTTAGCACACTATTCAGGTCTGCTTTTTGTCTCTGAATATATCTTGGAGATGATCCTTTCTCAATGCATATTGGGTCATCGGTAAAGTCATGACACATTTTTGCACAGGTAAACATAGAAAAATGCATCATGACTTTTCCAATGACTCAATAGTTACCTCATTCTTTCTAACAGCCATCTATAATATACCCACCAGTTCCCTACTAATGGACACTTGAAATATTTTTAGTCTTTTCCTGCTACAAGGTTGTAACAATGGACTTTGCATATACATCACTTCACACATATAATAGTTATGTATAGAAGTGAAATTTCTAGATCCTATGTGAATTTGCAATTTTAACAAGTATTGACAGGAGGGCCAGTACATCCCTGGGGCTATGTATAATAGAGTGTCTTTTCCCATTACTTTGACAACACTGGTAGGATCCAACTTTTTGATATTTTCCAATTAAACAAATAAACTTATTTCTTCTTTGAGTGTGCTTATGAGAGAGAGAAAGCGACAGAAAAGACAGCACCCTCAGCAGAGTCTTGATGCCACAGTATGCTCCCAGCTTCAGCCAGCCCTGGATCACCGGCATGCACATGCCTGGAGTACTCAGGGAGGTGTCCAGGTGCAAATAGAAACATGCCCGTGTGTGTCAGTCCTATAGAGACAATGTAACATTTTGCCACTGAGCCACTGTCTGGTGACTATTTGTCAATTTGATGGGTAAAAAATGATATCCACACTTAGTTCTAATTTGAATTATCTTGGTGTAATTCTCTCTTATTATATGTCTAAGCATCTTTTCCTATGTTTAAAAATTATTTGCATTTTCTTTTGCATGATTTGTCTGTTCATTTTCTTTCCCTATTTTAAAAATGGGTTGTTGGGCTTTATTTCTTATTGATTTATAGAAGCTATGTATTAGAAAAATTAGTCCTTATGTATAGTATAAAATAATTTTTTGCCATTTGTCTTTTTGCACTTCACTAGTATATTATTCCATAAAGAATTTTTTGAGAGATTTTTGCCATAGGGCACATGAACTTCCCAGAGAGAAAGAAAGCAAAAAGTCAACCCCCCTACCCCCCGGGGAGATGTCCATGCCACAATGCCTTCTCCATTCTCCTCTCAGGATTTTGGGTTTGCTTGAGCATGCACCTGACATGAGCTTAAGCTGCCTGGTTTGAGACTCGAACCGTGGTCGACCATGTGGGAGTTCAGTGATGTAACCATTATGCCATCTGCTGGTCCCCATAAAATATTTTTTAAATGCTAATATTTTATACAGTCAGATTTATCAGTCTTTTCATTTGTAGTTTCTGGATTGAATTATTTAATTATTTCTTCCATTTTTGTTTTATTGTTTATTTTAAAATATTTTGTTTCAATTTATGTGGTCATAAAGTATAGGTAAAGATTAAACTTTATTGTTCCAATACCATTCATTGAATTTTGCATCTTTTCCCCACTGTCTTCTGGGCTGGCCCTATGGCCTAATGGTTAAGGGAGTCAGATTCCACATGGCTGACTGCTGTTTGCATCCCAGTTCTGGTGGCTTGAGAAAAACTGTGTGTGTGTGTGTGTGTGTGTGTGTGTGTGTGTGTGTGCCCAGAATCCTGATAGGATAGAGAAATGGAGATGGGACTGGTATGACCACTCCCCATAAGAAATGTGCTTCCCCCTCTTCTGTCTCTGTCTCTCTTTGGTGAGTGCAATCACACTCTGGCTGTTTAAAAAAGAACACAACGAACAAAAGCCATCTTTATCTTATATATTTTAAATTTGTATTTGAGTTTAGCTCTTGAATTTCTGTTTTATTTTTTAAAAGGTAATAGAGTCTTTATAAAATATCAATAAAGAGGAAAGGGAGAACTGAACAGCTTATATAAACAAAATTTTTACAAACCTTAAGTATACCCTAACTTACTTACGCCAATCAATTTTCTAAAAAAAAAAAATTTTATACATTCAATCACTACACATCACTACAACTTGTAAAGTTAATTTACCCAACATGAATATACTTCACACCAGTCCAATTGAAGATACCATACATGTTATCATCAACAGATAATCATCCTGTTCTGTGTCCCATAAATGTCTTACCTCTCTATTTTTCTTCTTGATTCCCTCGCTCTCACTCGTCCCCTTTTCCCATGCTCTTCTCACCCCATCTCCAGTATCATAGCTTTTGAACTTTCCATTCTGTTCTTATCATTTGTCTTTTCATGTGTTAGTCTCATATGGTTTTAACTATTTTCTATTTATGACATAATTTAATATTTGGAGGGCTCATATTATTTCTTTATGCTTCTTTTTCTGAACTTTAATGACTTTTCTTGCATATGACTTTAAAAAATATTTTGCCAGAGGGTATATGCACTCACCAGAGACAGAGAGAGAATAAGAGAAAGGGAGAGAGAGGGAGAAAGCACCCATCATGGGGAATGGTCATGCTGCAATCCCTTTCCCCCTATTTCTCCACCCTGTCAGGATCTGGGGCAGACATGTACGCTCACTCAGCATATTTTTCAAGCTGCCAGATCTGGAATCTAAACCATAGAGTCAGACGTGAGGGGTCTGGCTGCCTTAACCATCAAGCCATGGAGTCAGCCTTTGCATATGTTTTTAAATACTCTTTATAATTAGCTTGTTTAATTTCTCTGCCACTAAAAATTCTGTTAATATTATCAGTATTTATAATGTAATCATATTAAATTTATGATTAACCTTGAAAGAATTGATTTATACTTTGAGACTACCCATCCAAGAACATGTTTTGACACTCTGCACTTTAATTTATTCAAGACTAGAAGGTGGGAGGTAAGCAATTCTGTAAAAGATTAGTTAATTTCTTTCTTTTTTAAAGAAGTATTTAATTTTATTCATCATTATTATTATCTTTTAATTTGCTACAAAGCACACGCACTCACCAAAGTGAAACAGAGAGAAAGTAAGAAAGCAAGCTGCCAGGTCTGGGACTTGAACCATGGTCAGTCATGTGAAAGTCCAGCACCTTAAATACCACACTATCTGCTGGCCCAAGATTAGTTAATTTCTAAGATCCCTTCCCAGTCTGAGATTCTAGAGGCTAGAAACAGAGTAGAAAAGTTCTAGGAAATTTACCTGAATAGAGTCTAAATTTGATGTCTTAGTTCTTTTTCCTTTTTATTATACATCTGCAGTACTTCACTATTAATGCCAAAAGACACAAATACTCACTCCCATCAAGTTATGATTATGCTTTGTGCCTAAATTGGCTTTATGGACTTGTGTCGGCACAGTTTAAATAAAACATGACAGACAGAAACAAAGGTTGTAGTTCTGGTTCTAATGTTAACATAATATGTTAACAAAGGTGAGTAGCAATTTCACTGGATGTCGGTTCCCTCATCTATAAAAGTGGTAAATTGTGTATGATAATATCTTTAACTATACTAACAAACAGTATATTTATGCTGGAAAAATTAATTAAACATGTTGTAATGATATACAGTGATTAAACATATTATTTTTCATAATTTAATCTCATCCTTGGTTAAAATAAATTCCTCATTCTCCACTTGGCTTCTGGCTTGGACTTTGATATCAGTACTTGGTACTATATGCCCAATATGCCTGATAAATATGTTTGCCTATGAATAGGTTCTTTGAGGACCGGGACCATGAGTGATCCAACACTCAACATTTCTTACTTGGTCAACTACAATAACTTATAACTGGTTTCTTCGGTGCTTCAGAGTGATATTTTTTTTAAAGCTTGTTTATTTCTTCTATGAATGAGAGAGACAGAGAGATAAAGACCAAGACAGTACCTCCCCCACAACAAAGTCTTGGTGCCAGGATCCACCCCCAGCCTTAGTAGGCCCAGATCATGGGCGTATCCAGACCCCGTGTACTGAGGCAGATCTCTGGATATAAACCCGGAATAACCTCATGTGGGTCATTCTCATAGATGATCAGGTTTCACCAGAGTACCACTGTCTGGCCTCACAGTGATTCTTTCATACAATCCAAACACATTCATGTCACTTGCCTGGTTAGAATGTTCTACACTTCCCTATTACGAGATAAAGTTCAAGCCTCTTAATATATTTTAAAAGGCCCTTGATGGTCTGATTCCTGTCTCCAGTCTCAGCTGTACCCATTTCTGGTTTGATCCTCTACAGTTCAGTCATTTGGAGCTACTCAGAGTGCCTGAAACCACTATACTCAAGACCTTGAATTTACGCACAATATCTCCTCTCCTGGAATACATTCTCTGTGGCTCTTTATCTAGTTAACTGACCCAACCTTATGATAATCGTGCTGAAAAAAAGAAATGTTCTACACTGTAAAGATATAGTGATTAAATGTAATACAAAAAATAAAAAGAAAGAAAATATAATACAGAAACTGAAAAAGAGCAAAACACAGATCAATATAGGTGAACCACAAACATGTTACAAGGATAAATGAATGACGTTGCCCAGCTGTGTAAAAATACCATTTACCAAAAAATAAACCACACAATACTAAAATAAATAAATAAATAAAAATTTGAGGCAGAAAGTAAATAGATGTTCACCAATTTCACTTCTTTTTCCTGGGCAACAGAGGAAATTTTCCAATCTCCCTTGCATTTTGATGGGATCAAATGGGATGTGGTCTGCAGTAGTAGTAACTGCTACTTTGAGACTGGCCATAAAACTCATAAACAGTGACTCACATTCCCTCTTGCCCTTTGCATAGAAATTATATGTAAAAATAATGGTGTCATAAGAAGGAAGCAGCCTCTGTCTTTGAATCAACATTTACAAGAAAATGGTCTGGAAAGTCACCCAACCTGCATTAGACTGTGATGTGAGGGAGAAATGAAGCTATAGCTTATGTATTAAGCCACTGAGATTTGGGGATTATTTGTTATAGAAGATAATGTTATTCATCTTGACTAGTACAAAAATCTCAATTCAAAAGGCCTTATTTTATCCCTTAGGCTAAGGTAATAGCCTCCTCTGTGCTCTTAAAATTCAAGGTACACATCTATCTCATAGTACTTACCGTAACACAGCATAATTCTTTCTTTATTTCAATCTCTCATTATAATGTGAGCTCTTTAAGGTCAGGGATCATAGATTTATTTTTTTTAATCCATAATACCAGACCAAGGCCTGGTATATAGTAGGTTATCATTAAAGGTTTAATGAAGGAATGAATGAGAAAATAAAGTGATAGAAGGATGAGTAAATGAATGAATGAACAAATACATCTTCAGCTCTTTTCCAGAAGTAAAATGAAGCACTTCTCTGTGGCCTTGCCAGAGCAAGGGGTGTGTCACTAATGCAGGGCCCTTAATTACAACTTGGGAATGAGACTAGAAGGTGGTGGTTGCGGGGAGGAGGGTTGAGCAGCTCTGCTTTTTCCTTCCAAACTTAAGAACCTTAATTAAAACCAAGTGATGAAGGGCTGTCCCCTTGCCAGCAGCCAACAGCTCATCCTACAATCAGGGGCCTAAAGAGTAAATTAAAATCAGCGCCAATAAAATTAAAACTACCTTGGGGCATATTTGCAACATAATTTAGTGTGGAGTTTGCTTCCTCCTAGACACCAGGGAGGAAATAGGTTTTCTTTCTACATTCTGAGCTGCTTCCCTGCTTCATCTCACTTGGCACAGGCCAAAACCTGAGCTTGGTACTCTGATGAGGTGCTGAATCCTTCACATTTGGGCAGTACTTCAGTGTTTATCACGTATTCCACTCAAAGGAGGAAGTGCAATCTAGAGAAATCCAGATCAAGAAGGGCAGAAGAGTTTCATCTCAGGTTTGAAGATGAAATGCTAAAGCTTAGGCGAGGATAGTGGCAAGTTGGGAAGGGTGAGCTTTATTGCTCCTGTCTATAGAGGATGGAGCTGAACAGAGAGGGTTCTTGTCCAGTGTTCCGAAGGATGAAGTGGCAGAGCTGGGACTATAACCCAGGCTGCTGGACACGAGTCCTGGTGCCAGCGTGCTGTTGTGTTTTCAGGAGCTCACAGCGCAACAAGGCAGTTACCTGATCACAGAAAGTCAAACCCTGTGTGGGTTCCTTCATCTTGGGGCCGAGGGACTGTAAGAGCTGGGAACTAAGACTATCTGCCCAAGCCTCTTCAGAAGGCATTGAGATGAGCTGCGTGGGAGGAGCGGGAAGTGTTAGAGGACTTCCAGACAACTCTCTCATTAGGATTTGCCCTAGCAGGATGCTTTCCCCTTGACACCTAGACAAAAGGGCCCCAAATTGATTCTCCCTGTTATCAACTAAAATATTTCCCTGTCAGTTTTTAAGAACTGAAGTCTATTTCTAGAAGTTAGGGCACATGCCCTAAGGCAGAAAGAAAAAAAGACATCAGAAAAATTGAGGACTGTAATAATGACCAGACAAGTAAAATAAAATACTATAAAGATCTTCTGTCTTACATAGTACAGATCTCTGAAGAGGCCCAGTTAAGCCCTCCTTCCTCAGGTATGCCCTGAATGTGGCTGGACAGAAATTCTAGCCCAAAGGGATGTGATTAATAAAGGAGATAAAAAGAGGAATAACCGCATCAGAAAGTGAGGCAGCTGTCCAGAGACCTAGGGGATTGAGCCAGGGCACTTCATCTCCTGCCTCCCTCCATCTTACTCTCCACACTCATGCCCTCCTACTCTGTGCTTTTTACCTGCCATTTCTTCAGGTGGGAATTTTCACCCTCTCCCTTCTTTTTCCCACCTGGTAACATCTTGGCCACCTTTCTCTGCCAAGCCCAAATGTCCCCGTGATAAAGAAACTTTTCTTGATTCTCCTGGAATAATGATTCCCTTCTCTGGATACCCACAGATTTTTAGCATGTCCTTCTGTTAAAATAAGCATTAATTCTTTCAACAAATATTTGCTGTGAATCTACTATGTGGTAGATGCTATCACCTGAAGAGGACAGATAAGGTTGCTGTTTTTAAGGAACTGATACCCAGCTGGGGATCACAGACTATAAACAGCAGACAAATGAGGAAATCGCAGATTCTAACACATGCTGAGAAGGCACTAAAATGAGCCACAGGATGGTGAATAACTGAATGGATGGGGTGGAGTCCACCTTAGATAGTGTGGTCAGGGGAGGCCTATGACATTTGAGCTGAACCTCAAAAGATGATAAAAGCCAAAGATGATATCAAAGCTCCAGGAGGTCCATATCTCAAGCATCAAGCACAGCACCTGCACAAAGTATCGCTGTGTGATTGCAAAGAATATATTGACAGTGATGAGCTCCAGACATTTTGCTCTATATAGAGCCAGTCACCTCATTTAACTTCGTGACAGTCCTGTGAAGTTGGGATTATTGTCCCCAATTTTCAATGAGAAACTGAGGCTGAGAGAGAGAGAGAGAAAGAGAGAGAGGCAGGCTTCTACAGGTCATAAGGCTCACCCATGGCTAAGCTGATACTTGAAGCCAAGACTACCAGGCCCCAAAACCACATAAGAAAGTGAGGCAGCTGCCCAGAGACCAAGGGGATTGAGTCAGGGCACTTCATTTCCTGCCTCCCTCCATCTTACTCTCCACACTCATGTCCTCCTACTCTGTGATACTCTTTACCTGCCATTTCTTCAGGCAGGAAGAAACAGGTAATGGCAATCCCATGATCACCCAGCAATATAATCCTGAGAAAATATAGGCCCTGTAACAAGAATGAGTATGGCATGGCATTTTCAAAGACCAGAAGGAAGGTGAGTGACTGGATTATGCTGAACATCGGTGAGCCTAGATCATGCAGCGCCTTGCTGGTCAAGGCCAGAGTCTACAGTTTTTCCTATGTAAAGTGGAAAGCCATGTTAATAGTAAAAACTGTAAAAAGATACCTTGCCCACTGTGTAGATAATGTATTTTAGTGGGACATGATTAGAAGCAATTGATATAGCTGAACTAAGAAATCACAGTAGTTTGAACTAGAGTGGTGGTAGTAGAGATGAAAAGAAGATATATTTGATAAGTATGGCCACACCTCCATAGGACTTGCCTGTGGATAATATATAGTAATACTAAAAGATAAGTAAAGGATCATGTCTCGAGCAACTGAGTAGAGGTAATGTGAGCTACAAGGATGTAGACGAGTGGGATGGAGTCCCACTTGGGATGGTGGCAAGAAAATTGAGAATTCTGATATGGATTTTTGCAGTTTGAAATGTCTACTGGATACCAGAGTAGAGGTGTTAAGTAGGTAGTTAAATTTATGCAAGTAAAACTTCTCCCTGGGGAGAGAACTGGACTGGAGATATAAATATAGGCATCATTAGCACAGAGGTATTATTTAACACTGCTGGGAGAAAGTATGGCCCGAGAAGAAATGGCCCAAGAAGAGGTACGAGAACTGAGCCAGGAGACCTCTAAAGATGCAAAGGAGACTTGGAGCCCAGAGAAGAAGAAAGGAACCAAGGAGAGTGTAGTTTTATGACAAGCAAGAGCAGGGGAAAAAATGTTTTAAGTAGGAAGGCATGGTCTGTGAACTCCTTGAGAACTGGGACCATATCTGTTTCACCTCTGCATCCACAGGGTATATCATAGGACTTGCCACATGGGGGGATATTTGGGAGTGACTAAAGGAATACACCAGAAACTTACTGCATAGATGTAGGAGCTGGGCATTTTGAATAGTTTAGAGATGAAGAGTTCAGCCAGTAGTCAGAAATACTTGGATTGGAATCCCAACTTTACTATTTGCAAACCCTTTGCCTCAGTTTCCCTGGATGATAGCAGTACTTACCTCAGAATTGTTATAAAAATGGTTGCAAGACCATTCTTACACTCTGGAAATGCTAATAGTTTTGATGGTGTCAAGGTTAAGAATGTGGATTGTAGAGCCAGACTGCTTGTGCTCTGCTAGTTACCACTCTGTGATTTGGGGGTTCCCTTGCAAGTTATTTAACTTCACAACTCCTGAGTTTCTTTACTGTAAATGTTTCTATCTGATAAGGCTGTGTGAAAAGTAAAATATGCATGTAAATGGAGGTATTTCTGAATCTTTTTCTTCTAAGGATCCAGGAAGAGCCAGTCTGACCTGGCAGGAGGAAGCCTTCCTTTGCTTCTATCCCCCACCTGCACCTCTATACCTGGCAAAAAAAAGAAAGGTGGTGGGAGGCTCAGCACAGGAAGTTTGGATTCCTCACAGATCTTCCCAGGGAAAAGGAAGAACTCCAGACCTCTGCCTTCTGCTCTACAAATCAGTAACTGATGACCCCCATGATGACCACAGCAATGGCAATGATGATAGAAGGGTTGTCACAGGAATAGTGCAGTTTTAGGGTCTGATAGTCTTGGCTTCAAGTGTCAACTCAGCCATAGGTACCCCTTATGACCTGTAGAAGTTTCTCTTTTTCTCTCAGCCTCAGTTTCCCATCTGAAAATTGGGGATAATAATCCCAATCTCACAGGACTGTCATGAAGTTAAATGAGGTAACTGGCTTCATGTCTAGGAAAATGTCTGGCAGCTTATATACATCAATATATTCTTTGCAATCAAGCAGTGATACTATGTACTGGTGCCGTGCTTGACACTGGAGACATGGACCTCCTGGAGCTTAAAACCTGTGGGTAAGTGGATATTTTACAAGTAATTGCATGTGTAATGAGGGTTTTGAAAGGAGAGATACAGATGTTACAGGAGCATAGAGTTGAATGGGAATTGGGGACCTACCTCACATAAATGTAAATTTATTCCTTGTTCAATAGGAAACCTACTGACAATAACCATCATCTTGCTCATTTGTAGACTTGATAAACAATTCTCACATCAATTAGTTCATTGATTCTCTCAACAATCCACTGTAGCAAATAGGATCATGATCTTATTTTCTCAGAAGCTCAGAGTCTGGCTTGTCAAGATCTCATAGCAAGTTAGGTGTTGAGATGGGATTCTATCTTACATTTCACCAGCTCTACAGCCTCTGCTTGATTTTTTACTCTTGGAGGTCACCCCATGCATCCACGTCTATAGAGTAAACATAGATACAGGTGGAAACATCAGATAATCCCTCAGGAAGCCCCAATATAGGCAAAAAGATGAGACAAAATAATTAGGATGTTCTCAACTAGGAAGAAGACTGAAATATAATATTTAAGCCTGCGAGAGCAGAGGGACATTTAAATTTGATAATTAAAAGTTAATGTTGCTTCATTATAAATCAAAGGCTGATAAAACTAGGACACCCCTAGGCACATATTAGGAACTCAATAAATAGTTGTGGACTGAATGCTTAGGGATACCTACTGCTAGAAGAAGTAGTTAGCTGATCCAGGGAGCTAACAGTCTACATCTAACTACTGAGCTGGGGGTACAGTAGGTCTTAGGTGATGTTAGTGCTTGTCTTCCTATGAAACTCATCGTAGCTCTCCCACTGGCCTACTCTGTGACCCTAGAGAAGTCCTTTTCCCCCTCTGGATTTCAATTTCTCCATTTAGAGAATGAATGTGATGACTTCTCACCATTTTGTCCTGAGAGTCTTTTATCTTTCCAATATCTCATCTTCCTTCTTTGTATTTTTTTTTTCCTCTCCTTCCCCTGGCCTCTAACTGAGGACAGATGCTGCCACCATTCCCCACCTTATCTCCTTCAAAACATGAGTACAATGTCATTTTCCTTGGCACGGCCCTGTGAGTAGAACCTACTGCAAGAAGGCAGTTCAATCATTTCCCTGTGCTAATGCAGTCTTCCCACTTGGCACAGTATATATCCCTACTTTTCAAAGAAATGTTCGAGGGTGCCAACATTCATGCTGAAATTATGTACTTTATCCTGGGGAAAATAAGATGGTTCATATCTGCTTTATTCCATGAAGGCAGGTGGAAGAGAGAAGGAAAGAAGAAAGCTAAAGGCAGGAAACCCATATCAGTTCTTTCACCCGTTCTTCCTCTTCCTATGCCCTCTCTCATCTTGCCCCTTCTCTTTTCTCCCTCTTCATTCCTTTGGTCCTTGTGTTCCCCCTTTCCCACCTCTCTTTCTCTTTTCATGGGTCAGTGGAGGAAGACAGACAGGGAACAAATATATATATACTTCAACCTTTTAGGTGCTATGAGACATGTATGTGAAGACTGGATAAAAGTATAGCTGAAGGTGCCAATAAAATTTGTTGAGTGGAAGGGCCAGCAGATGATGTAGTGGATTCCCACATGACTGACCACAGTTCAAGTCATGAACTCAGAGACTTGAAACTCATACCTGGTTCATGTGTGCCAAAAGTCTTAGAGGAGAAGGGATTGAAGCATGGCCATCCCCTCTGGGGGATGATTTTTCACTTTCTCTTTCTCTCTCTCTCTCTCTCTGGTGCACCAGCCTTGTGGCAAAAACTGTCTCCTCAAAAAAAAAAAAAAATTGTTAGATGGTTAGGAAAACCTTACAAAGGATGACTGTTTAGCAGGATCTAGATGGATGAGAAGGTATTCCTCAAGTAGATGGTAAGAAAAGGAACCTTCAGTGGAAAGATACAGTCCAGGCCAAAGAAGCTTCTGAACAAAAGCTTCAAGATCAAAACTACCCGGCCCATTAAGGAAACTGAAAGATATTTGGCATAGATTGGAGACATGATGGGTGGTGGGGTGAGAAAAGAGACTAGAGAAGGTTCCATAGCGCCACCCGTGGAAGCCTTGTAAGTCACTAAACAAGTAGGACTTGTCCTCTAAAGTAGAAACCAGAGAGCCACAGAAGTGTCGTATGGAAACATAACATGTTATGTCTACATTTTAGTGATTGTTTTAGAAACTGTGATGAGGAAGAGCTGGAGATCGTAGACTCAAAGTCTTATATAATAGATAGAACATTTTTGCTACAGTCCAAATGAGAAGTAACTTTTAAAAATGATAATATTCTCAACTAAGCAGGAGCAGAGAGGATGTAAGAAGGGTACAAACATAAGACCTATACAAAGTGAGATCTACAGTGCTCAATATGGGACCTAATTTTGGACTGATTCTGAGGTTTCTGGCTTGGGTGGCTGGGTAAGATGGTGGGGGGTATTCACTGCCATTGGAGGTGTCACCATCTTATAAGTTTGAGTTCAATGTTTGTCTCCTGGGCACTTGCCTCTACTAGATTAAGATGCTCTCAGATTTTCTGTCATCTTAGGTTATCATGTTTTGAGCCAAACACATTTTTTTTTAACCTAAATAGGGCTAGTTAAGTAAATGAAGCATTTTCCCCATATCATCTTGACTTTCCTATAAAAATAGCTCTCTATTAATATAAGTTAAACATAAGCATTGAACATTTTTGTTAGGATATAGACCTAGAACAAGTTTTTTAAAAAATCAAATAGCTAAATATTACATAATCAAATACCTGGGTTCCCTTCTAGAATGTAAATGGGATGAAGGCATGGATTTTCCCCAAGCTGTTATTCTGCCACAGGCTTTCACTCCCTCCACAGATAAGACTAATGTTTACCACCGTTTCATAGCCAGAAAGCAGCAAGGAGTGAGGAGCACTTGTGAGAGTTAGCAAGGGTCAGACAAGGAGGTGTGGGAAACATATTAGGCTTTATTGGTTTGAAGGGAAGTCTAAAAACAGTGCAGGCCTCTCCATTCACATCTGCATAAAAACCCTATATTAAAATCAGATAGAATGACTGTATGTCCTCTCTGGCTCTTTAAATTACCTGGAGTTTTGCTCCCCGACTCCCTTTACTTTGACAAATCAAGTGCTATCAACAATCTACATAACTTATTTGCTGTCATTATCTCATTCTCATATACCTGTTTCATAGATGAATGTGCTGCTCAGGGTCACACAGCTAGTAATTGGCAGAGCCAAAGATAAAACCCAGATCTTCTATCCCACAGTATAGCTATCATTCTGCCTTGACTCTCTTAGTTTTTGGCCTGCCTTTAGGGAAGCCAGGAGGACGATTATCAGAATTCATGGAAGATAGTATCTGTACATGAACATCAGGTCCTCGCTGACCTGCTTCCATCTCCAATCTCGTTACCTACTGCTGACCGGTACCCCATGAATTTACTGTGCCAAATTGTGTGTTTCCAAGTTGTTCCAGGCTCTTTGCTTTCCAATACTTTTCTTATGCTAAGCCAGG
>NW_006159682.1:3512579-3537814 GCF_000334495.1 Tupaia belangeri chinensis | reverse complement strand
TGCTTGCTATTCTCTAGGGCCTAAAACAAATATCTCTTCCTGTGTAAAGATTTCTCCAACCTATCTGATATAGTTGATCATGACTTTCTTAATTTATATCGTCATTCAATCCTCTTTTTAAAAAATTATTATATCCATCTTATTATTATATCCATTTCATTGTTCAATTATTACTGCTTTGGACATCCCTTTCTTCCACTGGACAAAACACTCATACCAGGAGTCGCATTGTCTTACTCTTTATATGTCAAACATGTAGCATAATGTCTGGCACATAGTAGATTCTGAGGGAATTCATATTGAGTGAAGAAATGGGTGAATCAATGATAAAGAAGAAGACGTCTTTGAACAAAGACAACCTCCATCCTTGATCTTCTGTCAGAAATGCTGTTGTGGAACAGGGAGAGAGAAGGGCAGATATCAAAGGGATATAATGGGCAAAAAATTCCTCCCCATTCTCTCTGTTTTCTCTTTTTTGATTTTTGCTTTTTCTTCTCCCTACTTGCTATTGGAACAAAAATAAAGAGAACATTGTAAGCAAAGCTGTATTTTCTGTTTATTGCCACCAGGTTAATAACAGTAATGGTGCGAGAAGAAAATGAGGTGTTATGTAAAATCCTGCATTGCAGATTTTGCTGCTGATGTAAAGAACTCAATAAAGTGTAACACTTTAATCATGGAGATAAAAATCACACAGCAGCTTCCCACAGGCTCCCAGAGCCTTAAGACAAAATAGTTCTGGGGAAATGAGAGATGAGAGAAGAATATTATCAGACATCATGAAAGTTGTGTTTGGGCTTTTTTTTTTTTCCTTATTCTCTAAAAAAATAGAATAAGCTTTTTCTACCTGCTTCCAAGACACCATGCATGAATTTCTGTATTCTCAGGAGGACATGTTCAAACTTCTAGAAGAAGACTTATTCATTTTTTGTAAAAATTTATTTGTTTAGGGAGAACTAAATGCCTGCCTTTAGGTAACTTGGTGGCATTTAAGAAAACAAGGGCAGTCTTTAAAAATGAAAGAAGAATTTAGGTGGAGGTAAGATGGGTGATGATAGTGAAATATATCTCTGTCTTATGATGAAAGAAAATCATAACAGGAAATGGGGGCTCTTGTGCCAACTCTGATAACCTTGGGGGATTATTTTCTTGCCACTGTACCTCAAGTTCATCAGAATTTAAGTAAAGACTTGCATTGGATGATCTCTGAGGGACATGCTAGAACCGACACATAACAGACCATGAGGCTCCCAGCAAAGAAACCAGTGACTCGAGTCTTGACATGGCTGTTGTGGTTCTATACTACTGCAGTTGACCCCTGCCTGTCTGTTTCTACTCAAAAGGCTTCCTTTCCTCCCCAACTACCTAAATCTGTTCTCTACCCTATAGCCAGAATTACCTGTTTATTACAAAAGAAAGCTATACATACACCCTGGAAATTATGCATATACTGCTATAAGATAGCACGAGCATGGATCATAGAGAGGACGGCTTTGCACCTGGAGATCTGGGCTCAAACCTTGAACCAGCTGTGTGACTTTGAAGAAGTCACCTTATTTCTACAAGCCCCAGTTTCCTTACCAGCAAAAAGAAGGTGACAATAAGAACACTTATATCACAGGGCTGACATGGGTTAAATGAGTTAGTACATTTCCAAGTGCCTAAAACACAGTAATGTTTCATACTGTGATAATTATTTCAGGTATAATTAAAAACAAGAGCATATCCTAGGGCTGTGCTGTGTAATGCAGTAGTCACTTGTGAGTATTTAAATTTAAATTAATTAAAATTAACTATAAAAATACATAGTTCCTCAGCCACGCTAGCCACATTGCAAGTGCTCAATATCCACATGTGGGAAGCTACCGCATGGACGGTGCAATGGAACACAAGCATCGTCCCAGAAAGTTTTACAGAGTGGCCCAATCTCAGAATGTTAATCATCATAATTGGTGGATTAAAATTTAAAATGTATATCCATATATAACCACACTAGCACAAATACTTCTGATTTTATACATACAAACACATATACACATACAAAACTACAAGGCAGGGTGTTTACATTAGTGACAATATGCTTCATTACTAAAGAAAAGTAATCTGAGTCCTCAGTCCTGATTCTGAGTCAATCCATAGAGCATATAAGAGGGCAGATCCTGAGCTAAATAGTGCCCATTGTACGTGTATCAGTTAATCCTTACAATAACCTTCATAGGAGGTATCATTTAATCTAGTTGATTCTGACACTGAGGCCCAGAGTGGTCGAATAAATTGATAAAAATCACAAAGCTTGTAAGTGGCAGAAGAGGACTTATTCCTTACTATATAATTTCTTAGGGGGTGTTTCAGAGACGAGGGGTTTACAGGACAAAGTCACCATGAACTCTTTTTTTTGGAGAGGTTTTCGCTATAGGGCGCGTGCGCTCGCCAGACAGACAGAGAGAGACATAGAGACAGAAAGCGAGAAATCACCCCCCAGGGGGGATGGTCACGCCGCAATCCCTTCTCCTCCATTCTCCTCTCCGGATCTTGGGCATGCATGCACTCGTACCACCCCCCAGGGGGGATGGTCACGCCGCAATCCCTTCTCCTCCATTCTCCTCTCCGGATCTTGGGCACGCATGCACCCGTACCCGACGTGATTTTTAAGCCACCGGGTCCGGGACACGAACTGCGGTAGACTACGTGGGAGTCCAGTGACATAGCCATCATGCTAACTGCTGGTTCCCACCATGGACTCTTTACAATCTTTGATGTGGATTTTTGGAACTGCCTGGGGACTATCTAGTAGACTCAGATTTGTCACAGAGCTTGTAAAATTCAATGAAATTAACTCCATTCTGGGTTGAATGTGTTCTTTCTTTATTTTTAAAAACATTTTCATTTGTCAGTGTGTGTATGCACTCACCACTGAGAGAAAGAAAGAAGAAGAGGGACAAGTACCCCACCCTCATGGGGGCATGGTCATACTGCAATGTCTTCTCTTCCATTTCCCTATCTGTTTTCCTATTTTGGGCATGCATGCACTCATGCACTCAGCATGTCTTTCAAGTGGCCAGGGATGGGATTTGAACTGCTTGGTTAGCCACGTGAGATCTAGATCCCTTAACCACTAAGCCACGGGCTGGACCCTACGTTGAATGTTTTCAACATAGCTTTCTTGGCTTATTGGAATGAGGTAGGGCCAGATCTATGGGACCAATTCAATTGTTCAAGAAAGTCTGGCAGCAGAGGGGCCAGCAGATGGTATAGATGTTACATTACTGGACTCCAAAATGGCTAACTATGGTTCAAGTCCTGGACCAAGTTACTTGAAAATCACATCGGGCATGTGTGCATCCGTACCTAAGATCCTGAGAGGAGAATGGAGAAGAAATTTCTGTGTGTCCATTCCGAGGGGGATTATTCTCACTTTTCCTCTTACTGACTCTGTCTCTGTCTATCTTCTCTGACAAGCACACATGCCTTAAGGCAAAAACCACCTTAAGAACAGAAGTCTGGGAGCCACATGAAGACGGGGTATGGGGAGGTCATAAAACTGTAAAAAAAAAAAAAAAAAAAGAGAAGAGACCTTTTACAATCTCTAGAAGAGTGGTCTTTTCATGATTTAGTTTTCTCCCTTATTTTAAAAGTATGTGCTCTTTTGAACCAGCAGATGGAGTGGAGGTTAAGGTGGCAGAATCCCACAGGACTGTGTGGTTTGAGTCCCAGAGTTGGTATGACTTCTTTCAAGGTATGTGTGTGCATGTGCCTGAAATCCTGAAAGGAGAATGGAGGAGAAGAGACTGAAGCATGCCCATCTCCCTAGAGGGTGCTGTCTCACTCTCCCTCTCTCTGGCCCTAGAAAGCACATGCACCTTATAAAAAAATAATAATAATAAAGTAAAGGAATGTGCTCTCAAAAATTGCATGACCACAGGTGGTTTATAGTGGTAGGGTATTGCACGAGAGGACTAATGTCATTTGCATGGCTCTTAGTCTGTTACTGCACAGCTGGATAGTCAAAGAGATGGATGGATGGATGAAAGAGCAGATTGGTGGACCAATGAATAGACAGACAGGCAAGCAACTGGACGGATGGGGAATGAGTCAGAAACACATAATAGAGGCTTATATTCTAGCTTTTTGCATATTTCTATTATTCTCTGGTCCTCTAGAGGACTGGTATTGTGTCTGATTCATTTACAGTCCCTTTTCACCAGCTATTATGCATGGTATCCAGCCTAGAGTCAATATCCAATGAATATTTGTTCAGGAGAAAAAAAAAACAATAAAAAAAATCACTGGAGACAGCAACAGATGGATAATCCTTCACATTTGTATGGTACTTTGTAATATATAAGAAGATTTCACATGCAGTATCATACTTAATCCCTAATCTAACCTTGCGAGTTTGGCATTATGAGTCTCATTTTATTGATGAGGGACCCTTGGCTCAAAGTGGTAAAGTGACTTGCATAGTGTTAGACAGGGAAGCCAAGGAATCAGATAAATAAGCAGGTCAGATAGGAGCTAACTAGACAGTTCCAGGCAGACAGAGACAAGACAGAGGAGACCAATATGTGGATAAATGAAAGAGACAAATGGAGATGGATGGACAGATGCTCAGAGAGCCTATGAGCTCTCCTCCTTCAATTCATCCTCTTCACATGGCTACAGATAACTTTCCTAAGCACAGAACTGACCATGCCACTCCTCCATTTAATAAACTTCTGCTGTTTCCCTTAAGCCTAAGGGATAATGTTTTTATCACAAAAAGCCTCATGATCTGGCCCTACCCACTTCTTTGGCCTCATGTCTTACCAATTTTCTATAATATTTCACTTCTGTCACAGGACCCTTCAATTGCCAAGAAAGTCATGGCATTGTCACTACTTTATGTTTATCATGTGACCTCCCCCATATCAAAAACTCTCTGTTCTCTGCTGTGGTTGTTTGGCTAACTCCTACTTACCCTCTGAGACTCAACACTAAATTACTTCCTTTATGAAGCCTTTCCTGACCATTCTCCCAGACTGGGTTCATTTTCTAACTTCCCAGGTCACCCTCTTCTTTATTACAAAAATCAAGAGAATGGGAATAGGAAGGCCCCAGATCCTGAAGTAAAATAGACCTGGATTTATAACCTATTTCCCCACCTACCAGCTGTATGAGGTAGGGCAATGCATTAAGTCACCCCTTAGTCTTGCTGCTATTGTTTGAATATGTTCTCCAAAGATTCAGTCAATGTATCAAGATTAAATGGGTAGAAACTTATGGCATCCAAAGCTGGGATCTTTGGGAAGAGATTAGTGATTGGGTGGTTACAGTAGGGTCTCTACAATTGCATTCTGCTGTGTATATAAAGAGAGGAACAAGACAAGCAGAAACCACATGGATACTGCCCATGTTCTGCTCTGCTTAAAATCCTGTCCTCTGCCATATTGTAGCCTCCCCATAAATTGAACCCTGGACCTCTGAACTGTAAGCTAAACAAACCTATTTCTTTTAATTGCCCAGTCTCAGTCATTTCTGTTAGCAATGCAATAATGGACTGAGACACTTGGTTCCCTCATCTCTAAATTGAACCTGATAATACCTGTTCAAGGATCATGTTTGGATTAAAGGTAACGTGAAAGTGCCCAACATGGACTATATGCCCAAGGTGCATAGACTGCTGCTGCTGCTCTAGCCCACTGTGTCTGCTGTAATAATCCCACATTAGGTCTGCTTCTCCCTGAACTGTGAGCTGTCTGAGGATGGAGGCATAACTCACCTCTGCATCTCCAGCATTCAGTGCCTAACACCTGGCTGGGGCTTGCTGAATCCCACTGTGAATTATCCCTCCTGCTCACCTTGGACCATTGATTGGGATGTGTTTCCAGGCACCAAAAGGCATACACTATAGTCATCCACGGAATCACTGTCAGGCTTTGGGAGAAGAAGGTTGGGAGGATGCAGATGAAGTAGGGTGTTGGATGCATTCCTGAAGCTGAGAATGAAGAAATGAATGACTAAAACCTATTTTATGGTGTAAGATACAAAATCTGTATAAATGTTAAAGATAAAGATGACATGTAAATAAATGTTATGAGTGGTAGCTTTGTCCTCTTGTTTCAAAATATACAGAACTCTCATTTTCATGACAGAAAGCACAATTGTGGACATGATCAAAAGAGAAGAGAGGAGAGAGAGAGAAACATCTTCTATCTACAGGGCCTCCTCATATTGTGATCCCCTTTTCCCAGCTCTCCAGCTCCTCAGGATCCTGGGCACCGTTGCTTGTTTTCAGGCCAACATGGGGATCCAAACTCACAGTTAGTATTTGGCTTCCAGCCTCACAGAGTACTGGCTCACACTATGCCACAGCAGCTAGTCCATTCAGAACTTTTATGTTCGGTCTTGGTCATCATTAGGCATGTTTAGGTGAAAAGCCTTGAAACTAGGTGGTCTAAGATAATACTACGTATCTTCTTTTACTTTCCAAGCTGCCTTCATTTCTGTATGGCTTTCATTTTTCTCCATGAATTCATGGATTCCTTATAATTCTCCTCCTTTATACTCCCTCTTTGCACACTCCCTCTACTGGACTTCAGGAAAATGCCCACCTCCACAGATATGCAACCTGGAAGAAGGCGGGAGTCAAGTGCAGTTGAACAGCTGTCAACATGGTTAAGGACAAGAAACCATCCTACAGTCAGAGGGGCAAGAGCTGGCAGCTGGACCTGACCAGTGATGGTTACTCTCCTCTCTGATTGCCAGGGCAAGACCTCCGGGGCCATAAACACTCACAATAGGCTGTGCCAGGGCCTTCATTGAGATTCTGCTCACAGCTAAAGCCATTTCCAAGCTGCCCAGCTCTGTCAGCTGCCCTGATATCTGTGTGTTGAAAACGGACAGGCTGCCCAGCCCCCTGGCAGACTGACAAATGGCTGAGAAGCAGGCCTGAGGCTTCCTGGCAGAGGCCCAGGGCTCTGGGCTTCAGTGAAGGGTGGGAGAGAGGGTATTTTCCTGTCAGCTGGCCTGACTTTCAAGGCTTGGGGCACAGAGAACAGGAAAGAGTCATAGGAAGGAGAAAGAATCTTGGAAAAGGGTCCTGGCCCGAACCAATGCCACTCATGTCCTGATGGTCGACAGCTGTCAGGACTGGGTCTGAGTGCACGCAGTGCTCTCACTCTCTGGGAACAAGTATTTCCTGTAGGACAGCGGGGGTAATTACGTTTCTTTTCCTCATCCATAAAGTGGGGATCGTAATGATAGCTACCTCATAGTGGTGAGAACTAATTGAGTTAATATAGATAAAAGACTTTCTAAAACAGTGACTGGCGTTGGCAAATATTCAGTAATGGTTAGCTATTATAATCCAGCAGTTCTTACCATTGAACTAAAATGTCAGGCATTGTGCTATGTTTTACATACATTATCTCCTTTAATTTCCACATAAACCAGAGCTTGGGATATGATCCTCATTTTAAAGATAGTTTCAGAGAGGATGCCTTACTTGCCCAAGGTCACACAGATAAGACAGAAAGGATTCAGATCAACCTGCATGTCTGCAAAGTAAATGCCTTTAACCACTCAGTACTACTGCGTATGACTATTTTGTGTGTCTCTTTGAGTCTGTGTAAGACAATTCTATTGGTTGAAAGATAATAAGATTTTTTTTAACTCCCTAGTCAGAAGCAAACAAATAAAAACTCAAGATAAAAATCAATCCATTTATTTTTAAAGTTTAAATGCTGCAACATTCCATATAGGGAAAAGAAAATAAACAGCTAGGTGCAAAGCCAGGAAACTCTTTTGGCCCTAGGAGGAAGAAAAGGAGGGAGAAAGTGGGACTGCTGATAATTCAAATATGCAAAGGCAGTGTGGAAGAGTGGTCATTGGCTCTACCGACTTCTGGGGGGCATAGAAGCCTGTTGTTGGGTAGGAGTCAATACTTTGTAAGAATCAACTGCTGGGTTAGATGGAATAAAACTAACTTTATCAATTCATCAACATATATTCAGCGAACACCTACCATGTGTCAGACCCTATGCTAGGATTTAAATCCTAGGATTAAAGAAATCAATAGGCCCCAGTTCCTACATAAAAAGTCAACGCCCTCTGGGAGGATACAAGCACCTCTTATGCAAGATGTTTGAAAGTAACAGAGTATTGAAAGGAAGGAAGCTAAAACCCAGGAGATGGCTGGGAAAGAGAAGGCTTTCTGAAGAAGTGCTATCTATCTGGACAGTTCAGGATCCACTGCAGTTGCATAGACAAAGGTGGAGAGAGGCAGGGGTGCTGCTCTACCAGCTAAGACCTGGACATTGTCTAAGCACAAAGATGAAATCGAGTCATTTGCAATCCTCCAACCCAGAATTAACAACCATGAACAACTTCTTGCACATAAGGAAAGATTTTAGTATAGCTGGCTGGCCAAAAGAATGACTAAACAAAAACACTTTTTATAAAAATGGAATATACTATAAATATTTATATTCAAAATGTATTAAAGTCCATTTTTCTTAAGTATAAGGGAACTAAAAAGAGTATTATTAAAAACATTTGCTGGGACCAGCAGATGGTGTAGTGGTTATGTCATTGGACTCCCACCTAGTCAACTGTTTGAGTCCCAGACAGGGCAGCTTAAACTCACAATGAGTATGTGTGTGTGCCTGCCCAAGATCCTAAGAGGAGAATGGATAAGGGACTGCGGCATGACCATTCCCCCGGGGGTGATTTCTCACTTTCTCTCTGTCTCTCTGGCTTTCTGACAAGCGCACACCCACTATAGCAAAAACCTCTCTTAAAAATAAAACAAAACAAAACACAAAACAAAACAAAAACCATTTGCTCATTTTTTTCTGAAAAAGAGACATCTTTTTTTTTCTGAAAAAGAGACATTTTTTCCTTAAAAGATATTTTTAAAGTTAAAAATAAAAGATTTTGGGAGGTGAAAGATTTATATGATCCGAAGAGAAACCAGGGTATTTGACACAAAGTGCATGAATATGGAAGACTTAATGCTAAGCAAAGCAAGCCAGACTATGAAATACAGACTTTATATGTCTCCTTTCAGTATATATATGTAATGTCTCCACTCTACAATAGAAACTGAAAGATTGCAAGGTATACTAGCAGGAAGGGCAACTGTGGGTAATAGACATAGTGGGGGTAAGTAATAGGGGTTGAGTAATAGGAGGAGGGAGGGGAATAGGGAATTTAAAAAATACATTTTACTGACACAAAAATGAAAAGTTATTTGCTGATAATAATATATAGGATAATGTCTTTGTCTTGACTGATATGCAGTATATTTGGGCTGGAAAAAATAAACATGATTTGTACACTGTAAAGATATAGGGTGATTAAGTGTAAATAATAAATAGAAAAGAGATTATGAGAAACATTGGAAGTTGAAGTCATTGTGTGTGCGGTGTTAAACTATAGATCTGAATTTTAAAAGAAATGTGAGGAAATAGAGAGTTTAAGTAACTTATCTAAGATCACACAGCTAGTGCAACTAGGACGCAACTGGGATTTGAACTTGGATATATCTGATTCTTTCCATTATATTAATTTGCTTTCCTATGCCAACTTCCTCACTTTGAAGATCAGAAACTGGAAACCAAAGAGGGCAAAGAGGGCAAGAGACTTCCCTAAAGTCATATTTTGATTCAGCAACAGGCAATTTGGATCATCAGATCATCATTCCTGAGTATTCTCACCTCTCCATAGTAAATAATTGTCATTTTGTTAGCCTAAGATTCCGAGAGGAGCATACCTATTTCCACCTCACTGACATTGGCCTTGGGACATGCTTTGACCAATGGAATATGAGCAGTCATGATAATGACCATCTCTGTGTGGAAGCTTTAAATGGGAGTTGGTTCCTGCCCTCAACTGTAAGAGCAGGTCCTAGACAGGGCTGCACCCTCAGCCTGGGCGTAGGTGAGCAGATGTATGGAACTGAGCAGAGACCACAGAGCCATGACTGACTCACTCATAGTCATCAAGAACATGGACCAAACACAAAGATTTGATGTTATAATGTACCAAGCTTCTGGGGTTATTTGTTAATTACAGGAAAAAGCTAACTAATATTGCAAAGCTTTTTTTTGCAGAACTGTGTTCTTGATTTTTCCCATTCTCAAAGTTGTCTCTAATTGTGCAATAACTATGAGTTCGGACCATAAAATAAAGACCACATTAGGAAACACTTTAATTTTAAGTATCAAGTATATAAAAATAATTAGAGAAAGGGTTGAAAAGTACAAAGTATAAGAGGAAAACCCAAGTGTCAATGATTTAGATGTCCAAGGTCACTCTCTGAAGAAAAGAAAACTGGTGGAAGCCCGCAGACAGACAAGGATGAGTCAGAGAACTGCAGTTTCTTTCTCAGACCGCTTCCACATGCAGGACTGCTGGCATTAACTAAAATACACATTCACCCAGAAGCCCTACCTCTGAAATGGAAAATGCTAAAGAAAAAACATGCAATAAATGCCAAATGAATCTGTGCCACAAAATCACTACGTGACCTTGGAGAAGTCATTTTCCTCCTGGCATCAGTTTTCTCATTTGTAAAATGAAGAGGCTGAATGAGAATCTCTCACTTTCCTTCTGGCTCCGACATTCTATGATTTGATTGCCTCTAACTCATTAATCCCAACTGCCTTGAATGGGACCCAGTAGTATTGAGGCTAATCATAGAAATCCATCAAAATGTAACCCAAAGAAGGTGATCTTGAGAACCAAATGGAATAATCTAGGGAAGCTGCTCTGCATATCGTAAAGGACTCTCTTGTTGCTTTTTCACTGAAAAGTGCCAGGCACATATGAACTTATTCTTCAATTTGCATTACCCTAAAAGCCCTTCCCCCACTCCAGCTTTTAACATCCAACAATCTTCCAGGTAGTTCTATCTACCTCATCTTTAACCCAGCAGAACTGTTTTCTCCTCTCAGCAAAAGAGGAGCAGTACAACACACTAACTCTTATTTCACCATAAAAGACATACAGTGTACTGGGGAGGGGGAAAAAGGGAGAGAAGAAATCAAGATTTCAGACTTCAACAGACCCAGGTTGGAATTCCAACATCTCTTTCTGCTCAAGTATAAAATGTGGATGATGCCGACCTAACACTGTTGTTTTGGGAATAAATACATTATGGGCTCACTGTAGATGTCAATCACCGCTGTGATGATGACGGGAGGCTTCCTAGATACAGTGGCACAGAGACAAACCTGAACGCTATATAGAATTCTCATGGTTGGACAATGAGAGGAGCAGGGTTAGAGTCCAATTAGAGGGGAGCGTGTGTTGGCGAAGGTACAGGTATGAGGACGTGGCAACGTGAATGTGGGTGGGCCAAATGTCTTTTCGGGAAAAGAGAAGTAGGCAATTAGAGGAAGATTAAAAGTTTCATGCAAAAGAATATAGAGAAATTAGTCTGGACTTCTGAATAGCAAACTAGGGAGTCAGCACTGCAGGTAAAAGAAGTCTTTGAAGGGCTTTAGAAAATGGAGAGTGTGCTGGTGCATCTTGGGAAAGCAGCTATTTCCCCCCCACCCCCCCCCCACACACATACACCTACACCAACTTGTGGGGAGGGAAAAGAGTTGCCTTCCCACAGGAGTTATTGCTGTATCTATCTGAGATAGAAATCTGAGCTACAGGGGAAAGATCAGACTGCACCCAAAATTAAAACAGACGTGATCACAGTAGCAAAGATCTTTAAAACCTTAAAAGTTCAATTTTCTTCTTTTTAATCTCTTGAGAGAATCACTGGTTTAAAATCAAAGATAGTATAAAACCTCAGGTAAGAAAGTGAACCCAGAATTCCATTTCCTGACCAGATCTGAGTAAGATTGCTTTTTTTGCCTGTATTTCTTTAACTGTTTTAAACTCACATCCTCAGTGGGTTTACCCTGGACTTAAAGTTAACTTCCATCATAGATCATGCCCTTGCTACTCAAAATGGGTTCTGTCTTACTCTGTATTCTTCTGAGTCCAGGCAATTTATAGACAATAAAAAATTATTTTGCATAGTTCACATGGCTGGGAGGTCCAGGATCAAGGCACCAATGCTGTGTCCTCATTTGGCAAGGAATGGAAGGGCAAAAGGGACTAGTTACTTTCTTTGAGTACTTTAGAAAAAAAAATTGTAGTTGGCGTAATGCCTATGTCACTGGACTCTCATGTTGTTGACTGGGGTTCGAGTCCCAGACCTGGTGGCTTAAACTCACACTGGGCATGTATGTGTGCGTGCCCAAGATCCTGAGAGGAGAATGGAGGAGAAGGGATTGTCTCTGTCTCTCTCTGTCTTTCTGGCGAGCACATGCACCCTATAGCAAAAACCTCTCCAAAATTTTTTTTATTTATTATTATTTAATTTTATGAGAGAGCGAGAGAGAAAGTGAGAAAGCAAGTTGCCAGGTCTAGGATTAGAACTGTGATCAGCCATGTGGGAATCCAGCACCCCAACTACCATACCACCTGCTAGCCCCCTTGAGTCCTTTTTTAAGGCATTAAACCATTGATGAGGACAGAACCTTAATAATCTAGTCACTTCTTAAAGGCCCTATCTCTCTCTCTCCTTTTTTTTTTAGGTTTTTTTTTTTTTTTTAGGTTTCTGCTATAGAGCGCATGTGCTCGCCAGAAAGACAGAAAGCGACAGAGAGAAAGAAAGCAAGAAATCATCCCCCAGGGGGATGGCCATGCTGCAATCCCTTCTCCTCCATTCTCCTCTTGGGATCTTGGGCACACACACACACACGTGCCCGGCGTGAGCTTAAGTGCCTGGTCCAGTACTTGAACTGCAGTCGACTACATGGGAGTCCAGTGACATAGCCATCCCAAGGCCCTACTCTCAATATTACTTAATTGGTGATTAAGTTTTAGCATATGAATTTTGGAGGGGCGTTTACATTCAAACCATAGTAGGGTCCTTTAGCAGCAGCATCATCACCTGGCAGCATGTCATAAATGCAAATTCTCAGGATACCCTTATTGATTGGAACTTGAATTTTAAATAGATCCTCTGGTGTATATCATTAATGTATGAGAAACCATGCCCTCAGAACCTGGAAGTTCTCTACCATCAGAGGTTGGAGCTGGTTGAAACTCTTCATTGAACTAATGTGAAACTGAGGTACAGAGTGAGTAAAAAACTGGATTTTCCAAGGTCAAACAATCTTGGAAAACTTAAGTGTAATTGGTACAGTTATAGTTAATACTAGCATATCCCATGGTATAATAAAGAATAATTCTCTGTAGCTATTGGGTCATCAGAAAAGTCGATGTGTTTTTCTATGCAAAAATGCACCATGACTTTCCTGACAACTCAATAGCTAGAAGCACAGTACTTGCAAGCCACGCTTATTTTGGAGTCAACTCTGCATATAGCTTGTATAAACAAGGCAAACCAAACTAGTTCATCTCTCTGAGTTTCATTTTCCTCTTTTGAAAAAAATGGGATCAATAAGACCTCCTGAGTAAAATTGTGAGAGTTAAGTGGAATAATATGGTTAGAATTCTTATTCTGGTTTGGATGCTTAAGCACAATTTCTCTACCAGAAATGGGAGTAGAACTAGAACTCAAATCTTAGAGTCCTACTAGGTATCTTTTCTCCTTATTAAGAGTCTTAACCCAAACTCTACAGTAGGGTACCATTTTCCTACTAGATGGACAGCTCCTTCTACATGTGCATTAAGTACTTGGCTTGTTCTTCTCTTTTGGCACTTAGACACACTTATGATGGTTGGGTTCGTTTTCTGCCTTCCCCACTGGAAGTTTTGACTTAAAGTGGGGCCCATGTCTCTTATCTCTGTATCCTTAGAGCACATCATAATAAATGGGCTGGCAGATAGAGGGAACAAAGGCTGGGAAGAGAGAAGAGAGGAAGGAAAGAAGAGTGGGGGTAGAGCTGGGAAGATACTGAGTGCTGTAAAGCAACCATTTTATAGCATGATGGATTCATTCAGAGAAATAGCTTGACAGTACAGAATTCATCTTTTCATGACTGTGACAACACTAATACATTTATTTCCCTTCTGAAATTAACTTTCTAATATTAAGAAAGGTCAAAATGAACTGCAGCAAAATGAGACATTTTGTCATTTTTAACAAATTATACCAAAGCAGACTGTCAGATTAAGGGGGTTACCATTTTGAGGTCTAAACGCTAGTGCTGATTGCATAATCAGAGCTAATGCTTGTCATTCTGCCCTTTCCCTGCTCACAAACCTCCAACAGTTGCCTTTGGCCAAAATAATGAAACTCAAATATCTCAGTCTGGTGTTCTGGCGATCTTTAGATTCTCATCATTTATATTTTACTTTATTCCATTCTTCCCCAAAAGTATGCTCTACACCAGCTAGACTAACTAACCTCCTTCCTGCCATTCTCCTTTTTCTACATTGGCTTTGTCCATGCTAGGCCTCTTGTCTTAACTGCCATTCCTCTTACAGTATGCCAATGGGGCTTCTCTCTACTCTACTTGTCCAATTCACCAGCTAGCCTGAGTCTCCATTTCTGCTCTTTCAGCCTTGGGTTGGTCCTGACCATGACTTGGACCCTGAGTACCCTCTGCCTCTCTCACATCTGGCTGTCACCTTCCCTTTTCTTCCCTGGAGACACTTGGAAAAGGCTTGGTGGTCTGTGAGACCACCCTGAATAAAGGTGCTTGATTAAAGAGGTAAAAGAGAGAAGAACAATAGTGAAGACTTTCTGGCTCACTCTTCCTGTTCTTCTTTTCCTCCAGTTTATGTCAGTCTGTGATGCTCAACCCTGGACTAAATGGTGTCAGAGGAACTAATACTGAACCCTGATTCTATTTTTTGAGAGTTACTTAGTAATGTTAGGCCTTAATTTCTCCATTTATAAAGCAAAACAATAAACCTGAGGACAGAAGTCTGACTGATTTTTCCTATTTCCCAAAATTCCTTTACAGAGGGCCTGGGGTGAGTCATGCCCATAAACACTAAAAGACAATTTTGACTCATTGATAACAGGACTCTTCCTACATTCTGTCTTTGGGACAGTATCTTGTGATGTATACAAGCCCCTTTATCCATATCAAAGTACTCTTTGCTTATCCCATCCCAAAACACAAACCTTCCACTCTAATCACCAACCTAAGAATTGTAAAACCCACCTATGGCCTATAAGCCCTTACTTCCAGATGTCTCACCTTTTGGGATCTGACAAATGGGCCCAAACTCACTTACACTAAATTTCAAACCTTGTCTCTCACTCTTAAAACCAAATAAAAAGTACCCCTGTATCTGATCACCCTGGAAAAAGCATGTTTGCTTTTATCTGGGCCTGGTCACACACATTTGTGTTTAGAAATAAATTGCATTGATTATTATTTCTGCAAAGGTGGTTATTTCTGTTGACAAACCCTATCTCCCAACTTTGTAGTAAGAGTTAAATGATGCTTATAGGGGAATGTGCTCTGAAAATTATATATCCTTGTCACTGACTTGTGAAAAGTCATGACAAGATCACATGCTAGTGATTCATCCTCTGGACCTAGAGTGCATATGCTCCAAGTCTGATGGAAATCATGGGGGCCTGTACTTGAGTCCCTGAGCTTTCTAGTACCGCCTTGGTATGTGACATTGGGCAAATGTTTCCCTGCCCTGGAGGGGAGGTATTCTCTTGATATTAAGGGTTAATTTGGAACACCTCTTCAGATCATCCAGTTACGAAGTTTTCTGGATCTATATAGTATAAAAGTGAGCTCTGAGACATCAGAAGGATAGAATTCAGTTATGAATTCAAGGTCTAAATTAGCCAGGTCAGGAGAAGTTTGGGATGTGTACCTCCTTGAGCTCTGACCACAATCTGTGGATGAAGAGTAGACATCCTAGGAACAAAACTTCTTGGGGGCATTTGTAGTAGCCAGCTCTCCTTAAAACCCCAGCTCCTAATTTACCTGGCATGTTCAAACTATGGAGTTCATTTCAGACTTTTCTAACCAAAGTGTTCCTCACAGAGGTGGGGAAGGGCGAGATGCTCAAAGAATGAAATAAATTTCTCTATATATTTACATTGTCAATTTAACCTAAAGATAATGGCAGTAATTCTGAATTTTTGTTCTCAAAAAGGATGTTGTCATATTCAAGAAAAAGCTAAATTAATAAAAATCCCTCCTTTGTAAACTGGCCATTTTTATGTCTTCTAGAAATAAAACAGGAGAATTCTGAGAAATGTTGAGCCTCTGGCTGGCTGCTTTATACCTGGGGAGCATGCTTGCCCTGTGCCACACTGAGAGAGCCTTAGAGTTAGACCTGACTTCTCCCATTTCAGTTTCTGCTACTACCAATTGTGTGACCTTGCAGGTTCCAACTGCTTTTCATTTGTTTCTTCATTCAGTTGACATTTCACTGATGTATTAGGCACTATGCTTTGTGAAAGATAATGTAGAGGTGACAGAGACAGAGCTTATCCCTCAAGGAGTTCACAGTTGAGTAGAGAAAACAAGCACATAAACAGATCATTGTGATGTGGAATGATAAATGTGTGTGCCAGGAAAGATTACAGTTGGAAGGAGGGGTGTTCACTTAGGACCTTAGATTCCTCACCTGAGAAATGGGAACAATCATTTCCATTTCGTGAGGCTGTTATATGGACTAGATGAGACAATGCCTGGCACTGAATAAGATCCTTAGCAAATATCAGCACCTCCCTCCTTTTCTCCTGTAGGATCCTGAAGGGCTGCTTTCATTTGCCTCCTTCATGCCAGAAGGTCCAATTATATGGCAAAGATGTCTATTAAAGACCATCTATGAATTTGGAAACTGCATTAATTTTTAATTTTATATGCATATATTTTTAGGGCTACACATTTACTTACCTAATTTTGTTTTCCATGGCTTATTCTTGAGCACAAAATGGTAATTGATTATATCTACACATCATCTCTTTGACTTTTCCAAGCCCTCCTTTTACAACTATTGGCATTTTCCTGGCTCTGGCCTCTGTGGTAACTGGAAGCAGCAGCATTATCTTTTTTTATATGAGACATAGGAGGCAGATTGGTTCCAAGCTGGGACTAAAAATTTGGGCCTCTTTCTGTGAGGCTGGGAGGCAGAAGTTTGGCTGAATGCCTGTTAGAGCTTCACCAAGGGGAAACCTTAGACCTGTCATTACTGAGTACCATCTATATGCCATGGCTGGTGTAGCCACATGACAGAACCAGTGACCCTATTCTGCAGATTGTGTGGGCCAGGGAGAGTGGACTGTTTTAATCCTAGCTGCCTCCTTTTTTGTTATTTATTTGTGTGTTTTCACTGGTCTCACACCAAAGGGCAATCATCATCATTAAAGTCTGTATTTCTCTAAAAAAAGAACATGCCTTAACAGGTGGAGGATTTTTCAAGGAAAGAAAATAACCTTCTTGTGACTGTGAGCCTGAGTAAGTCAATTTTCAGTCTGCACAGAAATTTCCAGGAGTTTAAAGAAAAGCTTAGACCTTAACATACTCTCTATGTGAGCAAGGGTTCTGTAGAGTGGCCTTAGCTGCCTGATGGGATACAACCTCACCTCCCTTGTCCTTGTTCTTCCAGCAAGCTCTTGTACCAAAACCTTTGTGAGTGAAGCCCAGTCCAAGACCTGGTGTCTGGAGTTGCCCCTGGGAGGGAGCATCTACAGGGTCATATTAACTGATACTTATTTTAGAAACATCCTGGCCCATAGGGGTTATAATGAATTGCCCCAACACATATGTGAAATGCATACCCAAGCCTTGAGAATGAAGGAAACATACTTGCCCTCCAAAAGTTAAAATGTAAATAGAAGATTGAATTGGAATAGACAAATTCAGGAAACTCTAAGAGAGAAAGTTACCTGGAACTGTAACCCAATTAAAGGTATTAGCACTCCTGAAGACTTAGTTAAATGTGGGAATTGAGGGTAGTCAGAGAAACTGAGTTAAAAGCCAGGACTCGCTCCCAGACTGTTTGAAGACCAACATGTTCTGTACACTGCTATTTCAATAATCAGAGCTGTATTTGTTTTCAAAATGCCATAGTTTAAAGATGGTGATAATATAATATTGTTCCAAAGACCCTCTGTGGACTTAACATTAAAATATTAGCTATTATATATTACTAGGTTTGTGTTTATAAGAATAAATGTTAACATTTATTGAGTGCTTACAATTGGCCAGCTTTATAAAATATCACAATATGTAAGTCCTAAGCACTTTTTACGCCATGTTCTTTTAATCCTCACAACATCTCTCTGCGGAGATGGTACTATCCCATTTCACAGATAAAGCCACAGAGGCTCAAAGAGATGAGGTTACAAGTAAAGCCACAATTAGAGGTTGGAGAAAATTTTTGACTCTAGCGATCTTGATCTTAATCCCTGGAGATGAAAGAATCTGCCTCTAGTCTTTCTGGCTGATAGAGTTGTGAGTGAAGGTCAATGATTTAGAAAGTCAATGATGAGAAGGAAATAAAATGGGAAGAAGGCAAAATTTGAGGTATACTCTAAGAAGGAGAAGACTTCATAGGATGTGAGGAGTCTAGATAGGGGAAGCCCTGTGAGGTAGGAGATTTGAAGAAGAGATAAGATGAATAGATGGATTGGAGAGGAGAATGACCAGATGGGTATAAATCTCAGTTTTTTGTTTGTTTGTTTCTGTTTATTTTTATTTATTTATTTATTTATTTATTTATTTATTTATTTATTTTTCCTTCTCTACTGTGGGCAGGACCGGCTTCATGAGGCTGTTATCCTAGAGACTGACCAGGAATCATCAGTTAACTGGTGAGTTTGGTGCTATTTTGTTGTTGTTGTTGTTGTTGCTTCTAGAGATTTTGTTATAGGACACATGCACTTATCAGAGAGACAGAAAGTGAGAAATCACCACCTTGGGAGGATGGTCACAAAATAATCTCTTCTCTTCCATTCTCTTCTCAGGATTTTCGGCATGCACGCACATGAGCCCAGCTGAGTTTCAAGCCTCTGCGTCTAGGATTTGAACCACGGTTGGCCATGTGGGAAGCCAGCAACATAACCATTATGCCATCTGCTGGTCCCAGTTTGTTTCTGTTTATTAGGCTTCTCCTCATACCTGGGTAGCTGGGTTTCTTCCTCCTTCCATATTTTTTTTCTAGTTATAAAGTTAACATATACTTGTGAAAAACTGTTGGAAAATATTTTAAAAGCAGGGGAAATAACATCCTAGTACCCAGAAATACTACTGCTAACATCTAGTTTACATCCATTCTTTTTGTGTATGTTTTAAACCTAGCTATTATATATGTATCAACATATAATTCATATGCAACTTTGTCTTCTGCTTTTTTTCACTTAAAATTATAGCATAAGCATTTCACAATATTATAAACTCTTCATACACATCCATTAGATGAATGTATCATGATTCACTTAATCAGTTTCCCACTGTTAGGCATTTAGATTTTTCTTGGTTTTTCACTATTTATAAATAATGATTTGGTGGACTTTTTTTGCATAAATCTTATTTTCACTTCAGATTATTTCCTTGGTTTCAATTTTTTAAATACTGAAATTGTTGGCTCAAAGCTACAAACACAATGACCTATTTTTTAAGCCTAAGAAACTTATAGTAACATTTATTTCTCTCTCTCTTTTAAATCCTTGTGTCTCTCTGCTTCTGGAAGAATAGTTCTCCACAGCTTTCAGGGTCAAGCCTAAGCTTTTTAGGGTAGCCCACAGAGTTGTCTGTGACTAGTCTATGCTTGCCACCTGGACAGGCCTCCTGGCCCTTTTCCATGTGTTCCCCCAGTCCAGCAAACAAAACTCCTTGTGATTCCCCAAATGTGTTCACCTTCCTAATAACTGTGTCCTCACACACGCTGCCCCCTCTGCCTGTAATGATCCCCCTGGTCTTTGTCTAAACAAACCCTACTCTTCCTTTAATACTCAGTTCAGATATTTGTTCCCGAAGGAAGCCTTGCCTGACTTAAAGTCCAGTTCAGACAACCCTGCTTTACTCACACAGCACCCAGCCTGGTACCACTTGTCACCAGCGCTGTAATCATTGGTTTACTTGGTCAGGGATTTGCAAACTTTGTGTCTAAAGACTCCTTTAATAAAAATAGATTTCTTTGACCAGTAATAGTTTATAAATGGTGAGAATACGTATGCCTGGCACCTCGTCTCCAGCAAGTCACATGTATCACTCTATGTAATCCTCACGACAGCCTCTTACAAATGAAGAAATAGAAGCTTAGAAAGGTTAAGGGATCTGCCTAAGGTAGCAAAGCTACTGAATGTTAAAACGAGATTAAACCCAGGCAGAGCTGAGTTCTCCACCATAAAATTCTACCGCTCTGGTTAAAATAGAGAGGAGGCCCATGTGAGGAGTTTCACATATCCCATACGATTTTTGTGAAAATCATTTGAAAACTGCTCTGATCTAGACTATCAGCTTCTTGAAGGAAACAACTGTTTCTTATTTGCCTGTGTGCTCTGGTATACAGTGCTTGAGTTCAGGAAATATTGCTAAGTGGAATGGATCACAGCACTGGTGGTTAATGTTACCAAGGAATGACTTTTTTCTTTTGAAGATGATAGAGAAGTTATTCTGATTTATCCACTTTACTAGCCTTGAAGTCAAAGCAAGCAATCGGATCCAGGGATGGCTTGCTGAGTAGGAGAACATCCAGGCTTACTGGCTACAGGTCAGGTGTTCAGGCTGATAGACTTCTCACAGCTAGACATCTGGGACCAGTTTGGGGCTTGGGAGATGAGCATTAAGGCTTAAGGAGGATAGGGGCAATTTCCTGATAAAAGGTTAAACAGTTCAGTGCTTGCTGGAAGCAGTGATTAGTCTGGTCCTTTTCATCAGAATTCAGCTCTCTCCACCACAGTAAATAATGGACTAATTAGGCATCTGGCTTACTTGATTTCCCATGGCTAAGGCCAATTTCTGAGATGCAATATGCTATTTGATGTACCAGCATGAATTCATCCTGGGCTCAGAGAGCCTCCCAACAGCAATAACCAAAAATAACTCTCAGAAAGTTCCACATGTGAGCACAAAGCAACCTAAAATGTAACCTGTACTCTGTTGTAAGCCTGCTCAGCTAATCCTTAATGGGGTAGCAGAATGTATGTAGATTTCAACCTGCTCAGACCAGGGGGATGGAAGGGGAGGGGCATGTGAAAGGGGGCAAGAAATGGATGGGGAAGGTTAATTGGAAAAGAACCTGGAAGAGATGACCTGGAAGTGAATTGGCCTGCTTGGATAACTGACAAGATATTATTCCAGAAGTGTCAGTCTGTCCACAAAGACTCCTTTTTAGCTGACTGTTGGCTAAATAATTGGGTGACCACAGGATAGGAAGAATGGGAAAGCAATCTTACTCTAACTTAGCAACCAAGGTAAATGGAACAGACACAGTAGCAGAGAGTGAAGAGAACTTGAGATAATGTGTGGGTATGTGATAGAGATTCTATTTGGCTGGACTCTAATGATCCAGAGTTTTCAAATTTGTGAGTTTGAGAAAAGATTCTATACATGGGAGGTCTTTGTGACAGAGGAACAGCAGAGGCGAAAAATGAAGGAAAGATGAGTCAATGGAAATGTAATACAGTGAGAGAGAACTGTAGACATTTGAAACTTGAGACTGCGAAGGATTTCCCTGGGATGTTTCAGTGCTACCTCGCTAGAAAATGATAGGTTGGATAAGGGAGAACCTTAGATTTCACTAGATACTCAGTGAGTGCCTACTAAGTGTTGGACTCTGCTAGGTGGTGTAGAAACAAAATGAAAAACACAAATTCCAACTTTGAGTAGCTCACGGTCTGAAGCTGGCAGAGGGAAATTATCACTGAAATACACACACACACAAGCACACACACACACACACACACACACACACACACACACAGCATGATGTATATTAATCAAAGGGTATACCAGCTCTGTGAGATGCCTGTAGAATTTTTTTTTAAATGCCCTTCTGGATAAAGTGTATTTTAATCAATCAACTGCTCAAGAGGTTCTCATTGACCTACCAGTGAGTGTCTGACCCTGCCAGGGCAACAGGGAAGTGAAAGCAGACATTTTGCTCTAGAGGAGTTTTCAGTTTACCTGAGAATAAGGAACACTATGGTCAAAGGATTTCATACTACGGTACGAAGCCCATGGAATATACAATATTAATGTTTATTGAATAAGTTATTAGCTGAAAGAAGCAACATCTGTTGACAGTTAAAGAAGAATAAAGAAATAAAAAGTCATTGGGGGTCAAAGTACATAGAAAATTATTTGAGAAGATGGTATTGGAGGTGGGTCCTGAAGAATAAGGAAGATTGTGAGAGTGTCTCTGGGCTTGGAATACATTTCCTCCTTTTCTTTTAAAAAAAATATTTAATTCCAATTGCCATTATTATTATTTTTCAATTTGACCAGTTAGAGACAGAGAGAGAGTGAAGGGAAAGCAAGAAGGCAAGCCACCAGATCCAGGACCCGAACTGCAGTTGGCCACATGAGAGTCCAGCGTCCCAACCATCAGGCCACCTGCTGGTCCCCATTTCCTCCTTTTCACTCAGTAAATTCCTATCCTTTCTACAGAACCCTGTCCAGATGTCAATTTTACATTTTAATGAGTAGATTTTTTTATTTTTCACCTGCCTTTCCTCTTTCTCTCCCAACTCATGTTCACTGAGGGCCTTTGCCCTATGCTGCGTGTTGGGAATATAGAAATGACTAAGGTGAAGCCCAAGCCCTTACTGGATCACAGTTTATGGCGGAATATGTGTGGGACTAGGGCTCTGAGGATAGCGAGCTAAGAGCTATAATAGCCAGATCTATAAAATAAACACAGTTCCATGTATTTTATATATATATATATACTATTAAAGGTTATTTATATGCATAGTATCTAATCCAGAAATCCCAGGAGATGGGCACTGTGATTCCCAACTTAAAGACAGAGGTCTGAGACAGAGAGAGTTTAATAGACCTGAGTCAAAAAGAATGTTTTAGAAACTTTGCCCATTCCTGTGTAATTGAAACAATATGTATCTAGTCAGTTGGTGAGAGATACCCAGTCTTTCGTGGTGAAAAGTTGTTAGAGAAATTGAAGGGAACAACCAACTTGACAGGAATATTACTCTGAAGTGAGAATTCCATCTCTCTACTCACTTTCTGCCAGAGTCAAACCTTATAATCTAGAGTTAGAAAAACCATGTCTTTTTTTTTTTTTTTTTGAGGTTTTTGCTTTAGGGCGCATGCGCTTACCAGAAAGACAGAGAGAGACAGAGACACAGAAAGCAAGAAATCACTCCCCAGGGGGGATGGCCATGCCGCAATCCCTTCTCCTCCATTCTCCTCTGAGGATCTTGGGCACGCACACACACGCGCCCGGCATGAATTTAATCCACCAGGTCCAGGACTCAAACTGCAGTCAACTACATGGGAGTCCAGCGACATAGCCATTACGCTAACTGCTGATCCCAAAAAACCATGTCTTTTTATCACAGGTGGGAGAAGTTGTTCTTTAGAAAATAATAATTTCTCTTAAAATTCCTTTAAGTTTCATAAACCATCTGAAACTGTTGTAAGGAAAACTTTTTAGTTCATAAACCCAAAGTACTCTATGTTCTCTATGTTCTCAAAGCCCCCACTATGATATTATATTTACTTCAAGTCTTTATTCTCGTATTGAACCTTATGCCCCACTGTCTATTTACTGATTTCCTGAGCCATGCAGGTAGGAGTGGAAAAGTATTTGAACAGATCTGAGTATGTGAACTATGGTGGTATTGTGGATACATTAAACCATACCTCATGAAATCTCTGGTAGCTAGTTGCAGTTTGGACAGTCCTTTTTAAAAAAAAAATGTATCTATTTTACTCATGATAGTAAATACACATATATGAGAGAGAGAGAGATAAGTACCCTTGATGGATATTCATCACATGATGATATCCTTTCCCCAGCACTCCAGTTCATCCTGATCTGGAGAACATGCATACATGTGCCAGCTATCTTTTGATGCCAACATGGAGATCTGAACCCACTATCAGTTATGTAGCTCCCAGCACTGCAGATTAGTTTGCTACTGCCTGCCTGTACACCAGGCTGGTCTGTGCAGTCTACACATTTCTACAGAACATTCCTCTCTACCCTACCCATGGGCAATAATCCTTCCTCACCTTTAAGTTCATGTAATCAGATCTTGCTCTACAACTGGTAAAGTAGGCAAGTTAAAGATTGTCCTTCCCTTTTAGCAGATGGCACACTGGAGCTTAGAAGCTAACATTTGTGGAAGATCTGTGCCTTGTGCTAAGCCCCATCACAGGCATTCATTCAGGCTTTCCTTCCCTGGCAGGAGTCAGAGCTTTTGTGCATTATGGAAATCGTGCACTTTTGTGGATCATGCTTGAAACCCAACAGACAATGGCAAGATGACTCAGGCTATTAGATCAGCAGGGTCCTCTTGGTGATCATGCTTTAACCCATACAATGTACGGATGGGGGAAAACATGAAAGGACCTGAGTAGGGAAGAGACTTGCCTAAGAGCACCAAGCAAATGAGTAGTTCAACCACTCTGGTGGAAGAGAAAATGTTCCTGGCTCTTTTTGTTGTCACAGACACAAAAGCCCACATAGTTTTAGTTGCTTCCTGCAGAAAACCTCTGAGATAATGAAGTTAGAGGGGATGAAACATAGGGATGGAACAAAGGTCTGGGGATTTTTGTTTGCAGAGTTCATGAGACTTCCATGAGACAGTCTTCAAATGCCCCAAAGGATGTTTTTTGTCAGAGATGGTACTGTGTAGTCCAGAGAAGAACATTCTGCCACGGGGACAGAGGATTACCCCACTCCAAATGCCGTGGGTGTGGCCTCCTGTTAGCCTAGTTTACCTTTAACTGTGTTTGTGTGGTGGGGATGCTTCCCCCAGCTGTCTATCCTTTATCTTCCCCACAATGGCTGCACCCCTTTCATAGCAAGGGTCTCCTTCCAGCCCATGAATGGAAAATTCTGGCAGATCTGGATGTCTAGCTGGCCTTTGGCTTCCAGGGAGGCTTTGCTGTCTCAAACCTTTAAGTCTGGTGATCCAGTGAAACCCCTGCCCACCTAAGACCAGACCTATGTACCATTTCCATCCATTTTAATTGACTGGTGAAACTGCTTGGCTGTGTGTTTGTGCACAAATCCTTTGTGTAATTATGTACAATTCTATACTTGTCTATGTGTCTCTGTTTTTTTTCATGTTAATGTTTTATGTATATATATATATATATATATAT
>NW_006159682.1:3506544-3511996 GCF_000334495.1 Tupaia belangeri chinensis | reverse complement strand
TATATATATATATATATACACACACACACATATATATATATACATATACTTATTTTCTATTTTATGTACTTGAATATTTTTTCTGCGTATTTCTATGTTGTGAGTGTGTGTATGTATACTTCGTGGGTCGCTGTGAATGAATGCTGGTTCTGTGTGTGTTATTTGACCATGTCACCAACTGCTCTGTTTGTCAAGAAAATGTGTTATAATTTATTTATTTATTTGACAGAAAGAGAGCAGCTTATCTTGAGGACTACAGGAGGGAAGGAAGGAAAAATAATCCAGCCCTGTGTTGCTCTATTTTAAAAGCTGCTCTGTGTTGTTATGGCAGCTAATTTTCCTTAAATGATTTAAGGAAACTGATCTGTCTAAAAGAGCTGCAGCCAAGTTGTTATAGCAACACAGGCAGTTGCTGAGGAGGGTCTTTCTCCTCCAGGAAAATGGAGAAAATCACCTCAAAGTGTAGCAACCTCTCATAAAAAACAACTTGGGTTCTGGGGAACTGGGGTGGTATAGGAAATGGCTGCCCTCCCCCATTCAGATCCTGGGGTCCTGCTGTACACCAGCCATTTTCTCCCTTGAGCTCTCATCTCACCGTCCTGCTCTGGGATTCCTAACTGGCCTCTCTTCTACCTACTTAGTCCCCCCTCTTTCGGTCCACTCTCTGTACTGCAATCTTAGACATTTTCTAAAAAATTTCTTCTTTGTTCATCTGTTCATTCATCATTCACCATACTGTTCTCTACAGTGCCATGTTCTGTGCTTGGTCCTGGAAGTACAGAAGTGAGTAGGGCATGTCCTTAAGCAGCATGTCAAAGAACATTGGCTTTTAACCCATAAGTAATAGGAAGTCTCTAAAGCAAGGGAGAGAGATCCAACTGGATTTGAATTTTAGAATCACTCTAGGGTTTTTAGATTGAGGATCTGAATTGCTGGGAATGCTATTAATCAATCTCTCTCTTGCCCCAATGTCTTTGAGGACTCTCCACTGACTATGCTGATTCTCAAGACTGCTAGCCTAATTCTGACAAGCAGCATTTACTTCCATTGCCTTAATTTCTTTTTATAGTTATTATATTTAATTCAATTAGAATAAGTTTGAAAGAGAGCCTGAGACTTAGATTTTAATGAGAAGAGAACACTGGGAAAACAGCCAAATTTCTTAGTCCATGGTTCAAACCAATCCTTGAGCTTCCTTAGCCTGCCCCTCACATGCCCTCTATGGCTCCCTATAAATCCTTCACAATGACCCCAGCTGCTGAGGTCTCCCACCTCCATTCCATTGGTCAGCTACTCCTGGAATGTCCTCTCCTCTTTACCAGTAACCTCCTTCATTTCTAAACCATAGTCACATGATGACGCATTACCATTCCTAAAGGCCTAGTCCAAATGCAAATTCCTCTGTAGACAGAAGTCTGACTACTTTTCCTATTTTTCCAAAATCTTTTCAAAAGGCACTAGGGAAGTCATGCCCACAAACATTAACAGAATTCTTCCTACCTCCTTTCTCTGGCATAGTATCTTTGAGATGTGTATTTCAACAGATTACAGTATATTCTTTTGTTTATCTCTTCCCAAGACACAGAACTTCCCTTTCCTTGAGATGTAGATTAAGCCTTTCTTTAACTAATCTCTTCCCAAAACACAGATTTTCCCTTCCAATCACCAACCTAAGAATTGTGGAACCCACCTATAACCTACAAGCCTCCAACCCCCTCTACATGTCCTGCCTTTTTGGGCCATACCAATGGAAAATCTTTTCACTAAAGGTCTGTCAATCTCAAAAACAAATAAAAGGAACCCCTGTACATAACCACCCCAAGAAAGGCATGTATGCCTCTTCTCTGGACCTAGGCCACTCATAATTGGCTTGGAAATAAACTGCATTCATTATTAATTATTAATTTTACAGTTGGTTATTTTTCTGTCGACACCTCAGAAAAGCATCCTTGGATTCTCTACTTCTACTATCCCCTTTGGATTAATCTTCCCAGCCCCATGTTCTAAAGTGCAGTGTTTTCCTTATCATAGCACACCTTCCTGACTGCTTTGGGTTAAAATTTCATATAGGTTTGGACTTCCTATCAGATTTTAAGCTTCTCCTGGTTTGGGACCCTGTGCTAATGATCTCTGTAACCCCAGAAATTACCCAATGGTCTTATACATAGTAACTTGGAGAAATACATGATGCATGCAATTAATGAAGCATTTTAAAGCAAACATTGTTTTTTGTTTTTAGAGATATTTTTGCTATAGGACACATGTACTTGCTGGAGAGACAGAAAAACAGAAGTTAGCCCCCAGGGAGATGGGCATGCCACAATCCCTTCTCCTCCATTCTCCTCTTGGGATCTTGGGGAGACATGCTCACATGCCTGGCATGAGTTTTAAGCCACCAGGTCCAGAACTTGATCCACAGATGACTACATGGGATCCAGCAATGTAACCATTACATCATTTGCTGGTCTTCAAACATTGCTTTTTTATTTAGCTTCATTAACCAATTTTCTGAGTGACCTCAGGTTCACAGATTCTAGCAGAGTTGCAGAAGGATAATACTAGGAAGCCCTTCCACAAATGGGTTTAACTTCTTAAGCTCAGAACTGGATAAAGGTGTGAGAAGAGGGTTCTATGTGTGTCCTGGTGTGTAAGTGACTCTGGTTATGTGGCTGATTGTACGATGTGAAGTCACTGTCACAATGTATGGTGTGTGTGCTAGTATAAAGCAAAACACCCATGTTAGAGATGGATAATGTCATATCTGGTGCTAATATGCAGAGGAGAGGTAGCTCTCAGAACTAAAACCAGAATGGGGAGAAGAGAACTGGTCATAGAGCAGACTTGGAGCTGACTCCCCTGGTCCCACCATGTCAAAAATACCAGAATATCTAAGCACAGCTCCTGAACAAGAAGAGGTTGGATGATGGGGACAGATTACAGATTGGAAAGACAAGGGATCTGAGATCTTGGTGAGCTCTTGGTGACCAGAGAGAACTAATTTCAGTGGTGGGAAAAATAGGGCAGGCACTGAGTCCAGACTGGAGTAAATCAATGAAGATAATCAGAAACCTATGTTATGGGGGTGAGCTTGGGTCAGGCTATCTTAGGTTCTATCCCTGGGAGTTTTCAACAATCTTAGCAGGTTGTAGGTTGTAGGTATACCCAGAAGAGGTTTGTGTCACCAGACCATATCTTTAATTAAAGAAGGGTATAGTAATGATTGCAATGACATCAGGGGACATTTCAAGAAGGAGGTGAGATGGGAGGGACCTGTGGCTCAGTTGTGCCTTTTTATTAAGAAAGTGGAAATGAAATCTCAGAGGCTCTAGGTTTGTTTCATCACTTGTTGAACATTTCCACTGAGCACTTGGTCAGGGTCAGGTCCCTGATGAGTGCCAGAGACTCTAAGATGAATTAGCCAGACTTTGTCCCTAGGGACAATCAATCACAACTGGTAATCAAAGACCACACTGTACACAGAAAGCTATCATGGGAGTGGAACATTAAACACTTCATGTATCTGATCCAGTGTAGTCTTCTGAGTTAAATACTCCTTTTTCAAGACCATAATTTAATATCCAATGTTCCCAAGAAAGGTTAAGGGTTTAGTGAGCAAAAGGCTATGAAAGCAGCCTCTGAAATAAATGCCATCATTAACTCAAGGACAACACAAAGACAACAATCTCCTATTGCCAGGTTAGGAGGACACAGAGGGGCTCATTCCAGAGGACTTATGGTGCAGGTAGGACCTTCAAATTTGGCTTATCTAAAGATGCATACATCACACTGTCCCTGTTTTTACTGTCCCTTCTAGGTTCCCATCTCAGGAAGTATTCAACATCCACTCTTGCCCAAACCAAAATGATGGACCTTATGTAAGATTCTCTTCTTTTCCATCAGCCAAGTCACCAAGCCCCTCATGTTTCACTCCTTAATATCTCTAGACTTTACCTCCTCTTCCTTTCAACCCTACAGTAGCAAGGTCTCCCAGTCTCTAGCCCAGCACCCTCCAAATCTCTCCTCCTAATAAGGCACCAGAGGTATCTTTCTGAAATACAAACTCTATTACGTCACTTCCCTGCTTAAAATCCTTTGGTGGCTCCCTGTTCCTGTGCCTCCTTCTCAAGGCAGATACACATACTGTGCCCTCTGCCTGTAAAGTTCTGCCTACCTGGAGCATTGCTCATGTATCAGCTCAGGTGTCACCTCCTGGGTTGGCTCCCACAACCACTGTGTTTCTTCCATAAATGCTCTAGAATAGCTGCCTGAAAACACCTGTCTTTACCAGGTTGTGAACCCCTTAGGGGCGAGTGCCAGCACTCAGCACTGGACCTAGAGGAATTCAATAAGGAATGACATTCAGATCTTGAAGGGTCTTGCTGATTCTTCACTTGTGATTTTGTGAGCTGACAGTCACCAACACAGAAGAAATGAGGCTGTGAGCATTCAGAAATAAGTCCAGAACCTTCCTGGCAGTTCAGATGGAGGGAGGTTGAATGATTATGGTTATATCTGTGACATAAAAGGTCAGGAGTGGAAATGCATTCACAGTTATCAGGGCAGATGTCTTGGGGGCACTGAAAAGTTGGTGACTGGAAACAATGACACCTAAAGACAAATATAAATTAGAATCATATTCAGATACTGTTCATTTAGGATCTGCTACACTTTAGTATTGTGCTAGGTGCTTTCACATAGCTTTTAATTAGCAAAAAGGTATAATTTATTATCTTAACCCAGACACTTTTAAGAGTGAAGGGGGTACTATTTTAAAATATCCTAGAGGGCAGTAGGTGGCATGGAGATTAAGGTATCTGGATCCCACATGGCCAACTACCAGGTTGAAGGCCTGAACCTAGTGGCTTGAAAAACACACCAGGCATGTATGTGTGCATACATGAACACAATACTGAGAGGAGAATGGAGAAGAGATTGTAGCATGGCTATCCCCCTGTGGGGTGATTTCTCACTTTTCCTCTTTCTGTCTCCAGTGAATGCACATGCCCTGTAGCAAAAATTAATAGTAATAATAATCCAGGACAGCAGGTATATACCAGAATTTCCCCAGGAAGTCTAACACTTATGATCAACTTATTATCATTCTACCTGTAAATCACACTTCATGCTGTTTTTTTTTTTTTTTTGTAACCCTTGACATATTTTGTAAGATTTTATCTATCAGTATTACTTATTTAATTTCTTCAGTATATCTCAAGGATTATTGTTTTGTTCACTATTATAACTGCAGTGCTGGGACCAGCAGTTAGTGTAATGGCTATGTCGCTGGACTCCCATGTAGTCGACCGTGGTTCGAGCCCCAGATCCAGTGGCTTAAACTCACACCCGGTGCATGTATGTGCATGCTCAAGATCTCAAGAGGAGAAAGGAGGAGAAGGAATTGCAGTGTGGCCATCCGCCCTGGGGGGGGGGGTGATTTCTCGCTTTCTTTCTC
>NW_006159682.1:3493774-3505264 GCF_000334495.1 Tupaia belangeri chinensis | reverse complement strand
GTGATTTCTCGCTTTCTTTCTCTCTGTCTCTCTCTGTCTTTCTGGCGAGCGCACATGCCCTATAGCAAAAACCTTTCCAAAAAAATTAAAAATATAAAAAAGAACTGCAGTGCCTAGGACCTAGAACATGGTAAGTGATTTGTGGAAAGACAAAAGGAAAGAATGGAGTAAAAAATTGGGTGAGGAGAGAGGGAACAGGCAAAGGAGGAAGAAAGCCCAGATACTGGGATCCCATTCCAGGTCAGTGTGATTCTCTTTTGGTGTCCTGTGTCCCTGCTTGAGTCACAAAGGAGTGGACTTTCAGGAGAAACTGGCTTATACAATGAGCTCAACATCCAAACTGTATTTATTAGGATCCAGAAAACTGCTAATCAATCCATTACTGGCACAAATAATTTTCTAATTTCTCTGTTCCTCAGTCTTGCCTGATGTGTGCTTTGCAGCATAGAGGAGTACCCAGCTGTTTGTCAGCAAATCAGTAACTTCTAATTGATGATAGCATGGGCAGTCTGAAGCTTTTTTCTCTTTAGTAACCTTAGCCTTGGGTCCCTCCCTCAGTCTCTCCTTGGGGATTCATCTAAAGCACCACTCTGCTCACTGGCTCCCACTCTATCCCTTCTTCTGGCTCAGTGTCTGTTGTTATTTACCACTCCTCATCATCCTCTCTGTGAATAACTGCTTTGTATCTATAAACCATATTATGTTTGGCAATAATAGAATTTGTCAAGTTCAGTGCAATTCAACTCAACAAACAACTACTATTTATTATCAGCCTGATAGAAAAAAAAAAAAAGTAAAGGCTGTTCTCTTCATGAAGGAGGCAGCAAAAGAAGAGGGCATTGCAACTCTTATCAGGAAAACTGTAGTACACATAGAGCCTGAGAGGGCAGAACTCAGAGAAATACTGGTACTTCCTGAGAAAACCAGAAGCAGCTCTCTCTGCAAGGAAAACTAATCAGGATGATATTGAGAGGTCAGGGAATAAAGGGAATTAGTGAGTATAGTTAATACCTTCCCTGGTAGACAAAAAAAAGCTGGAAAAAGAAACAAACAAACTAAAGCTATAACTGTGTAAGCCCTGACACAGGAAGGAGGCTATAAAAAGACCTAGGAAAGCAAAAAGTCCCATGGAAAGATCCAGATAACTGTTGAGTTTCATAACCAAGATAACTATATCACACCTAAGGATTAACTTTTTCATTAATTCTTGCTCTAATATTTGTATTTATTTTTAAGCACACAGTTTTGTTTCTTGTCAATTCTGGATATTTTTACTGACATCTTATAGCTGCATTGGTACATCTCTGAAGGACCCCAACTCTGGGACCTTTGCAGTGTTAGCAATTACCACCTGCCACCTAAAAGCAGTCAAAGGGCCATGAAATCAGTCATCAGAGTTGGATGGGACTCAGACGCAATTTCACTAGAATGTCTTCCAAACAATTGAGTCTCCTCTATGCACCATTTTTGACAGTGTCATTTAGCTTCAAAGTTGAACATTTTTAGTAGGTCAAAGCTCACAGCTCACACCATCACTCCATTCTTAGATAGAACTAATTGTTAAAAAATTCTATTTCTCTATAGTCTCTATCTCTTCCCATGCCTCTCACTTAAAGAAAGGTCTGTCCTATCCTTCCTCTGATAGTTCTTCAGAGATGGAATGATTGTGATCTGCCTCCTTTCTCTAAGCTATGAACCTCCAATGTATTGTTCTATTTCTTACAGACAAGAACTTGCCTTTGTGAACAAACTTGGTGTGAACACTCATTATTCTGTCTTTCTAGTCTCCCTTTCTTCTTCTAGAATAATAGGTACTCTTCTTTGGGAATAGGTACCATCCTATCCCCAATTCCAACCATGTGGTTCCAATGAGGCTGCTCTGTTTTTCTTTCTTTCTTTCTTTCTTTCTTTCTTTCTTTCTTTCTTTCTTTCTTTCTTTCTTTCTTTCTTTCTTTCTTTCTTCTTTCTTTTAGACATAGAATGTGTGTGTGTGGGGGGGATGTAGGGAGAGAGAGAGAGAAATCACTCCTCCAGGGTGGATGGCCACACCATTACAATCTTTTTGGAACTAGAACTGTGGAATGAAAGTAAGTCAAAGTAGTAGTGGGAGCCACTAGGTGTGACACTTGGCAGAGGCCAAGTTTATGACATATCCCTAGCACTCTTCAAATAAATTCTCTATTTTGCTCCAAATGTAAGCAAAGAGCCTGAGCAAATATGAATATGCTCCAATATATTTCCTTCATTCCACAAGTCCTACACAATTGAACCCAATATTTTTGAAGGGTGGGGAAGGAGGAATTGTGAGAAGGTACTTGGGTCAATCAAGTTTAGAAATAAGGAGGTCTTGTCCTCCCTGACTTTGACCAGTTATTCCCAATTTTTGCTCCTAGTGAACTTTCCCAATACAACATCTCCTTTCTCAGGTCAAGCCATAAGATCAAGGCATTCAGTTACTCACTGGATCGTTGTACATTTGGATGATGAGTTGTTTCACTCCATGGAGGGTAGGATGGGCCCATGGAGAAGGATCCAGCCAGTGTCGATTCAGGTCAAATCCCATCAGAGAGCACCTGGACAGTACCCAAAGTCAGTACAGATCACACAAGGAGATCTTCTTACACACAGTAGGAACAGTAATTATGCCAGTTAATTAACATTTATTACTTTCCAGAGATAGTTCTTTTTAAAAACAAAAGCAAACCTCTTTTTCAAAAATAATAATAATAATAATAATAATAATAATAATAATAATAATAATAATTTCTTTATTTTAATTCAACCAGAGAGTAACAAAGTGAGACAGAGAGAGGAGGAAAGTGAGAAAAAAATCTTCCAGGTCTGGGAACCATGGTCAGCCATGTGGGAGTCCAGCACCCTTAACTCCCATGCCACCTGCCAGCCCCTCCAGAGATAGCTCTAAGCCCTTTACGTGTACAAATTAATTCATTGCTATCACTAACACAATGAAGTCACTATTATTGTAATTCTGACTTTACAGAAAAAGAAAATGAATCACAGAGAGGATCAGAAATATTCCTGTGGAGCAGCGTCGCTTCGGCATCCATAGACTATGACCCATAGATACATGTACATCTTCCACACAAGATAGTTCAAAGAAAAGCCCAGACCAAAGCCTTTGGTGTTCCCTTTATTCTTCTTTGTCTCACTCCTATAGCTAACCCATTGTCTCTATCTTCAGAATATATTCAGAACCCAATACCTTTTAATCACTTCTACTGATACCACCTTGAGCTTGGACCAAAGTCCCAAGTATTGTAATAATCATCTCTTACCTGGGCTTCTTGTTTCTAACTTTTCTTCTTCTTTTTTTTTTTTGGAGAGGTTTTTGCTATAGGGCACGTGCACTCACCAGACAGACAGACAGAGACAGAGAGATAGAAAGCGAGAAATCCCCCCCCAAGGGGGATGGTCATGCCGCAATCCCTTCTCCTCCATTCTCCTCTCGGGATCTTGGGCACGCACGCACACGCGCCCGGCGTGAGTTTTAAGCCACTGGTCCGGGACTCGAACCGCAGTCAACTACGTGGGAGTCCAGCGACATAGCCATTACACTAACTGCTGGTCCCATCTATCTTTTCTTCTTTCTACCCCACTTTCCATTCTCCATTTTCCGCACGCTCTATATTTTCACTTTACAGGGTAATTTTTTACCTATTACAGGGTAATTCTCTTACAGCATAAGTCAGGTCATGTCCTTCGTCGCTCAAATGATTCCCTGTCACACACAGCACAAAAGTTCAGGTCCTTACAATAGGCTCCAAATGCCCATGTGGTCTGCCTGTGTCACCCTCTCTGTCCTCGGCTCCATCTTGTCCCTCTTGCCTCCTCTGTCAGGACTGACCTCCTCACTGTTCTCACTGTTCCTGCAACACAGCAGGTGCTTCCTGCCTCAGCGATTTTGCACATGCTATTCCCTCTACCTGGAATCATGGGGGGGGGGAGGGAGGGGGAGAGAGAGAGAGAGAGAATTATACTCTTGTTATGTTGTGATGCTACCCTCAGTCTTCCAGTCAGCTGAGATCACTTATGCATCCAGTGTGTGCAAGTTGACCTGAGATCCAAACCTCCAGTCTTCCCATATGGTTCCAGTACTGTGCACTACTGACCAATTGCTGCCTGCAGTATCTAACTGCATGTGCCATCATGGCTGGGCCTTCTTCTAGAGATCTGAGTCATTCATTCTCTCACTTACTTCAAATCTGTGCTCAAATATCACCTTCTTAGTGGTGCCTACATTGGCCACCTTCTCTATACTTTCCTTTGGGAACCTTCCCTAGGGTAAATATAATTGTGACTTTTAATTCTTCCCCCTCCTCCTCTTCTTCCCCTGATATGTTCAAATTCCTGCTTATACTTTGGAAGGGACACCTCCTCCAGGGCTCTGTCCTCATGCTTACACTCCCTGGGCCTTCATAAACTGTACATCCTCTCTAGGCTAGTCCAGGCTGAGGTTCAACTTCCGGAAACACTACCCTTGCTCACAATCAAATTGCTACTCTCCTTCTCTCCATCATCCTTATTCCCAGAACGAGTCTCCTACACAAATATGACTATGTCTTGCTTTCATGATCAAGATTCATTTATGGCAGTCCATTACCTATAGAACACAAGTTCACTCTTTGCAGATTTCACATTCAAAACTAATAGTAGCCTTATCTTCCATGTTTCTCTTTTCTTTCTCTGTCCCTCTGCTCCACTATTTTTTAAAGATTTTTTTTTAACCCTCACCATTTTATCTTCCAAGCTTCTCTTTATTTCAGTTAGGAATACAATTTAACGCCTTCTCAGCTTACAAAATTTGCATTTATACCTATCAATCTACTCAGCAAAATTAAGGAAACTAATGAGGACTCACCTCTCCTTTAAGGTGGCTGAGGTGAGGATTTGGTAGTACATAATAATAATTCTATCACTTAAAAGGAACATAGTGGGTGCCCTGTGAGAGAATAACCAATGATTTGAGGAGATACAGGGAGAAAGGCTTTATTGAGGGGGAAGCCATTTGAATTCAGTCTTATTGAAGGAGTAGGATTTGCCAGGCTCTGGGAGCAGAATAAAATGCAAAAGCAAAGAAAGGAGCTATGAAACCATTCAGGATTTGGGGGAATGGCAGACAATTTAATTTGCTTGGATCATAGAGTATGCGGTGAGGGAATGGTAATAGTGAAGCTATAAAGGGAGATGGGAATGAAAGAATGAAATGGGAAGGCTCTTGAATGTCTGGCAAAGAGTTTTATTATTTTGTCTTTTCATTACTATATTTAGATTAACCAAGTGCTGATATTAGCTTCTCATGGATTGCAGAGCAAGAACAGAGACAGCCTCACATGCAGGCTACGACATCACCATCACAATCAAGGGAACACATTACTTTGTTCCAGTAACTAAGTACTTTACTAAGTACTAATACTTTGTCTAAATTCATTCTGACAACACCCAATATTCCCATTTTGCAGACTGAATAGAATCTATTATTCTAAACTGAACGATTTGCTCAAGAAAAGAGATGACACCAGGATTAGTCTCCAGTCTGACTGCAGACCTTGAACCTCTAGCCCCTTTACTTCATAGCTATTACTTAGTATCTACCTGTCATATATCAAGTACCAGATTCAGCCCTTTCTGTAGATTTTGGCATTTTCACACAGCAGTAGTACATTCCTTTTCAATGGTTATTTCAGTATCTAGACCCCTAGCCGGGGCTCTTTCCACTGTAATAGGTATTAGAGTTGGGGCTAAAACTAGGCTGTCTGAACTCTCCATCCATGGCTGAATTCTGGATTCCATGTCTTAGAATTTCAGTCAGGTCTTCTTCTCCTTTATGATTCCATTCTCAAAGAAATGGTTAAATCCTAGAAAGTAATCTATCCTCCTTGCTTTCTTCTCTCACCATTCTCCATCTACTTGACTGGAGTCCCCACAGTGTGTGGAGTGCTCAGGGTTGCACAACCTCTGAGGCCCTTAAAAGCTCATAATTTACAGCCAGAAACAAAGTCTTTGAGCAAACAGCTCTTTCAGGAAACAGCAAAAGAAAGAGGACTTTCTTTTCTCTCTAGCTGGTCATATCACACGACAAAGCACAGAGCAGATCAAAGACCCCCAGACTTCCAGACATTTCAACTTAGACTTGGATTTAGTGCTCCAGTTATGTGTGTATGTTTAGTTTTTTCCTTTCTTTCACTCAGTATGGAGAGTCAATTTTATATGTGGATTTGGGAGCTACTAATGACCCTCCTCCCCACACAGAGCATCAGCCTCCTTCTTACAAATACTTCTTTACTCAGTCCTTCTTGAGGGGGGGGACTTGGAGAATCACATTTCCTCATCACAGTATTGCTTTTACTCCTGTGAGATTCAGAGAATAACATGGAATTTTCCAAGAGCCCTTTTGGCCCATATTCAGATTCTCACTAGAGTCCTACCTAGCTTCTCTCACTTCCTGGGACCATCTTGGCCTGATAATTCTATTGCTGGTGCATCTGAGATCACGCCCCATGGCCTGCAAAGGAAGGATAACCGAATTCAGGTTCCCTGCTCTGTTGTTGGCTTCCTATGCAACTGGGGGCAAGACCCTTTCTCTCTCTTTTTTTTTTTTTTTGGAGAGGTTTTTGCTATAGGGCGCGTGCGCTCGCCAGACAGAGAGAGACATAGAGACAGAAAGCAAGAAATCACCCCCCCAGAGGGGATGGTCACGCCGCAATCCCTTCTCCTCCATTCTCCTCTCGGGATCTTGGGCACGCACACACAGGCGCCCGGTGTGAGTTTTAAGCCACCGGGTCCGGGACACGAACCGCGGTTGACTACGTGGGAGTTCAGCAACATAGCCATTACGCTAACTGCTGGTTCCCAAGACCTTTCTCTCTTGAGGTTGAGTTTCCCTAACCACAAATGGAGAAGCACAATTAGCTTTCTAATAGTCTTTTGCAGCATGGACTATATTCTCCTTAACCCATGCCCTCTAGAGAGGAGCTCGCAAAGCACTGTCGGTCTCTTCCAGGATTTTCTTGAGCACAGCAATGCCTGGACACCAATTATACCCTCTGCTCTAAACAAGAGGGGTCACTGGTGTTCACCCTACTGCACAGTGAAATTACTTCCTGACCAATACAAGTATTCTTCCTTGTTACTAAACTCTTTGTAACTACCATTGTAATCATGTTGTAATAAGACATATTATCCCATTGTAGGAATTCCCTGTAACTCATATAACCATTTCCCCACTGTGGTACAGTTATATTGTTTCAATGCTGCTCTGTTTTCCAAAACACACTGTTAAATACACCAGTCCCTAAAATTTTTTTCCATCTTTTACAATTTTTCCTTAGAACAGTTTCCCAGTAGAATTAGTAGGTAAGAGAACTGACTGACTTTAATGACTGTAAACTTTTCTTTAATAAGAGGGTTTTGTTTTGTTTTGTTTTGTTTGTTATGATGATGATTGTTTTTGTTTGTTTGTTTTGTTTTGTTTTGTTTTGTTTTGTTTTGTTTTTAACAGGGTATTGCCATTGTGGTCCTCTGCTCTAGTCTTCCAGTTAGTTAGGATCCCAGGCACACCTGTCTTCTCAGGTTTGTCCAGGATCCAAACACAGGGCTTGCAGGTAGTCCCAGCCTCACACAAGGGTATGCTACTGCTTGTGCCACTGTGGGTGGATCAAGCTCATCTCTTAAAATAAAAAAATAGTCTTTAATATAGAAAGCAGAAAAATAAAAGTGACATTACCTTCCTATCACCCAAAGATAACCAGTGTTGGCCTTTTGGTGAAAGTTCTACCATTCCTTTTCTAAGTTTATAGCTGCAAGCACTCACCAAATGAGTGCTTACTATGTGCCCTTATACATCTCCACTTTTACCCAATAGAAATCCAGTATTATCATTTTATAGATGAGAAAACAAAAGCTTACAAAATTTAAGTAACTTCCTTTAGGGTCACAGAGCTATTATGTGGTAGAGTTGGAACTTGAGTCCAGATCAACCTGTTTTCAGAGTTGAAAATCTTACCAGCTGCTCACCTTACTGTGCTATCCTCTGACTAGGCTAAATTTTCTTTCAAAAAGGAGATATCTAAGCTCATACTTAGTGTCTTAATCTAAAGACTTACACTTGCCATTGTTAAATATCCTTGACTCCAATTTCATGACTCTAGAGAAAGTTTAAGGGCAGACCAGTAGACACCCACACACATTCATCTGAGAGCTGCCCAAGATCATTGAGCTAGTTTATAGTAGAGCAGGCTTAAAACTCAGGACTGCTCAGCTTTAGTACCTGTACTTTCCTAGGGAACAAACGGGTCAAGATAAGCTCTCTGCTTTTGAGTATGTATAGTAAAGAAGTTGGGGGCAGGGGTGGAGGTATTTATTTAGGGAACAAGCATGAGGCAAGAGATAAATACAGCAATTCTTCAGGCTTATTGAGAACCTTCTATATACCAAACTCCATAGTAGTGTTGCTAGAACAGAGTGATGGATAAGAGATGTTTCCTGGTCTCAGGAAATACATATTCCAACATGACAAAGAAGATACGCTCATGGGTTTACATTCGTTTAGAATTCAGGACTATGGTATGGGAATTAGATGAGAAAAATGCACATATTAAACAATTTAGCACAGCTTTTTGTCTGTAATAGTATTTCAATAATTTTGTATTGCTATTTTTATTGTACTTTATTATTATTGTATACTTTTCCTATAAGAGAGGCATGGGCTAAGAGTTTTGCTGTCCCAGTCTGAGAATCAGACAGATTTGAGTTCAAATTCATGCTTTGTTCCCTCCTAACTACAATAGGCATTTGTCCATACTCTTTGGGAGTTGCTCAGCAGCCAACTCTGTTACTAGGTAAGGCACTGTGGTGGAATGAGATTGCGCTTCTGACATTACAAAATAAAGAGGGTATGGTTGTGCTTTGTCTCCCACCATGGAAGCCAGATGCGCCAGATCACCCTTCTTGGTGACCTGCCAGTCAGGTAAGCAGCAAGGGCCCTGGGCTCAGGCAAAGGTTACTTCTGCCCGGGGCTTAAGTTTGGGAATAGGCGATGCAAAGTGGCAGGCTCTGTTTGCACCAGTACTGCTCTGGAATAGGGCAGGCTATTTTGCCCTTCAGTTTCTGCCTGTTTCTGAAAACTTCTTCCTATAAATTCTCTTTTTGCTTAAATGGCTGGAGTCAGGCTTTAGCTGAATGCATCCCTTTCTATAGGGCCTAAGGAGTTAAATCATGGAAAATTCCAGCAGGCTTCTATATCGTCCACTTCCTGATGGTTGGTCACCAAGCAGAGGGAACCACTGGTCTGGGTGCTGTGCCCACAGAGCTCTTTCAGCCCCTTACTGACCACCTAAAAATGTGGAAAGGAACAGTGTGCTCAATAACAGGACTTAATCATAAACAATGGTACCCTGAGAGATACTTCGTTACATTTTTCTCCTCTGCCCCCAAATATTATTGGAATATCTTTGGCAATGTGTTGGCTAGATTACTAGCTCACTCTAGGATATCTCTATGACCTGGAACTCACCATCTTCCTAGGTAACTTATTTCATTCCTGGACAGCTCCACTAGGATATTCTTCCACCTCTTCAGCTGAAATTTGTTTTCCAGTGACTTCTCCCATCAGTCTTAGCCTTGGTCCATGGAGTCACACAAACCAAGAAGACTATATTGTGGAGATTAGGGGTCTAGTGACTCAACAATTTTTGTTTTGTTTTGTTTTGTTTTCAGTTTTGGCTGTACTACTCATCAGTTATGTGACCTTTTTAAAATTTCTTCTTTTAATATCCCTTGAGGCACTGTTTTGTCATATGTATAATAGGGATTAAAAACTTTGACCATCTGGATTGTGTACATGAACTAGTGTCTGTAAATGGCCCAGCAGAATGCTTTAGAACAGAAGGAACACTGTATAAATGGTAGCCAGAGATGACAGTGGCAGTGGTGAGGAGTGTGGTATCAATGAAATTGGCTAAACTTAAATATCACCTCCTCCCAGGAGCCTTGTCAGCTGACTCCCTGCAAATGTGGAGTAGATATTTTTCTTCTGCTCCCAGAGCATCCATTGTTCCCTAAGGGAGTGGTGATGGCACAAGATTTACAGCAGCAGTTGTTGAATCTGTCTTCCCCCACTGGTCTATGAACTCCTCAAGGGCAAGGATGATGTCTCATTCATGTTTGTATTCCTGTGCCTGACAAAGAACACATAGATGTTGTAGAAATAGTTGTTGAATGAACATTTCCTTCTTCCCAAGCATTCTCCTATCTCATATTATATAGTTCTCACAACCATTCAACCACATAGAGGACTCCATTTTTTTTTAAACAGTAGTATTGATGTCCTGAGAAGGTAAGCCATGCCTTCAAGGCCACCTAATCAATACTTCACAGAACCCAAACTAGAATCCAGGTGTCCTGGCTCTGGGCTCCTAGTCTTCCCACTTGGCTATGCTGCTTCCAGGAAGCTTCTCTGATTCAAAAAGTGAGATTAAAAATTGAAGGAAAAGTGGTATAGGTGAGAGATTCTGAAAGATCAACTCATTGATATAGGCTGCTGATGAAAATGGAGTGTGTTTGATGAGTCAAAGGCAACGTCAATCCTCAAAGAACCCTAGAGTACTTTAGAAATTAAAGCATTCGTGAATTTCTTCATTGAATATTACTGGCATGACATTTTCGGAGCAGATTTTAAAGGAATGTTTCTAATGGCAATCAGTAGGTAGATATTTATGAAACAAAACATCGTAGTAAAGATGCAAGAACTGTGGCGAGGTGCCAAGGGGACAGTGTCTATGTCAAATTGAGAAAGTCCCTGACCCTCCCCAGGTTCTGTACTGCTCTTCGTAAAATGAAGAGGTTATATTTCACTCACAGAGGTCTCCTCCAGCTCTCTTATAACATGATTCTAAATGATCATAATGGTCTTACCCCCTGAGTTGGGGACTTTAGAGGAAACATATATTTCTAATAAAGTTAAGAAAGAGAACAAAATATTCTAAAAAAAAGATTAGATACAGTTTTTAAAAGAAACACCATGTGACTCAGGAGTTACCAATATTGTAACACTAACCATATGCATTTCTCAAGATTTGAGATTTGTGTGGGACCCAGAGGGGAGTTTGCCAAGAGCCAAGGCATGAGTGAGCATTCCAGGCTGAGCGTGTGGCATGGGAAGCAAAAGTGGTCAATAATTATAAATATTCCAAGCAGGCTACTAGCATGCTCTGCCTGTGTCCCCAAACTGTCTGTCAAGCCCTGTGAGGCCAAGGCTGGTACAGGCTCTTTTTCTTTTGTGGTTTTAGGGACAAGCAACATCTGCCTAAAGACAGAGGGACATATAAGATGAACTCCAGTTGACAAACTCACGTCTGTGATTGTCAGTTTCAGTTTAGAGTCACTGAATGTAAAGTTGTCTCTGACCTAGATCTCTGTTTCCTTGGTGTTCTTCTATTCTGTTTTTTTTTTTTTTTTTGAGGGGTTTTCGCT
>NW_006159682.1:3452036-3493577 GCF_000334495.1 Tupaia belangeri chinensis | reverse complement strand
TTTTTTTTTTTTTTTTTTGAGAGGTTTTCGCTATAGGGCGCATGCATGCGCTCGCCAGACAGACAGAGAGAGACATAGAGACAGAAGGTGAGAAATCACCCCCCAGGGGGGATGGTCATGCCGCAATCCCTTCTTCTCCATTCTCCTCTCAAGATCTTGGGCACGCACGCACACGCGCCCGGTGTGAGTTTTAAGCCACTGGGTCCGGGATGCGAACCACGGTCGACTACGTGGGAGTCCAGTGATATAGCCATTACACTAACTGCTGGTTCCCTTCTATTCTGCTTTTTTATATTTAAGATTAAATTTCTGCATGAGCTCAAAACCAAGATCTACAAGGGTAGGGATTATTTATGGCACCAACAGAATATTTAACATTAGGAATATTCTAGAAAATCCAAGCATATGGAGGCCAAATTCTTATATTGCTATATAGCATATAATTTCTTTCTCCTCAGCTGGGGGTACTCTTGAGTATTTTTTCTTTCTTCTTCCAAACCATAAGCCCCATGAAGGAAGGCACAAAGTCTGCATCATCTTGCCCTAGCCTACTCCCCAGCCAACTTTATTGTAGATCCAAGTACAAAGAAGGTTCAATATCCCTATTAAATGAGCGAGTGAGTAGCTTTATGTACATATGCATGAATGAATGCCTTAAAAGGTTGGCAAACAGGCTCAGGTAATTATTTTCAGACATATTCTGAAAAGCGCTTAAATACCTACTACATGCTATTCACAATAATCACATATTCACAATAATCAAGTGAGGTAGGTGTTAATCATACTCATTTTATAAATGAGAAAATAAAATTAAAGAAAGAGTTGACCTTGAAAAGGTCACTTGACAACTACCAGGATATAGAGCTGAGATAAGAACTCAGATTGTGTTGATGTTAGTCCACAGTCACCCTTTGAAGACCCCTAGCTATCTGTGAGACTATGTGATCTATGAAAGAGACACTAAGCTACTAATTTGTCTGCTCTTCCTATCCTGGTCTTTCCCCTTTATCCAGTAGCAGAGACACAATGGTTCCAGAGAATGTTATTCAAATGGCAAATAAACAGTTTCATTTCATGAAGGGCATCATGCCTCATCCCTGTTGCAATAATGGCAGCTGAAATGAGTGCAATGATTTCAACTCCTCTCCTTATGATTTCCTTTTCATCTCCTCTAAAGGAGGATAGAGAAACAGGCAGCTTGGCAGCTCCAGATCAATCTCTCCCTTAACATCATGGGGCTGCATGCTCCTGGGAGCATTGGCATTGACAAGCAGAGATGTATGGGGCACGCATGCAATTGTCCTCCAAACACAGCAGTTTTTCAGCATTACCAATGAGCTGGATTGGATTAAGTGTATTTGCACCAAAAGCAAAATAAATATTGCTTTATTTAATGCCACTAAAAGGTTGGGATTCAATTGCCCTTGGCCTGAGGCACCCTTCAGCACTATTGATTGGCCAGTGTCAGAATGCCAGACAATCTGTCATTAACAGTCCCTGCAAAATGCTTAGCAAGTGGATTGGGCTCTGCTTTGGTGTAGATAGACGGTAGCAGGCAGTGCATTTTGTCCCAAATGCAAGGGATAATCATAACACAAATACTCCCCCTCACCACCAAGATATTTAAAGCATTTCCATCACAGCCCATTTTATAGCACCATGACAAGGAGAGATATCTGTGACCAGAACTGTGATGACAGACGGGAGGATGGATGAGAACATAGGCTTCAAAGTCAGAAAGACTTGAGTTTGAGTCCCAGATCTGTCACCAAGTACTTTGTGACCTTGCACAAATTCATTCATTTTTCTTAAAGACCTCAATGTTTGGGAAGGCACTGATTGATTCTATTTCAATTGCCATTAAGTCTCAGTGTTCGTACAGTGTCTGGTACATAGTTGATGCTCAGCTGAAGTCTTAAAAACGGGCTCAGAAGGGTTAAGTAATTTGTCAATAGTGGCTAGGATACATGACAGAAATAGGACTTGAACCCAGCCTGCCTGACTCTGAAGTCTATTTTGTTAGCCATAATTCTACTCTCTCTTATCATTCTTGAGAATTATGTCAGAACCTGAAAGAGGGGGAACCAGCAGTTAGCGTAATGGTTATGTCGCTGGACTCCCACGTAGTCGACCGTGGTTTGCGTCCTGGACCCGGTGGCTTAAAACTCACGCCGGGTGCATGTGCGTGCGTGCCCAAGTTTCCAAGACGAGAATGGAGGAGAAGGGATTGCGGCGTGACCATCCCCCCTGGGGGGTGATTTCTTGCTTTCTGTCTCTAATGTCTCTCTCTGTCTGTCTGGCAAGCGCACGCACCCTATAGCGAAAATCTCTCCAAAAAAAAAAAAGAACCTGATAGAGGGACAGTCCATCATGTAAGGTGGGGGGCGGGGAAGAGTAGTTAAAACACCCTGATTTTTAAAATGAAGAAACAAAGTCTTAAATGGGAGACTAGCATGAAAGTTACTTTATGCATATTGACAGAAGGTGCTCCTTCCAGCCTGAGAAGCTAGGAATGCCCCTTTTGCATGGGTGAGGACAAAAATGGTGCCACTCACTCTAACCACACTTTAGATTGGGGGTAGAGTCACAACCCCCATTGACCCTTTGACCAGGAACCTTCTTGGAATGCACAGCTGTTCACAGGAGGCCATCACGGATGTGCCCAAGGCTCATAGCGAAGCCAGGGTTATGTCGCTGGACTCCCACGTAGTCGACCGTGGTTTGCGTCCTGGACCCGGTGGCTTAAAACTCACGCCGGGTGCATGTGCGTGCGTGCCCAAGTTTCCAAGACGAGAATGGAGGAGAAGGGATTGCGGCGTGACCATCCCCCCTGGGGGGTGATTTCTTGCTTTCTGTCTCTAATGTCTCTCTCTGTCTGTCTGGCAAGCGCACGCACCCTATAGCGAAAATCTCTCCAAAAAAAAAAAAGAACCTGATAGAGGGACAGTCCATCATGTAAGGTGGGGGGCGGGGAAGAGTAGTTAAAACACCCTGATTTTTAAAATGAAGAAACAAAGTCTTAAATGGGAGACTAGCATGAAAGTTACTTTATGCATATTGACAGAAGGTGCTCCTTCCAGCCTGAGAAGCTAGGAATGCCCCTTTTGCATGGGTGAGGACAAAAATGGTGCCACTCACTCTAACCACACTTTAGATTGGGGGTAGAGTCACAACCCCCATTGACCCTTTGACCAGGAACCTTCTTGGAATGCACAGCTGTTCACAGGAGGCCATCACGGATGTGCCCAAGGCTCATAGCGAAGCCAGGATTAGTGCTCAGTTTCCTACTTCAAAGTTTCAGCAAGACTTTTACCCATTTATGGTGGCCTTTCTGGCAAGGTGGTAGGATTGGGGCAGGGAGTTCTCAGACCAGAACTGGAAAAGAGGTCATCTCCAACCCTGAACTTCCTGGGGCCCTTTGTCTCAGAAATCATTCCCAGGAGACAAGAAGAGCCTTTGTGATTATGCCTTCTCACTCCCAGTGCAGAGCATATACTCTGGGGATTCGTCCTCCCTCCTTCCTGTCTCCTGCTTGGCAGCAACACACACTGGGCTCAGGGGATTTAGAGAACTGCAATGGAAAATTCTTAGAGTTGGTCACAACTAGAAGGACCTGAAATTTCTTAAAACCCAATAATACATTTTAAAGTTGGGGAAAATGAGGGCAAGAGGACAAAAGGGGTTTGCCAAGGTCACAGCTATGTAGGATAGAACTAGAGGTTCATTCCAGAACTGATAGATAATTTTTCTCGATGTATGAACACCAACAAGAGGTTTGCTCATTAAATGGAGGGAAGATATTTTCTTTCTTTTTTTAAGAGATATTTTTCTTATAGGGTGAGAGCGCTCACTGGAGAGACAGAGACACAGAAAGACAGAAAGCAAGAAATCACCCCCTAGGGTGCCTTGTCACAATCCCTTCTCCATTCTTCTCTTGGGATTTTGGGCATGTACACACACACACACACACACACACACACACAAATGACCGGTGTGCTTTAAGCTGCTGGGTCCAGGACTCAAACCATGCTCGATTATGTGGGAGTCCAGTGATATAACCATCACTCCATCTGCTAGTCCCAAGGGAGGATATTGTTGTCTAAGGGTTCACAGGTCCACTGGTTCTTGAGGCTAGAAATCACCTATTTCAATTTCTTAAGTGGAAAGGTGCAGGGGAAACTCAAAAGGGAAGAAAAGTCATTGAGGGCTTCACAAGATCTGAGAGCTAGCAAGACCATCACCCACCTGCACACAGTCGAGAAGGGTTCTGATTCCATAGAGCACTCCAGAGCCACGTGGCCTGGATAAAATCCTGGCTTAGTCATGTATTATCTCTGTGGCTGCACCTCTCTCTGGCTCAGCCCTAATCTGAAAAATGAGAACCTTTCTTACCTCAGAGGGTTGTTTAGAGACTAAATGAGATCATACATGTAAAATGCTGAGGACATAGCCTAGTTTGAGAGAAGTGCTACACATACTAGCTGTTCTTTTTTTTTCCCCCCTCTAGGGCATGTGCACTTGCTGGAGAGACAGAGAGAGACAGAAAGTGAGAAGTTTCCCACTAGGGAGGATGGCCAAACTGCAGTATCTTTTCCCCTTGAGACCTTGGGCATGCATGCACACGTGCTTAGTGTGAGTTTTAAGTCACCAGGTTTGGGACTCGAACCATGGCCAACTATGTAGGAATCAAGTAACATAATCATTACACCATCTGCTGGTCCCATGTTAGTTGTTTTTATGGTTTGATCCTGGTATGACATTCAGAGTACCCATAGTCTTGTCCCCACTCATTCCGACATATCTTATACTCTTTTGCCAGTCTATATAGCATGTAAGGTCAGCACATCATAGGGTCCCTGAGTTAACTGCAAAGAAGCACCCCCTTCTGGGAGCTGAGGCCATTCCACAAAATCCCAAGGCTTGTCAAAACGGAGCTGCACGTCAGTCTCCATCTGCCCTCTTAGCTGATGTCTTTGTGCAGTGCACACACTGTGCATTATACGTAGACACAACCCACCTTAGACTGCTTGGCACTCTTCCAGGATTCCTGCTCACTCAGAGCTCAAGCAGAAAGGCTCAGAGGCTGAGCACTTGGGCTCTGAGTCAGCTTTCTGAGTTTGACTCCTGGATCTCCTTCTATCACAGTGGGATCTTGGGCAAATGACTTAATTCTTTACTATGTAGCATCAGTTTTCGTATCTACAGTATCAGGAGAATGTAAGAACAGACCTCACAAGTTCATGAAGTTGTTGAGAGGACTCCCTCTTACCCCCTGCCAATTACTTTCAGTTCTAAGGGAGACTTTCAATCCCCAAGAGTAAATGACAACAACAACAACAACAAAAAGGGTCTTTCTCTCCATTCCACTGCTTCCTTTTCCTGGGAGAAGAGATAAAGCTTATCTGACTGGTCAACTTGACAGAAGGAACAGAGTCAGTTGGGCATAGCTTCTCCTGACATGGAATTTTTGGGTCCAAAACTCTTCATGAAGGGTGCACTCCTGCTCCACAAATTAGCCCTATGAACCTGAAGGTGTGCTTCTTGGGGATAACTCACTTCTGACTTTGCTTATTGCTAGGTGGCGAGGCTGAATTTTTTTTTTTTTTGAGAGGTTTTTTTTTCCGCTATAGGGCACGTGCGCTCGCCAGACAGACAGAGAGAGACATAGAGACAGAAGGCGAGAAATCACCCCCCAGGGGGGATGGTCACGCCGCAATCCCTTCTCCTCCATTCTCCTCTCGGGATCTTGGGCATGCACGCACACGCACCTGGTGTGAGTTTTAAGCCACCGGGTCTGGGACGTGAACCGCGGTCGACTATGTGGGAGTCCAGCGACATAGCCCTTACGCTAACTGCTGGTTCCTGGGAGGCTGAATTTTGAGATGATATAGAAAGAGGTCAATTTTGGGCACAGAAATCCTACTTTTACCAATAATAGAGGTTATATTTTTGTTTCTATCTTTCTGATTTCTGTATCTCCTTCTAAATGGAAAAACATATGATGCAGGGGGGAACAGGAATATGGTTAATTATCACTCCCTCATTTCTAGTGAAAATAATAAATATAAAACACTTAGAGTAGTATCTGGCAGCTTGTACAAGTTCAGTTAATGTTTCATATTACTATTGTGTCATCAGAAAAGTCATGATGTATTTTTAAATATTATTATCAGTGTTGTTATTTATTATTGCTATTCCTTTGGTTTAGAACATATTGCCATTCTCTTCCCTTGGCCAACTCCCACTCAACCTTCAAGACTCATGTCACACAATCCATCCTCAGGATGTTTGTCCTGCCTTCCCCTCTCCCAGTTCTGGCTTCCTCTGTGACTTCACAGCCCAGGAACTCCTGGGCATCCCTCCAACAATGCAGGTGTCTCCTCTCTGGACTGGGAATTCCTTTAGGGCAAGCACAGGGGGTGAGCCCACCCCATAACCCCAGAGCATGGTACAAAGTCTGTGCTTGGTGAATGTTTGAGAGAATGGAGGGAGGGAGAGAAGAGAGTGAGAGAGGAAAAAGAGAAGAAAGAATAAAAATGATGAACTCGAAAGGCATCTTAAGCACATGTGAGTCAGCGCAGGCTGGTTAGGGCAAAGGAAAGAGCCCAGGAAGGCAATAATCAGTCAGCGTAGGCTGGGGGGCACAAGGGGCAAGCAGACTGTGGGAGCTGAACCTGAGAAGAAAGCTTAGGGACATGGCACAGGCATACCATTCCAGAATTTGGGTTCCTCCTGATGGTCAGTGGAGGCTGCTGAAGAGTTTTACATAGAGAACTCACATTCTTCAAGCAGTGGTTTAGGAACTAAGACCAGAAATGATGAGGTTCTTCATTCTATCACATTGTTCTTCTCCTCTAAACTCCCCAACCACTAATTCTGGGTTACTGTCTCCTTAGAGGCCTGTCTTCACTGCAGAATCAATTATTAAAATCAACTTGCTATCAACTCTAACTTTGAAATGCTATTCAGCTGCTTGCAGAGACAGAGATGGGGAGCTGCCTCCACAGACATCCAACCATCTGGCCTTTTCCACAGAACCTGGCTGGGAAGCTCATTTGAATAATTGGTTTTGGCGGTGTGCACTTGTGGGTTAGACACCTGATTACACTGCCAGCCCCAATGTCCTTTCAGCCTCCATAGAAACATTGCTCAGGTTACATAAAGTGGAAGAGTCTCTGGGGGTAAGGGTCTGTCTGGCCCCTGCTGTCACTTGGGCATCACTTGAACTTACTATGTAGCTCACTCACTGTGTGACATGGAGCAAATCACTCAGCCTCTCTGAGGCTTGCTTTCTTCTTTGTGCAAAGAAGAGAGTGATTTTTGCCTTGCTATGCCACAGACTTCTTGTAAGGCTATAAGAGAATATGGGGGAATTGTGTGTGACTTAGCGGAAATGCAAGTGGAAATTTTTAGTTAAAGATTTAGGTTGAGGAGAGCTCAGTGTCAGACAGCAATGTGCATGTGGGTTATAATAGAAGTATGGTCCCTAGAATGAGGCTCGTGACAGCTCCTTCCCACTCCTGCTCCACAAATTAGCCTTATGAACTTGAGAGAGTTACCTAATCTAGCTGTGCCTCAGTTTTCTCTACTATAACAATGATACTGTTGTTCTAAGAATTAAAAGAAGCAATAAATGTAAAATTCCTAGGATAGTGCAAGACCCAGAAAGTTCAATAAATGTTATTGTTGTCATCATCATCACCATTGTTGTATTGTTATAATTTTCCTGGACGCCATGCCTCAAAGTCAGTCAATGACAAACTCAAGCATGTTCAGCAGACAGCAGGAAGGACAAGGAGAGGAATGGCTTTCAGATTACGTGTGAAAACACAGGAGGCTTTGGGAATGTTCAGCCTGGAGAAATCAGAACTGGCAGTGGTTTGGTAAGTGGGCGAGTGGGGAAGAGTGGGAACATACAATTTTCAGCAGCTAAAGGACTACCTTGTGAAAGATGGGCTGGGCCTGAAAAATAATCATAAGGCAGAGGCAGAAGGTATAAGCTGGCAGTTTTGAAGGGAGGAACCACCATACCTGGAGATGGAAGAAAAGAGGCGGCATGGTTGTCTCTCACAAATACTGCCCAGGGGATCCCTGCCTGGTGGAGTGCAGGGCTACCTGTCTCTTGGTGATGCTGTGACAGGGCAGTCACCCAGGTGGGAAACAAGAACAGGGTGTGGAGAAGGAGGCAGGGGCCGGCATTTCTCTTGATGGGGTGAAACTTGCTGTGGATCTTTGTTTTCTGTTCCTAGCTTGATGAAGTGTGCAATTTTTTCACTGTCATCACAGAGTAAATGGAACATTGACATGTATCTTACATAGCTGACTTTATGTCCTACGCTGCTTTGGACAATTTAGATCGTTTCTTCCTTTGAATCTTGAGGTAAAAGAGGTAAGCCAGTTACTGTGAGTGTGTGTGTGTGTGTGTGTGTGTGTGTGTGTGTGTATTGGACATACTTTCTCTGTTTTTCACTCTCTGATATGCTTGAAGATGTTTTGCTGTGCAAATCCCTCTTCTTTTCTTTCTTTTTTTCCCCCATTAGTTTGTTCTGGAGCATGTGTGTTTGCCAAAGAAAGACAGAGGAGGAGGAGGAGGAGGAGGAGGAGGAGGAGGCGGCAGCACTGGTCAAAGAAAGACAGAGGAGGAGGAGGAGGAGGAGGAGGAGGAGAAAGTATCCCTGATGGGATTTGATCATGCCACAATCCTTCCTCCTGCATCTCTCCATCATGTAGGGATTTTAGCAAGCATTTGGACCTGGCATGTTTCTCAAGCTGCTGGGGCTACAACTTAAACCATTTGATTGGCCATGTGGGATCTGATTCCCTTAATCACTAGGCCACAGAGCCTGGCCACTTCTCCCTTTCATGTCTTGCATACCTCTACACGTCCAGCATCTGTCTTCTGGCAATAGTGTGGCATGAGGTTAAAACTGTAGCAGGTTAGAATTGACCTCTGTGGGCTCACAAACCTGCTGTGACCCTTTGTGAAAAGGAACCTGGGGGAAGTTCCTTAGTACCCTGTGCCTGAATTCCTTCTCTACTTGACAAGGAGCTACTGTGCTACCTCTACCACAGGGCTGTTGTGAGGATTAAATGAGATGATACATATGGTGTCCAGGGAGCAGGCTCTTGTTTTATCTCTAGGCCTCCATAAGCATAACATCCGTATGCCCAGTACAAACACAGGGCTTCTTATTGGCAAAGGGCTGCCTCTGATTTCTTTCAGCTTCTCCAAGGCCCTGCACAGGGCCTGACACCCAGCAGGCCCTCAGTGAAGCTTAGTTAAGTTGGATTTACTACACTGAAGCATCCTTTGCTACATAAGGATTGCCAGGGCTGAGAGACAAAAGGAAGGTGCATCTGCAGACTGTACAGCATCCGTTTCCAGCATGGGGTCTGCAGCATGGTGCTATAAAGCAGAATCATTTCTGCACCACCCATAGAGGTCTGTTCCTTGCCCCTCCTCCACACTCCCAAGAAGCACTGAGGTTTTCTGAAGATGAGAAATTTCACAGCATCTTGCTATCTTTTGGGTAACTGCGTATTTTATGATGACTAATAGGCAATTACTATGGTAATACTGCAATTCAGCATGTGTGAGGTTTGGGAAATGAGAAATTATGGGTAACTGCTTTGGACTCATTTCTATGGTAACAAAAAGTAATTGTCATTAAATACCAGTTATACTGAGGCTGTACCTGGTAATTATAGATTTTTATGCCCAGAAACATAAATAAAACCAATAAATTTATTCAAAGGTCTATGACTGTTTACTTATACGTGGCTCTATGGAATACACAATGACAAGCACCTAATTAAGAAATGCAAACCCAACACAGAGTTTCATGTTGTCATATGGAGATGGAAAGTCTGTTTTTCAAATGCAAGGTAACTTGTATATTACACATGCTCAGAAATGCAGTGGGTATGTATGTGTGTGTTGGGGGGCTATCTGTAAGGGAAGTGGTGAGAAGGAGGAAGCGACAGAGAGGGTGAGCAAATGCTGCATTTTGTGTACAAATCCATGCCTTCAGCAGGTCGTTGAGAATCGCCAACCCATTTTAGACTGATGAAGCCCTTCATCCCCTTATTTCAATGGCCTTCCAACTACAAGTTGTCTTGCAGCTTCTTGGTTGTGCAATACCTGAAGACCCCTGGGTCCCAGATCTCTCCAGAATGCTCTCAAAATGTTCACATTGCAAAGTCAGTAGGCATAACATCCTTTTTTTTTTTTTTTGAATTGTGCTAAAACACACATAATATAAAATTTACCATCTTTGCCATTTTTAAGTATATGGCTCAATGGTATTAATGCATTCCTAACATTGTGCTACCAAAACCACCATCCATCTCCAAAACTCTTGTTTTGTAAAACCAAACCTCTATACCCATTAAACACTAACTTCCCATTCTCTCTGTCTCCCGGTCCCTGAGAACTACCATTCTGCTTTCCGTCTCGAAGAATTTCACCACTTTAATTCCCTCATGTAAGTGGAGTCATACACTGTTTGTCTTCCTGTGACTGGCTTATTTCACTTCGCATCGTGTCTTCAGGTTTATGCATATTATGCCTTTCTTGGCCGAGCCTCTCTCCAGTGCTGCTATTAAATGAAGGAAGTTGCCTTTCACCTCATTATCTTCTTTCAAGGGGGCAAGAAGGAGGATGAGGACAGAGAAAAAAAAATATCTTGTCCAAGGGCAAGTAAGAAGGCTCAGGAAAGTGGGGAAAATTGAACCAACAGTTCTCTGCTTCTAGCCCAGCCAAGGCGATGTTTAGGAATATAGAGAATCCCTGGATACACTCCGTGGTCTTGAACATGGCTCTTTGCCTTCTCAGCCTCAGTTTCCCTTTTCCTTAAGTGAATATAATAAAAGTTGGCTTTCCTTCCTCAGGGTTCTTGTAATGATTAAATGTGATTTTAAAGTGCTCTTGTGTGCATGACTAGGACCCTGATGGAATGGAGAAATGGAGGCAAAAAAGATCACAGCATGACTATGCCCCACAAAGGGATTCTCTCTCTCTCTCTCTCTGGCCAGCACACATGATCTTTGGCACTCAGACAAACAAACAAACAAACAAAAAAGCAGAATGCTTAGCTCAATTACAAAGTGTGGCTGAGAATTCAGTTTGTTAAATCATAAAATAGTTCATCATATTAAGTTGTAACAGTATTCACGTCAGCAGCCTACAATGAAAACAACTAGGGCAGAAAGCTGGTAGGTGAAGGTGATGGTGAAGGCTTGGGGACTGACAGCATCTGGTGATAGTTCTCTACATGGGGAATTGTAGCTTTGTGCCACAGCACAAGCATTAAACACTGATGTTCAGTTCATTTATTGACTCGGAAAATACATGCGAAGAGCCCATTCTGTACCAGGCATTGGGGATACAGAGAGCATGGTAGACAGGACTTCATGGAGTTTATAGTCTAAAGGTGGAGACAATCATTAAACAAATAGTCACATATGATGGTACTTCAGAAAGTTCATGGACAATGGAATTAAGATATGAGTTTAGGTACCAGCAGGTGGGGTGGTAGTGAAGGTGTTGGACACCACATGTCTGACCACGGTTCGAGTCCCGGACCTGATGGCTTGCTTTCTCACACCCCCTCCTCTGTGTCTCTCTCTCTGGTAAAAAATAGAATAAATAAAATGATATGAAATAATTCTTTAAGAAAAAAAGATATGAGTTTATTCTGGTGCCAAGAAATTCAATAAAATCACATATAATTTTTTATAACGATACATTTTATTAAAAATACTTATTTAATTTTCTTTATTATTATTATTTTTTTAAATTTTGCTATAGGGCACATGTGCTCACCAGAGAGAGAGAGAGAGAGAGAGAGAGAGAAAGAGAGAAAGTGAAAAAGCAAGCTGCCAGGTCCAGCACTCAAACCATAGTCAGTCATGTGGGAGTCCAGTACTTCAACCACTATGCCATCTGCTGGTCCTCATAATATGCATTTTCTACAAACTCTTTCCTTTCTTGTTTCTTTTATTGTAGGGTTTGTGCACTTACTGGAGAGAGACAGAGAAAGAGAGAGAGAGAGGGAAAGCAAAAAATCGATTCCCTAGGGGGATGGTTATGTTACAACCCTTTCTCCCTCAATTTTCTCTCAGGATTTTGGACATGTAAACACAATGTGCCCAGTGTGATTTTCAAACTGCTGGGTCTGTAACTTGAACCGTGTGGTGAGATCCACCCATGTGGGATCTAGCCTCCTTAACCTCCATGCCACCTACTTGCCCTCTATAAACCTTTTAAGACTCCCTCATAAATTAAAATGACCCAGAATTAAGGTAAGGGGCATGAAAGGGCAGTATGAAAGGCTAGGAAAGAGTATAATGGGAGACCTGCTATATATAGCAGGTGCTAGAAGGCCTTTCTGTGCAGTTGCATTGAACCTATGACCAGAACAGAAGAAAAGCCAAGTGTAATTGGAGTGTAGTAAGCAAGACAGAGGGTACAGTTGCCCTGTGTTGTCATTATGCACTGCAATATAATCGTTATCTATTGGTATGTCAACTAATATAACTGTTATAGATAGTTGCTATAGAATATACTACAGTTACTATATATTTTTGCTGTAAACTCTGGTGTAGGCCCTATATACTCCTATCATAAGCCATAGTCTAGTGCCACATACATAGTCAGAAAATGGTGCTGCTATAAACAGAAAGAGCATAATCTGTCATGTATAGTGACCATCTGTTGCCATTAGATGTTAAAGTGAACCTTCTCTATTTTACTATAAATACCATAGTAGAGGGGCTTGTATTATTAAATATAAGCTTAGCTAATACAATCTGGGAAATCTCCCTGACTATTCTCTCTAGATTGGATTATATGCTTCTTTATGTGGAGGAAGGAGAAAGAGGAGGAATAAAATTTTATTTAGGATTTACAACCCACCTAGCGCTGTGTTTAAATGCATTATCTCACAAAAGCCTCATAATTCTTTAATACCCCATTTATAGATGAGAAAAAGGAAGCTTAGTGAGGGCAGGTAATTTACCCAAGGTCACATGCATCAAGCAGATGGTCGAGCAAAACTTGAAATCCCACTTAGCTGAGCCCCCTTGTCTAAGTTCTCAAGCACTGACCTTTGACCTCTCCAAAGCCTCAGCCTTCCCTTCTCACACTGCAGGGAACTGGCCAGTTGAGCTGTCTCGAAGCAGAGCCAGGTGCCTCAGAAAGTCCTGACTTTCCTTCTACTCACAGGGTCTGGCTAGTCTGGTGCTGGCTGTGGGAAAGTATATGACCACAAGGAGGAGCACAGGTTGACTCAGACAGACTGCACCCCTGCCCACTTCCTGAAGGACCCAGATGAAAGGCAGATTCTCTACCTTACCAGAGGTTTGCAAGACTGCATGTCCAGAGGGAGATATTTAGAGAATAAAAAAGTCAGAGAATGTAAGACAGAGAAAGAGACATGGCCGCCTGCCTTCCAACTGTTTCCCGGTGATTTGATCAGTTCCTGTGATGTCTGGCTCTATTTATAGCTCTAGAATTTTGAGAAATTCTCTTCTTCCTCCTTCCTCTTTTTGCTTATCTTCCTTTCTTTGCCCTGCTCACCCACAACAACCATTTCTCCTATACTGAAGGTAGTTTGAGTAGATTTCTATTGCCTGTGTGCAGAGAAAGCTTCATTAAGACCCTACTTCATGTAATTGTTGTGAGGATTAAAGATGTGTGTGTTAGTGCTTGATAGGTCATTGGGTAGGAAGCAAAATTCTTGGAGTGATATTTCCCAAAATGTGTTTTATAAACCCTGCCACTGGTGGTAGGGGTGGGGACCATGGCACTGACCTTTGTGAATCACTATATTCCTCTCTTGAGATTTCCCATGTTTATTAGCATGTTAAAAATTGTGCTAAATCTTATTGTAAAAGGATGTGTTCATATTTGTTTATTTAACTGCACTTCCCAAACTTATTTTAACTCTGATTTTTTTTTCTCTCATAATGCCTTGGCCAAGTCCCACCAAACCATGGAAATAGTGCTGTGGAGAGCAGTGTGGCTCTGGGAGAGGCTAGCCTCAGCAACCTTGAGGTATCTTCAAGCTCTCAGTTCTGTCTCTATTGTTATTTTTCATATTCTCCAAAGCTTTAGTAGTGAATTCCCATGACTGATTGGCTCTTTGTTGCTATTCAGAGCTGTTTTAGCAACAGGATTAATGCCTGTGGTTAGAGATTTTTCTCCAGCTCTTATAATGAGAATCACATGTTCTTGCTAGGAGAATGTGGGGGGTTGAAATCATTTTTAAGGTTGGATTTCTTTTATTTCAAAGTCCCCAAACCATAGATCTGAAGCTTGACGACATGTAGAGAGCATTCAGTCCCTCATCACCACTTCACTCGCCATCTGAAGCCAAGAGGGGAGGCATTCTGGCCAAAGTCACAGACCTCTTTCCAGCTGGTCGTTCCCTGGACAGCAGATGATGACATAAATAAGCGTGTAGAGTGGCAGTATTGACTCCTCTCTCTGACCACGGCCACTTTCGTAATTAAAAAGAAATGTTAACATAAATCAGATGGTCTTTCCACTGCCTTTATCACTAATGGTGCATTCTGTCCAGGGAAGGTGAAGAGGCATTACTCTCAGGCTTACAACAAACCATAAAACCTGAAAATGCTAATGAACTTCAGCCAATTAAGAGAGGAAGCAAAACTGTCTTTAATGAAGGCTCCATGTATCCCATGGGCTCTTGCTAACTCATGCTCAGGGGTACCAGAAAGTCCCTTGGAACCCAATTGCTATGCTCTTGGAAAGCAGAGAACCAACTCTGTGTAAAACAGGTCTAACTAGAAATCTGATTTGGTCTAAGCTTAGCTACTGACTTTGAGCAAGTCCCACCTTATCTCTGGGCCTTTTTCCTCAGTAAGGTCTTCCCTTGCAGTCACTCATATTCATGGCTATGGTTGGAATGTCTCCTCCAAAATTCATGTTGAACTTTAGTTGCCATTGTGATTTTAAAAGGTGAAGTCATGAGGGCTTTGCCCTCACAAATAGATTTCTGCCATTATCATGAGACTAGTTTAGCTATCATGGGAGTGGACTCCTTACAAAAGGATGATGTTCTGTCCCTTTCTCTCTCTGTTTTATTCAATAGCTTGTCCTTCTGCTTTCCACTATGGGATGATGCAGTACAGAGATCTTTACCAGATGCTGGCACCATGTTCTCAAGACTTCCTAGACTTCAGAACTGTGAGCCAATAAATTTCTGTTCATTATAAATTACCTGGTCTCAGGAGACCAGCAGTTGGCATAATGGCTATGTCCCTGGACTCCCATGTAGTTGACCTCAGTTTGAGTCCCAGATCCTGTGGCTTAAACTCACTCTGGATGCGTGTGCGTATGTGCCCAAGATCCTGAGAGGAGAATGGAGGATAAAGGATTGCGGTGTGGCCATCCCTCCTGGGGGGTGATTTCTCACTTTCTGTCTCTCTGTCTCTCTCTTTCTGATGAGCACATGTGCCCAATAGCAAAAACCTCTCAAAAAAAACATTACCTGGTCTCAGGTGTTCTGTTATAGCAGCTAAATGATAACTAAGACATTCATCAATTTTTGAGCATAAATTAGTGCTGATCCCTGCTGCTAGGAACCAAGGACATAAAGACCACTAGGATTCAGTCTCTTCCCTTTAGTGATTTGAAGTCCCCATGCGGTGGGATAAGACTTGTTCAATAACCAGACCTTTGGAAGCTCAGAGAAGAAAGGGGCTAATTCTGTTTAGGGTTTGGGGGAATGTTTTTCAGAAGAAAAGGCATGAGTTAAATTGCACAGAGGGTTAGTGAAATGAAGAGGGCATGAGGCGTTCTTTTTTTTTTTTTTTTTTGGCTAGAGGGCAAACTGTGTGAAGATAAGGCAGCAGGAACTAAGACAACATGTCTAGGGAACTAGGCTTTGCTCAGAGAAGCTTGAACAATGGTTTTAGGAGGCAGAGTGCTGAACAGACAGGCTCTGGGTCATACAAAGCCCTGTACGGAAAGCTGGAAAGTTTGAATATTACCTTGAAAGTTGTCTAATCAGTTCTAAAGCTGTATAATTTGAGTAGTAAAGTCAGACCATCAATGATTTAAATCACCGTGACTTTGGGCAAGTCAGTTGCCTTAACTGTGAGACAAGAGTAATAACACTATCTCAAAGGACTCATGTTCTTTTGGTAGATGATCCCCTGGGCAGTGGAATTTTAGGCTGTAAATTTTGGTGCTAAAGTCAGAAGAAAGATATTTTACCACATGAAAGCGTAAGTGAGTGTGGAGCTAGCTGGTATGTCCATGCTAAAGATAACCACTATTCAGATGATTTGAGATGACACTTTCCGTCATTAATGACCTCTAAGATGAAGCACAGCAACAAAACAGTAATTATTGTAACCACTGTATGATATTCTGCAAAGCACATTCCTCCCCACCTTTCTCTGCTGCTCATAACTGCCCTACTAGCTAAGTTAGTATTATCTCCATTATGCAAGAGAAGCTGAGCATCAGAGAGGGAAAGTGAATTCTCCAAGGTTGCAGAAAGTAGGAGCTGACTGATAACTCTGCCTCCTGATTCCCCATCCAATGAGCTGTCCAGAAATTCCCTAGTGACCTCATGTGCCTGAGCATAAAACAGCCAAGTCTCACAAATCACATTCCAACAGCCAGGGTGATACTTCCTCTGCCCAACTTACTCATAGTCTGAAAACTCTTCTTCAAGTATGTACTCCCTATTTCTTCCCTCTTCCATACCTCCATCCTATAACTACCTTCTCCCAAGCAGCCTCCTGAGTTCCTCACCTGTAATTGCCCAGGTAGACTCCATCAGGATTGAGCATTGGTGCAATCTTGAAGACTAGGTGTTCTCGTAAGACACGAGCAATGGGGTGCTGGCTTACAAGGAAGTCAATGATTCCTAGGGAGAGAGAAGCATCTGAGTTAACCTCAAAGTATTTCAAGAAGGAAGGGATCATATTTTTTTTTTCAGGAGCTCATTAGGTGATTTTTGGCCTGTGCTTATTGACCACTGCAGTATGTGGCTGTAGATTAGGTGTTACAGTGACTTTACAAAATACAACTCTGTTTCCAAGAGACAGGCAGTTTAATATACAATATTGAGGCTCATGGGCAGGAGGGAGAGAGTACTTCCACTTTGGGGATTAGAGAAGTCTTCCAAGAAAAGACGGCATTTGAGTTGTGTCTTGGAGGACCCACCAGGTTTGATTTGTTTTGTTTTGTTTTGCTTTCAACTTGCCAGAGGGCCTATGCACTTATGAGAGAGAGAGAGAGAGAGAGAAAGAGAGAGAGAGAGAAAGAGAGAGAGAGAAAGAGAGAGAGAGAAAGAATCCTCCATGGGGAATGGTCATGCTGCAATCCCTTCTCCTCCATATATCGCCCCTTTCAGAATTTTGGGTACACACACGCACATAGTGTGTTTCTCAAGTTGCTGGTCCTGGGATTTGAACCACAAGGTCAGCCATGTAAGAGCCAATCACCTTATCCACTGGGTGATAGGCTGAACATCTGACAGGTTTTGACATATAGAGATGGGGAAGAGGTGGGATAACTCTGGACAATAAATCAAACGATGCTTTCTCCCAGACTCTTAGCTAAGTGCTGACATCAGATCTGATATCACAATGTCAGAGACCTTAGGGACCTAAATCCCTAAGGGTTGCTGACAGGCATCCCAAGAGAAGAGAAAGGATTTGGCCAAAGTTACATAGGAGAGAGTTACAAAGAGAGTTTTCTTCCATACTCTCCAACTCTGTTCACCCCACACACACACACACACACCCTGAGGGATGATTACACTGCAATCCATTTTCCTCTTGGGATTTTGGGTGCCCAGGGTGAGTTTAAGCCACTTGTCTGGGACTCCAACTGTGGCTGGCCATGTGAGAGTCCAGTGGTATAATCATTACGCCATCTGCTGGTTCCCCCTTTTCCTGTTTTAATGGTCATCTGTACCCAGACTCCAGGGCTGACTGTCCTCCCTGTTTCTCCCTGGAACCAAACATCCCTACCTCAGTCATCAGTGTAGAGAAGCTGAATTCTCCATGACTTTCTTTCCATTGCCAGGCAGTCCCCATATCCCTTCTGTGAATCGAACAAGTCTGCCTCTCTTCATTCCTCTGCCTCTCTTCTGATCCAGATCACCACATCTGGTCTGGATGAGAGCCCTGACCCTTGGGATGTTCCCTCATCACTGTAGCCAGAGAGGTCTTACTGAAGTGTGAACCTGACCCTGTTACTCACCTCCTTGATCTCCTTCTGGAGATGGCCCATATTGATCAATAGAAGAGATGAGAAAACAAATAACCCTAAGACCTAGCCCCACCTCCTCCCTCTCCATATTTCTACTTCACCAGAGACTTGAAGAAAATGGGCAAAATGGCACTCTGGTATTCCATAAAATGACTATAATACCACAAAGTGATAGAAAAATACAAAACTCTCCCCAACTATAGAAGACAAACCTCTTTCCTACTGGAGAAAGCAAGAACGATGTTGAGGAGAAGAAAGCTTTTGAGCTGGGCTCTGATAGGTAGGTAGATTTTGACATTCAAGGAGGAGGAAGGCAGCAGGGTAATAGTCCACATGCCCAGGCAGACACTTAGCTCTTGGAATGACAAATCACTCCAGAGCACATTCCAAAGCTGCTGTGACCAGCGAGGGACAACTCCAGTTTTTCATTATGCCAGGGCTGAGAATCCACTGGCGGCTGAAAGCCAGTTGGACATCATTTACTTCTCGGCTGAAGCGGCAGTAGACCAGATGCCCTAATTTATTTGTTGGTCTTCATATTAAAGCTGCAGTTTGCCAGTAAACAGGCAGGGTAATGATGCCAGGCGCCCTTGTTAGGGGCTAATAATTGCTTAATCTGTCCACTAATTGACCCCGGTTCCCGGGGCAGCCCTCTATCAAGGAGCCAGACTGTGCTCAGGGCCTGGCCATGCTGCCTCAGAGAATGGCTTCTGGAAATGGAGTAACTCATTGTGATCCATCCTCCTTCACAGATGAGCAGATTAATTGGGCTGCCAATTAGGCAGCTAATAAAAGAACGAGAGAAAACAAAGCCAGACCGGGGACTACAGCTGCCCTAAGCTCCCTCTCCCAGGATGGGTGTGGGGCAAGGAGAGGGGGAGATTTTAGACTCATCTCCTGGCTTGAGGTCAGATACAACTCAACAGAAATTATTCACATTGATCAAGAATTTGGGAAGGAATTTCTCTTTTCCTTCCTCCTCTTTCTCCTCTTCCTCCCCTTTTTCTCTTCCTTTTCTTCTCCTCCTCTTCCTCCTCCTCCTCTCCTCCTCCTTCTTTTTGCTTTTGTGGGAGAGAGTGGTTAAACAAATAGGAGTGTAAGAAGTGTGTTAGAGAAAGTGACAGCGGAGAGGAAAGGCCATTCTAAAGATTTGCATGGACCAAGAAAGCCCAAGTTCCAAGAGGAAAGAAATAATGAGGACCTACATTCAAATCTTAACTATTAGCTAGAAAAGTTATAACAGCTTTCTCTGACCACTTTTTCCATCTTGCAATAGATGAAAATAATAACAATAATATTACTAATAGTAATAATAATAATTCTTATTCTGGATGATGGTTGTGTGACTGTATTAGAGCTTCTATATTTTGCCTGCTAGACAAAGTAACTGAAAATTGTGATATACTTTAATAATAAACTCATTTAGATCAGAGGTTGAAAGGTAATGAGATAGTGAAAAACAGGATTAATTCTGGAAGTAGGAATCCTGATTTGTGAAATTTACTGACTATGGAATTGAGGGATAAGGATATCAAATTAGAGAAACCAACACACCAAATGAGAACCTGGGTTCTAGTTTTGATTCAGTTTTGGGGTGGCCTCTGGAAGGCCTCTGGGCCCACTCATGTTTAAAATTAGAAGAAAGAACTAAATAATTCGCAAGGACACATCCCACACTGACATTCTATCATTCAATCTATTTCATTTCTCTCCCCCAAAGTAGAAGAATCCTCTTCTGTCAAGTGAGGAGAATAATCTCCCCGCTTCTGGGAGATACCAGCAACCCCTTGAAATGAGTTTTTGTCCCTTCCATAAACACAGTTGCTGAGTCCTTTCCTTTGAGCTAATTTCATCAGGAAGGTGGAAGAAAACAGATGGCAGGAAAGCTAAAGAGGCTGGAAGAAAAGAAGGGAAAGTGGTGAGGATTTGAAACTAGAGCTGGGTAGCAGAAATCACTGGCCTTTGCTGAGCTCTGGCTGGCTAGGTTGAACTTCACCAGGCCAACCACAAGTGAACTGGGAATCATTTTTTTTCTCTTAGACTGGTTCACTGCTATACATACAGCGGGTGCTTACTAAATGCCTATTGAAGGACTGGTTCCAGAAGTGCATTCAGCTTTGTCAGAATGTGAAGAGAGTTGAACTGATAATCTCTCATTCTACAAACATTTATTGACATGCCTAATACTGGTCTTGTGTGTGTGTGTGTGTCTATATTGTTGTTATTGTTGCTTTTAAATGCTGGCCGCTTTAAAATGTTAAGACATTTCTGCCTCAGAGGAGTACATGTTAAGAAAATAACTCCTTACTGGCTGCCAAAACTTGATGGGAACAGAACAGAACTGTGAAAGTCTAGAGGGTTTCCAAACAGCCTGGAGTAGGAAAGGGGTTCTGGGGAGCTGACTGAAAGGATGAGTACAGCAAGTCAGATGAAAAAGGAGTGAGGAGGAAAGAATTCCAGGCAGAGGAATTCTTATGTCAAGGACTGGAGGCAAGAAAGATAATAAACTATTGTGTAACAATAGCATTTCATTTCCAGGGGTTAGACGCATAGACCCTGAAACTGGACCGTGGAATTGACTGTTCTTTCTGCCTTTCATTTGCTCTTGGCTTTAATCTCCAGTTCCTCAGCTTTTCTTTTTTTTTTTTTTTTTGAGAGGTTTTTGCTACAGGGTGTGTGCGTTTGCCAGACAGACAGAGAGAGACAGAGCGACAGAAAGCGAGAAATCACCCCCCAGGAGGGATGGCCATGCTGCAATCCCTTCTCCATTCTCCTCTCGGGATCTTGGGAATGCACACACATGCACCCGGCGTGAGTTTAAGCCACCGGGTCTGGGACTCGAACCATGGTCGGCTACGTGGGAGTCCAGCGACATAGCCATTACACTAACTGCTGGCCCCCAAGTTCCTCAGCTTTTTCATCAGTTAAAAAGAGGAAAATTATAACTAGTTGTGGGTTCTTATGAAAGTTTAAGTGAGGTGTCTGGCACATAGAAAGTGCATACGCGCATTGTTAATCATTGCTTTGGGTTTGCCTATAGGTGTGGGGAAGAAAGGAGTGTTGAGAAATGAGGACAAGAGGTAAAAAAGGGCTTGCTGGTGAAGCTAAGAAAACATGAAAGGGATTGGAAAGCCATTGCCAGGTTTTTAAGCCAGGAAGGTACAGGGTTAGATCTGGGCATAGAGAGTTCCTCCTAGCTGTAGTGTGGAATACAGCTTAGAGGGGAGTGTAATGGAGGGTGGGCATCTTACAGGCAGGACAGAGGTGGAGGTAGGGGGCTGGCAGTCAGGAACCAGCGTCCAACATGGTAGTGATATGGTGGTGACCTGCATGGCCTCTGCAATGACCAAGATCAGTGAGAGGCAAGAGTGTAATGGGTGGAGGGGAAATGGAGTGGATAGATGGAGACAACAATGATGAGATTACGTGTCTACTACCCCTAAGACCATCAGAACTCTTTGCTGAAATCACATACCACAGGGTTAGTATCGGCTTAAGTTTCTAGCCCCTGGCAATAGAACCTCAAGGCAGGAACTAAGCTTAGTTATAGAAAAATAAGGAAAGGTCCACTTCCTGTACCTTTGTTTGGGGGATTGAGGCTTGCATCTGCTGTGCAAGTTATGTCTTCCTTTTAGGCAATGAGCTCTGGATGGCAGGGATAGGTCTACTTAATTCTCAGTGCATAGTTCAGTAGCTGGCATGGGAAGTGCTCAGTAGATGCATGTGAAACAAAGGGATGAAGAGAGTCTATGACTAGTATGTGCATTCATTAGTTGGGATGATTTGCAATCGACTGGTTCCATTTTTCAGACAAAGGAACAAAGTCAAGGTGTGACATCACTTGCTGAGTGTCTCACACGGACCTAGATGAAATCCAGACCCTGTTCTGCTGGCTTCAAGCAGTGCTCTTTCCATCAGGACAAGATGCGGAGAGCCAGGAGTCTATCTGCAGGTGATTCGCAGAATGATTTGCATGTTTTTCTCTCTCGAGAGTTCTATGTAGTTTGTTGTTTCTGTTCACTGCTGATGGGCAGCATATTGTAGTGGGGAAAGCACAGGTTTTAGCAAGACATTCTGAAGTCACTGCTGGGCCCAAGATATAGTTTGCAAGACTGAAGCCACTTTAAGCCATCCCCTGACCTGGGACCAGACACCTGTCTTCCCTTAGCCAAACCAAGGGCCTCAACATGTGGAATCACACAGTGTCTTGCCCTGCACAGCCTGAAGTTCACAGAGTATATAAGTCCTCATCCTCCTACCCCGACAGTTGAAAAGACAGAAGCATGGGGAAGGGAAAGCACCATCACGATGCCTTAGTGGATCTAGCATTGCACTGGGACAGGGAGAGAACAGGAAGAGTAGGTGAGGGACAGAAGTGAGAGGAAAGCAGGGGTTAGGGAGGGGCAGGGGCACCACTTCACTTATGGTAAATTCTAGGCTCTGTTTGGTGCTTATGGCTGGTGACAATGGTAGTTGTGAGAGCATGGTGTGTGCCTGAGTGTGTGTGTGTGTGTGTGTGTGTGTTCATATTCACATTATCCTCTTTCCTCCCCTTACTCCCACAAAATAACCCTGAGGCGTGAACTCCACAAGAGAGGGCCAATTCTTTGTTCTAGTCCTGGCCCTGGAGAGCACATTAGCATATAGCAAGAGCTTGGGGTGAGACTCTGGGAAGAGACCTAGATCTAGTCCACTCTCCACCATCGGCTTGCCAGGTGACATTCAGTGGGACCCTTGACTTTCCTGTGAAGCAGGGCTAGGAGCTGCTGATGTCTGGGTTGGAGTTTTGCTGACGAGCAACTGAAAGAGGGAAGGATGAGCACTGATGGGCACCACGTGGGTCAGCGCTCCAGGAAGCATTGACACACGCCATCTTCCAGTCCTCACAGTGGCTTCTTGAGGAATACTTTGCTGCCCATTTTGCAGGTGAGGAAACAGAGGTTCTAAAAGCAAGAATTTGCCAAAGGTGACCCAGCTAGGGAGACATGGTAGGACTAAACTTGGATTTGCTCAGCTCTAAAGCCTCAGTTGTGTCCACTGAGCCTCTGCTGACCTCCAGTGCCCAGCAGGCACTGCCCAAAATGGCATTCCACAGTGTGAGTTTAATTAGCTCGGTGATGAAGGAGCTGGGCGCATACAGAGTGCTGCAGAGGGAACGCTTCAGTGAGAGTTATCCAGTAACTCCAGGTTGGAGTCTGGGGTCTTAGTCTGGCTCTGGCTAAACTTCTAACTGTAATTTCACCCAGGACAGCAGCAAAGAAGAGTAGGGTATGCAATATAGGAATCACCCACCAGGTTTTGGGTTCACAGTCATAGCCAGGATTCAAGGAGCCATGTATAAAGTGCCCTGCAGAGGACCTGGTACCTGCAACTCCACTAGTGTTAACTTCTCCCCTTACACCAACACTTACTCAGAGGCCTTTTGTGATAAAGGAACTGTGGTGTGGAGGTTAGGTGGCATGTCCATGATCTCATTGTAATAAGTAGAAAGCTGGGATTCAATGCCAGGCAGTTAAGCTCCAGAGATTTGCAAGGGACAACATCATTGTAGCTGAACAACAAGGATAGTTTGGCCTCACTGAGGCTATGAGTGAGGTTTAGAGCAGCAAAGGAGGGACTTCCAGTCTGCCATCCTCCCTCCAAGCAGAGTCCTGAGGAAATCAGAGTCCTGCTGCTCTTAATGCCATTCCTTCCAGAGCTCAGTGATGATGTGACTTCATTTTACTCCCAGCAGCAGGTGCATCGGCAGCTCGGTGGTGAGAACTGAGGTCCCAGCCAGATGGGGACAGCCAGGCTGCACATGCCTGTTCCTTGCTCAAGGTCACTGAGCCAGTTAATAGGGAGGAGTTAACAGAATCCAAGATATCTCAGCCATCATCCTCCCAGGCTTTAGACCTGCCTGCTGTCCCCAGAACAAGATGGACTGGGGTAGGGGACCAATGAATCCCTATGAATAGGGAAGAACCCCCAGGTGTACTCTGTGGAGCAGTGATCTGGGCTGTCTCCATGTAACTGAGAGCCCCTCAAGTGAGACTGCACGTCACTCCCTTATTGATTAAATGGGGTAATGATGCCTGCCTTATGCTGCCCCAAAGAAGGGTAAATTGTGTCTCAAGAGGCAGAAAAAGAAGAGGCAGGGAAAGAAGAGGCACAAGATTAGGGAGCTAGATTTCAGGTCTATCCACATCTGTAGGAGACCAGCCATGTGACTGTAGGTAAGTCATTTAACTTCCCTGAGTCTCCACAACCATGTTTCTAACAGGCACATCAATTGTTGTAGGGTGGTTGGAACTCTATATTCTTCCAGGTATAAAGCTTGGCCTTGTAATGTTCACATCCCTGGGTGGAATAATGCGTATGGGCTTTGGAGTTGGCCAAGCCTATGTCCAAAGGCTCTCTTCTATTTACTAGTTGTGTGACATTAAGGTTCTTCTTTCTGACTCAGTTTTAGCATACCAGAGCCAATACAGCATTTGTTCTGCACAATGGCCCCTTAAAATGAGCAATTTAATCACATTTTACAGATGTAGAAAATGACAGTGGAAACCCAGTCCTAGACTTTAAATTGCTATGGTTGAAAGGGGGGAAGACAAGTATAAATCAAATATATAAAGAGTCAGCATTTTCCCTTTTCTTTCTTTCTTTTTTTCTTTCTTTCTTTCTTTCTTTCTTTCTTTCTTTCTTTCTTTCTTTCTTTCTCATTCTTCTCTCTTTCTTCTTACCCCTTCCTTCCTTCCTTCCTTCCTTTCTTCCTTCCTTACTTTCTTCCTTTCTTTTTTTCTTTCTTTCATTTTTTTTTCATGATGGTCCCATGATGTAGGCACAAAAGCAAGGGGCTGGAGGGATTGGGCAAAGGAGGCCCACAGTGGGAACACCTGAAAGGAGCCTTGGGAGACAGGAGGTGCATTCCAGGTGGCAAAGAGAGGGTGCAAAACCTCTGAGGCAGAGGGAACAGCAGGTACAAAGGCCCAATGGTGAGGAGAAGACTGCCCCTTCAGGGATTAAGCTGTGTGGGGCTGAGGTATAATGAGGCTGAGGCCAGGGAATCTGGAAAGAACCCAATTATGGAGGGCTGTGAATGTCACACCAAGGAGTTCAGAGAAGGTAGTGGGAAGGCACTAAAAGGCTCTTCCAAGGAAAATCTACAGGACAGCACTGAGAGTTATCAACACCACCCAGATTCCTATTTAGGAATGGGGTCTTTAGAGAAAACATCTGAGGCTCACCTCCTTCCCCTCACTCCTGGTCTGTAAAATGGGATGGCCGTCCTGCTCTCTAGTCCCTGCCCATAGAGGTGTGCACGGGGCTTTCATCTCCTGGAGATGAAGGTATTGGTGTCAAGGCTACTGTCCTTCCACAAATAAGGACGAAACAGTTATATCCAATCAGCTGGAGGAACAGCTCTGCTGCCAAGTTTAGTAACTGACAGATGGCTGCAAGTAAAGGGATTGGTAAACTCAGGAGGGACCTGAGAGAGGTTATTGCAAGGATAATTCTGGGGAAGGAAAAGGCCAGAAGTGAGCATGCTAAGGAATCAGCGACAGTGACTGGAGTCTCAGCCATGCCCCTAACTAGCTGCTCTGGGCAAGTCGCTTCTCACTCTCAAACTTAGCAGTTTCTTCAACTGATAAAAAGGGAGCTGATCATACCTAATCATGACATTGTGAGGATATGAAGTGGGGTCATAAAGCCCATAGTGAAATGTACAGTGCTTGATAGTTTACAAAGCACGTTCCTGCTTCATCTTCTCAGAGCCCCATGGGGGGGGGATATGACATCTGTTGAAGGCCTCCTGGGTCAGGCACAGGACTGGATGTTCTGTTTACACAGCAGCCCTCCTAGATAGCATTGTTATCCCAATTTTACACTCAAGGAAATCAAAGTCACCCTGCTAGGAGGTGGCAAGGCCAGTATTTGACCTCAGGATTGTCTGATTCCCAATCCTGGATACTTGGACTGGGGCATGATGCCTGCCTCAAGTCTCATAGCTCTCTCAGGCTTTTTACAGCCTCTTGACTTCAAAGTCATCTTGAGATTAAATAAGATACATTACTTAACTTTCTCCAAGCTTCAGTTTTCTCACATGTAAAAATTTAGTTACTATTAGTTTCTGTGACATAGAAAATCAAGATAATTAAAATAATAATAATAAATTGATTGATGGAGTAAAATGCTTAAAACTGTGCATAGTGTGTGTGTATTGGATCACTGGAAAAGTTATGACATATTTTTTCTATGCAAAAATGTGTCACGATTTTTCTGATGACTGTATATACATATATATAATTTTTTACATCTAATATACCTACTATATAGATAAAAAATGAAAAACTATTGGTAAGCATGTGGTAGAATAGGAACTCATATATCACTGATAGCAGTGTAAAGATTGTTTTAGAGAGAAACTTAGAAATATCTAAAAAAGTTGAATTTGACTTTAATATGACCGAGCAATTTCATTCCTAAGTTTTATGTCCTAGAAAAATATTTATACATGTAAAATAGATAATATGTATACAAATGTCTTTAGCAGCATTGTTTTTAAGAAAAAAATACTATAAACAACTTAATTACCCAACATCAGGAGAATAGATAAGTAAGTAAACTGAGCTATGGACAGATATGGATACAATGTAGAAGTAAAAACAAGTGAACAGCATCTATATTCACCAACATGGACACTGGACGTAAGGCTCTATGCATACAGAATTAAATAATTTTTATAAAGTTCAAAACCATGTAAAACTAAAAATATATTGTTATTAAACTGTAATGTTTAAAAACTAGTGAACGACAAACAAATTCAGGCTGATAATTGTCTGTGGGAGGAGGAAGGTAGAAAGGAGAACATCAAAGACCTTAAAAGGAATGGATAATATTCTTTCTTGAAATGGTACCTAGGTATTCTCTGTATCATTATTTATATTCTACTTATTAGATATATTTATATTGCTGACTATAGCTGTCTAATTAAACATATATTTGTAAAAGTTAATTACTTAATAAATAAATAGATAATTCATAATTCAGTTATAAGAAGAAATGATGTCTTGTCTGATGCCAAGCATGCTTCTTTGGTCATAGTAGGTATTTCAAGTTATTTGTTGATTGAATGTTTTAATGAATGAATGAATAGGTCATTTTCAGTCCTTATTTTCCATTTAACAGACCCATCAATATACCAATATCTGACTTGGGGCTAGATATCTTGTGGTTGTAAACCACTGGAAACAAGTAACCCTGGGGAGGGTAGATTACTCTGTAACTCCTTCTCCCCCTCAATATTGGCACACTTGAGAGAATTTCATTCAACCTTACCTATTTGTTTATTCATCCATTAATTCATCCATCCACTCTCCTAATTCATCCATCTAATTCACCATCCATACACCTAGTCAATAAACATTTATTGAAATAAAACCAAATAGAGATCAGGTGCATCCTCTTTAAATAAGTGAGTAAATTTCCATTCAAGATAATGACTTCGTGTGATCACACAGAGATCATCATAGTGTTGCAGTTTGATGTGCGGATGGGGGCTAAGCATAGGACACCTATGCAGCTCACCTTGGCATACAAATGAAGAGGGTGTTTCCCCTGGGTGGACTCGTCCAGTGATGAATATCACCTTCTGCTCTGCCCCTTCCCGCAGATTGTCTGTAAGACAAAATGGAAAAAGGTTTCTAAGGAGGGCAAAGAAAGCTGAGATGAGGAGTTGGTGTGTGTAATGGGGACAGGGAATGAGCTGGATGCTTTACCCCTTGTCTCTTAAATCATTGAGTTTCAGCCATGAAGGTCCAGCCATTGCTTACTAATTAAATTATGACCCTAACTATTCAGTATTAAAAGACTACATTCCCTTTCCTTGGTGCAACTGGTCATATTATGTTAATGTGTAATATTTATAATTATCTGAAGAAGCTATATGAGTGAAGGTGAATCCCAGATCTACTGACTATGAGCCTAAGCAAGTTGAGTGTCCTTTCTGCATTTCAATTTCCTAACCTGTAAATGAAGACAATAATATCTATTTTATAGTGTTGTTGTGATGATTAAACATGCTTGCACATTGCCTAGGACATAGTAAACATTCAGTAAAAGATGGAATAAAGAAATTAGGTATTTATATTAGTAATAGTAGCAGCTGGCACTTAACTAACTCCTTTTGTGTCAGGCATATTATACACATATTTATAGTCCTTCCAGTTAATGCTCTTTTTGTAGAGGCAGACGCCAAGGCTCAGAGAAGTTATATAACTTGTTCAGGGCCACACAGCTAATAGATAGGAATAGGAACTGAAATTACAACCCACAACTTTGACCTTAATAAAGGAGCACACACTACACTGCCCTTTCATCTTAAAAACCCAGGAAATCAGAAAAAATATACCAAACAACAGACATTGGACAACAGGCAGTACAAGATAAATCCATGAGAGGAAAAACACAAATGAGGTATGCCTTATGATTACCCTGGCTTTTTGTCTGACAGTCCATTTCCAGTCAAAGAACAGAGAGGGGTATCCCACTGAAATTCACATTTACCAGGTGGTAGTTGGGGAAGAACTGAATTCCAGAGAGGAGGAAGTTCTGTCAAAAAGAGTTTCTGAAATCTGTAAGGGAGTCTTCTTGAGATTTTATTAGATTGTACGATGTGCATTCATAGAGTGACTCTCCAAGATGTGAGAAAAAAATGGACCAGGGAGTTGTGAGCCACACAATTCTCAGGGTTAGACAGCAATAGGAATCATTTAGATTCCCACCATCACAGTGGAAGTCTTTACTGATTATCCAGGGAAATGAGAAATCCGAAGAACAATGTTGTAGTGGTGGGGTTAAACTATTCTAGACTCCCTAACTCGCTAACAAAGCTTTAAAATAACTCTCAAAAGGATCAGACTGAACTAAAAAATAAACAAAACTGCTTGCTTTACAAAACCTAACCCTCTTTAAAGAAAGACAAAAAAAAAGTCCAAATACTCAACAATATATAATTTTCAATATCCAGCATACAGACAAGTTGAAAACTATGGACCCCAAATCAGAACCCAAACTCTTATATAAGAAATCTAACTTGCTTAATAATGTTTAGCTGTTTTGCAAATATATTATTAGACAAAAACAGTCATCAAGAATGGTGGAGAGGGAACCAGCAGTTAGCGTAATGGCTATGTCGCTGGACTCCCACGTAGTCGACCACGGTTCACATCCCGGACCTGATGGCTTAAAAAGCTCACACCAGGCGCATGTGCGTGTGTGCCCAAGATCCCGAGAGGAGAATGGAGGAGAAGGGATTGTGGCGTGACCATCCCCCCTGGGGGGTGATTTCTCGCTTTCTGTCTCTATGTCTCTCTCTGTCTGTCTGGTGAGTGCACGCGCCCTATAGCGAAAACCTCTCCAAAAAAAAAAAAAATTAAAAAAAAAAAAGAATGGTGGAGAAAAGGTCAGGGAGAGGATATTCTGCACAGGCAGAGGAAGGGCTGACTAACACAGAACACAACAAATTGAAAAAATTTTAGGGGGACCAGCAGTTAGCATAATGGCTATGTCGCTGGACTCCCATATAGTCAAATGTGATTCGATTCCCGGACTCAGCAGCTTAAAGTCAAGCTAGGCGCGTGTATATGCGTGCCCAAGATCCCGAGAGGAGACTGGAGAAGAAGGGATTGCAGCATGGCCATTTCCCTTAGAGGGTGATTTCTCACCTTCTGTCTCTCTGTTTCTCTCTGTCTTTCTGGCAAGCGCACGTGCCCTATAGCAAAAACCTCTCCAAAAATAGAAAAAAAAAAATTTAGGGAGGAACATTGACAGGAGTTGGATTAAGGGCTTCTACCTGTGTTAGAGGAACACCTGAGGAAGAGGGTACATAAATAATTCTCAGACTATGCAGTTCATCATCACAGCAGTGAATGCACCAATGTCAGAGATTAAGGCAAAAAAAGATTAACTCTGCTAAACAGGTTTTAAAGGCTTGGGACTTGCTTGATCCACTAGGGTGACCAGTAGGGACTGGAATCACTACTTCTCCTGAAAGGCAGCAAGATATATAAAGGGAGCTATTCCCAAAGCACAGTGGTTAGGTACTTTGCAGAGAAAGCTGGATCCCACATGGCCCACCAGGGTTCGAGTTCCAGCTCTGTTGGCTTTATGCCAGGTGCACATGTGCAGGATCCTGACAAGATGGATAATCTGAGGAAAAAGGATTGTGGCATGATTGGGCCCCATTGTGGGTGCTCACTCTTTCTTTCATCCACACATGTACTTTATTGCATTACAAAAGGGAAATATGATGAATCCAAAATACATTCTCTCTCTCTTTTTTTTTCAGTTACTAGAGGGAATGTGCACTAGCCAGAGAGACAGAGAGATAAAAATGGGGGAGAAAACACCCTTCAATGGGGCATGGTCATGCTGCAATCCCTTCTCTTCCAGTTTTCTATCCTATAATATTTTGAGTGCCCACACATATAGGCTCGGCTTCTTTTTCTAGCTGTTGGGGTTGGGATTCTGAACTATAGTCAGTCACGTGGGATCCAGCTCCCTTAACCATTTCGCTGTGTGGTGGGCCTCAAAATACATTCTTGAGAATTCGTCCTATTCTCAGCTCTATGCTAGACACCTATAGGAACAAAGGAAAAGAAAGAAGTCACACCCATCCTGAAGAAGCTTATGGTTTAAAACAGGAGCCAGACAACTGGGTATTTCCTGGTCTGAATCTAAGCTCCTCAAGGTAGAAACTGTGACTTTTCAAGTATACCTCTAATGTCTTTCCTAGGACTCTGTGTGGAGTAGGTGCTTGGGAATTGACTGTTGAATTAACAAGTAGAAAGACTTGTATAGATTGTGGTTTATCAAGAAATTTAGACATGTATTATCTCATTTAATTTTCATCATGTCTCTTTGAGGTAGATAATATTAACCCCATTTTACAAGTGAGGGCACTGAGGAAGGGGCAGGTCCAAGATTATACAGCTAGTAGTGGTAGAGTCAAGCCCTGGCTTGCAAACAGTGCCCTTTCCCTACCCCATATACCTCCTTCTGGATCCACTAAGCACAAGAGAGGAGCCCAGATGGACTGTACTTTTATGTACTGGGTCATCAGAAAAGTCATGACACATTTTTGCATAGAAAAATAAGTCATGACTTTTCCAATGACCCAGTACAATGTACACACGAGAGTTTGTTTCCATTATTATTGCTGATGGAAATGGAGCTGTCTTAGTATTTATAGTGCTTTTTCACTTAAAAAAAAAAAAAGAAAAGAAAATACCACCTAACCCTTCAAAAAAAAAAAATACTAACACTGGCCCTATCTACCCTAGCAGTCCGGAAATGATAAATGGCATGACTGAGGCCCTCAGTGAAGGCTGACTTTATGGATGTCTCCCCTGACCCGGTATCAACTCAATTGCATTCAGCATTTCTGCTGACCACAGAGAAATGCAAAATGGGCATTCTATTTGCACACTAATTTTACTGAGCCCCTGCGTCTTAATAAAATGATAACGCGGGGCTAATAAAAATCAAGCATCTCGGGTGCTAATATAAGCAAATGTTGATGCAGGCAGGTAACAAATTGCTTTGTCATTTAGGAGGCTGTAAAAGAGCATTATAATCATCTTTAGGCAAAATGGATGGGTCGCCTTTGCTTAGCTTTTAGCTTTCATTTGCAAAATCAATTTAAGGTAATGTAGCAGCTCTGAGGTGGTGTGACATGGGACCACCCCCACCCCTCCTGTCACGAAATCCCCAGACTCTGTGCAAAGCCAATTAAACATATTTTTGGTTGAGGCGGCAGGGATGAAGATGGAAGTATGCTTGAACAAAGCCAGCGTAGAACAGAATGCAAACAGTGAGACCGGTAAAAATCCATAAGTAGTAAAACTGGAGAGCTGATGGAGATGGACTCAAAGGTACAAGGACATGCTCACAAGCAAGGGAGGCAGCCACACCAAGCCCCCAGCTAAGTAGAAGGTGTCTGAAGTCAAATGTGCTTTGTGTAGCGCCCTAACACATGTGCGTGCGCACGCACACACACACACACACACACACACACACACACACACAGGTACCCCTTTGTCATCATATCCCTTTATCAGCCACTATTTTCTAATTTATAAAATGTTTATTGGGACCAGCAGTTAGAGTAATGGCTATGTCGCTGGACTCCCCCGTAGTCGACTATGGTTTGCGTCTCGGACCCCGTGGCTTAAACTCACGCCGGGTGCATGTACGTGCGTGCCCGAGATCCCAAGAGGAGAATGGAGGAGAAGGGATTGCGGCGTGGCCATCCTCCATGGGGGTTGATTTCTCGCTTTCTGTTCTCTCTGTCTCTCTCTGTCTGGTGAGCGCACGCGCCCTATAGCTGAAACCTCCCCAAAAAAGAAAAAAAAAATGTTTATTGAAAATCTATTAGATAGCTAGGTACTAGATGTTATTATCTTCATTTAATAGAAAACCTAGGCCAAGAGAGATTAAGCGATTTACCCAAGTTCTCACAGGTAATGAATAGCAGTGTCGAAATTCCAACCCAGGCAGTCTGACTTCAGAAACTGCATCTTTAACCTCTACACTACACTGTCATTTTTGAGGGAGGACAATAATTTTGTCCCATTATAACTGCAATTAGGTAATTTTTTACTGAGTATTTATTCTATGTCAGGTACTTCACATGCATGATTGTATTTAATTCTCTCAGCAACCTAGTGAAACTTCTACTATTCTTAGCCCTCTTTTAAAGATTATTAAGCTCCAGGAAGGTTAAGTGACTTGCCTAAACTTACATAAGGAGCAAATGTAGGAGCCAGGATTAAACCTAGGTCTTTCCAGGTCTCAAATTTACACTCTTAATCACTATGTCATATCACCTCTCAGAAATTTCTGTGGTGGTTTAAAAAATATATCCACAAATGCAATGTTAATCTTCTCCCTTTGAGAGGTGGAGATTAATTCCTCTCTCCTTCAGTGTGGGCTGGACTTAGAGACATGCTTCTAACAAATGGAATACCGCTGGAGTGATGGTACACTGCTTCTGAGATCAGCCTATAAAAGACGTGGCTTGGGGATCAGCAGATGGCATAATGGTTACATTGCTGGACTCCCACATAGTCAACGGCAGTTCGAGTCCTTGACCTGGTGGCTTAAAACTAACACTAGGTGCGTGTGCATATGTTCCCAAGATCCCAAGAAGAGAATAGTGGAGAAGGATTGTGGTATGGTTATCCCTCACAGAGGAAGGCGGGTGATTTCTCACTTTCTGTCTCTGTCTCTCTGGCATGTGATCATACATGCCCTAGAGCCAAAATCTCTCAAAATGAAAAAAATAATGCAGCTATTGTTTTGGGTGTGTTCTTTCTCTTTCTTGAATGACTCGCTCTTGACAAAGCCAACTGCAATGTCATGAGGACATTTAAGAGACCTACAGAAAGGTGCATATGGTGAGGTATTCAAACAACCACCAGGAGGAACTGAGGTCTTCTAAGGCCACCTGAGCAAGCTTGGAAGGGGATCACCAGTTCCAGGTGACTGCAGCATCGGCTGGCAGCTTACTGTAACTGCATGAGAGACCCTAAGTCAGCACCAACCAGCTAAGTTGCTTCCACCTTCCTGACCCACAGAAACTGAGAGAGAGTAAATGTTAGTTGTTACAAGATGCTAAATTCCAGAATACAGATGTTTCTTTATTTACTAGGTTATACCTAGATAAAACCAACATACATAAAAAAATATTGTAAGTCAAACATGCGTTTAATACTCTGATAAGCCCAATGTAAAATTGAAAGATCATAAGTCAAATAATTTCAAGTTGGAGACAATCTGTAATTTGTTGTTGGAAAAGTCATAATGTATTTTTTTCTATGCAAAAATGCATCATGACTTCCCTGACAACCCAATGATAAGTATTTCCCTGGTGATAACCTAGTTGATTTGTAGAACTTCAGGAACTTTGCATCTTATCCATTAATGTTGGCCTTGAATGAGAATCAAAGTCATAATCTTGGTGCCAAGATAGAGAGAGTTTTAAGCCCTATGATCAATATCAGTAGATCTATGGCCAGTAGAGTTACTAGAAGATGCCAAGATGCCACAGAGAGCATCAATTGGGCCCTCTGAGGACAAATATCTCCCAAAAGTTGACCTTGTCAGTTTATTTTTTAGGAAAGGAATATAGAATGCTCTAAGGGAAGAAGAACGTTTTATTGACATCTAAGCCTTTTCATTTTCTGGACTTCATGGTCCTTGAAGATATCATAAAATCAAGAAAATATTCTACTATTGGTTTCTAAACCAGGCCAGTTGCAGTATTTTTCCTAACACTCCAGGGCCCAAACTGGCCCATACTACTACTACTAAGCTGGAAAAATGAGAAATCCTGGTAACAATAATAGCACAGTCAGGTGGTACCTCTCCAAGGGCCTGCTCGGGACCAGAACTGCCTCATCACTAGTCTCCCTGTGCCAACACCACCCTTGCCAGTTCATCTTCCACACAGATACCGAAGAGGTCTTTCTGAAATGCACATGAGGGCTGGCTCTGTGGCCTGGTGGATAAGGCAACTGGATCTTCCATAGCTAACTGCATGGTTCAGGTCCCAGACCCAACAGCTTGAGTATGTGCATGCCCATAACTTGAAAGGAAGGAGAGATGAAAGAGAAAGGATTGTAGAGGGACTACTCCTTTTGGGGTGTTTTCTCCTCTCCCTCTCTTTCTATCTCTCACTGGTGAGTGCATATGCCCTTTGACATAAAACAATAACTACACATTAAAGTGTACTTCTTCCTTTGCCTGGAAGTCCTCATCAGCTCTCTATTGTCCTCAGGGCCTAGATCCCCAGTCTCTGGTGGCTCTCATCTCTCCAGTCCCTTCCACGGGTCCTGGCCTCAGCTAACTCTTGCAGTTCCCCAAACATGACATGTTTTCCCATGCTTTCACACTGGGCACATGTTTTCCTGTCTGTCTAGAATGCCAGCCCCCATCTCATTTGTCTGGTTTACACCTACACGGCCTCCAAGACTTGTTTTAGATACACTTCCTTTGAGAGGGAAAGGATCCAGAATTTGTGTTAGGCCTACCCTGGTGTTAATGTTGTGTTTTATCTGATTTCATCAGCACAAAATATTGGTAGGTCACACAGAAGCCAATGCGAAGGTGTCTCTCTTGTTGACATTGACAATAAAGAAGAATTGGGCATGGCAAATTACAGTACAAACACAGTCTAGGTGCAGCATTCCTGGTATCCAATTTTATGAGAAAATGTATATTTAAGAGGCATCAATAGAGCTTTCTTAGAGACAGGGGAGAACCAGCATTTGGGTACAGATGTGACTTGATGGAATTCAAGACATTCAGGGCTACTTCAGCCATGCTGACTGTAGGATGAATCTCACAAGAGGGAAGAGCTGGTGAGCGGGACCAGGCAGAACCCTGTGCCCTCTCTTCTTTTCATACCCCGAGGGCTCCAATGAAAGCCTACTGACTTCCCTGGGCTGATGGGCTGGCTCTCATCACCAGGTTCCACAAATTATTAGCTGTGAGACTTTGGGGAAATTACTCACCTACTCTGAGCCTCCCAGTTCTGTCATTTGTAAAATGGAAATGAGAAATCCTAGTTAACAAATCAACCTTAAGCACAAGACTTTATGTCTTTGCCACACAGCTTTGCCTATAATGGCAGGCACCATTTATTGAGTGACAAGCCCCAGGAGTAGGGTTCTGCAGCCTCACCACTGCAGACACCTTGTGCTGGATACCTCTGCTGTGGGAGTGCTGAGCTGTGCACTGCAGGATGGTTAGCTGCTCCCCAGCCTCCACTCACAGTTACAATGATCAAAAGTCTTTTCAGACATCACTTTGTGCCCGTGTCTCCTCAAAGGCTAAATAGCACCTGCTGAGAACCACTCCCCTGCAAGAATCTTTTACTTTCTTCAGCAGACTGGCCTTGTTGCTATCTTCCAAAGCAAACCTCCCGTTTTCCAGACTTCATTATCTTTGCCTTAATTCTTCCATAAAAACCTCTCCAGATATCTCCAGACCACAGTGTTCTCACTCTCCTCTGAACTCACAGTTCACTGCCTGGACCTCTCTTCTGGTCATAAATCATTTTCTGACTTGGTCAGGCAGGACCAACGGCCACACTCAGATCTGTTCTGCTGAATGCCCAGCATCTGCTCTTCTGAACCTCTGAGCCATCTTGAGAAACAGTGGTGTTGGCAAACTTTATTTTCAGTTCCCTAACTCCTTAGCTAGCTACTCTTCCCAACACCCCAAGCCAGGTCACACTCCCTCACTGAGGTTCAGACCTTCCATGGTCTAAAATCTTGTATCTAATAGTAGACTCATCATGCTACAGAGTTAGGGACTAAATATTTTGCTCTCAATGAGCTGGAAGAAGAAAACAGGAATTACCATAGAAAAGAATATGCTTATGATAAATAAGTGCTCTTGGGAAGAAATGAAGCATTGGTTCTGGAATTTTAGACCTTTCTGATGCACTCCATATGTCTTCACAAATTAGTGTAATACTATGTCTCAGGACATATTAAAACTGTTCCTTTGGCTTTAAAAAGCAGTAGAGAAGTCTCTGACTTACAGGAGAATCACAGAGGCCATGAGAACAATGAGCAAAACATCCCTACTGTGCAGATGAAGGGCAAAGGACCAGAAAGGACAAGTGACTTGCCCCAGACCACACAGAGAGAAGATGGTGAAGGCAGGTATAGATCCCAGGACACTGAGCTCCAACAGCCACACAGCCTCCTGTCACTGCATTGGGCTGCCTGGGACCAGGTCCATGGGGGCTGGCACCTGGAAAGTGCCCTGTGCTTGCCTGCCAGAGAAGTGAGGAAAATCTGGAAAGCAATGGGTCTGAGATCCAGGTGGCTTGGGCAAGCTGAGGAGCCATCACCTCGACAGTCACCAGAGCAGAAGTGAGCCTCCTCTGCTCAGGCAGGCTGCTCTTGCTGGGCTCCACAGCTTTTAACATCCCCTGACACCACAGGCCTGAGAAGGTAGGCAGGCCAAGGGCAGTAAGACTCTCCCAGCTTCTACCTATCTTGGGCCTCAGCACCCTACAAACACCTCTAGAAAGTTAGAACCATGTCCATCTGCTCAGAATACATGCTGGAGGAGGGTCCCTCAGAAACAGATTCAGAGACTTAGAGATTCTCATGCAAAAACTTTACTGAGATTGCTTCTGAGAATCCTTGTGAGATGTCTGAATTAGGCAGGATCAGAACACACACTCAACAGTGACTTGAATCAAATCCATGGGAAATTCTGGGTCAGGTAGTTGTTTAAGGAGGCAAGGGGGCTGGCTCTGTGTCCTACGCTGATGGGATACTGGATGTGGCTGCCTATAGGGCAGGGATCTAACTTCAGTCAAGGCTGAGTGAAAGGGCCAGGGAGGAACTCAGCTGTGAGCCTTCAGCCACCAATACACCTGGGAACTAGGACCTGGGTCTTTTTATTCTATCTATCTATCTATCTATCTATCTATCTATCTATCTATCTATCTATCTATCTATCTATCTATCTATCTATCTATCTATCTATCTATCTATCTATCTATCTATCTATCTATCTATCTATCTATCTATCTATCTATCTATCTATCTATCTATCTATCTATCTATCTATCTATCTATCTATCTATCTATCTATCTATCTATCTATCTATCTATCTATCTATCTATCTATCTACTTATTTAATTTATTTTGAGGGGTTTTTGCTATAGGGTGCGTGCACTCACCAGAAAAACAGAGAGAGACAGAAAGTGAGAAATCACCCCCTAGAGGGGATGGCCACGTTGTAATCCCTTCTCCTCTTGGATCTTGGGCATGCATGCACACACGCCTGGTGCAAGCTTAAGCCACCGGGTCTGGGACTTGAATCGCGGTCAACTACATGGGAGTCCAGTGACACAGCCCATTACACTAACCTGGAACTGGGTCTTGAAGGGGGCTCTGAGCAGTGCTTACGGTGCAGCTGAAGCAGGTGAGCAAAACAGGGCTCAGGATCTGAGGCTTCGGACAAGACTGAGGAAAATGGACTTTTTTTAGTTAAATTCAGTGCACATTTTCTAACATCACCCACATGCCAAACCTTGGGTTGGTTCCTAAGGACATGGAGAGGAAGCACTGTCCCTGTCACCAGGAACTCTAAATTAGTGGAAAAGAAAGATCAAGTCTGGCTTTGTGGTTATAAAGCTGAATTCTAGAATCAGACAGAGGAGAGTGAGATCTAAGTTCTGCCACTTACACTTGTGTAAACTTGAGCTCTGGGATCTGTCATTTTTCTGTCATTTGCAAAACGAGGATAACAGTATCAACCTCATGGGATTTTGTAAAAATTAAATAAGACAAGGTATCAGTTTGAGGCACAAGAACTGATGCATAGTTAAGTGTTCAAAAGTGTACCTTACAGTCAGAGCTCACTTAGTCTAACTGCCAGAACCCACAGATGCAGAAACTGAGGCTGCTAGACTCTAAGCAACAGGAGAGCCATGACTTTGCTTGTGTTTTTCACAATTTCTATTTCCAATGTCTGGCACATAAAAGGTGCTCAATAAGTGCTTGTGGAATAGTTATAGAGTATTCGTTCCCCTTTGGTTAATAAGTAAGTCAGGCTAGAACTGAGTGCCCATGCTTTCTCCAACATGTGTTCTTCTGCCTTTCGCATCCGCTGGCCACTCCCAGCCTCCAAAATTCCTCACCAGTTTTGTTTCAGGCTTATTAGCAAATGCAAATTGAATTACGAGTGCCCTTTTGCAACAAGGACAACAAAAACAGTTTCCCCAAGAAAAGAGGGCGAGGAGAGGTGAAAGCTGGGATGAAAGTCGAAGACAATACATTCTAATCAAAATTGATAAATATGTAAATTAAAGCAGCTAAACAGTTGGCTTTGACAAATGACTTCTCCGTAATGGATTTTTCCACAGCGAAAGGCAAGAGTTCAGCCTGCCTTCTCCTGCTTTCCTGGCAATGCCGGGTGATGGGGCAGGAACTGGGGTGCTACCAGGCCCAGCAGGGAACTCGTTCTTTTATTAGCTGCCATTTATTGAGCATCTGCTAGCTTGTAGGCACAGCCACTATCAGCACTGCAAGAGAGATGAGAATCCCTGTTTCATGGATGAGGGAACCTAAGATAAAGGTGGGTAAGGGCCAAACTCACCAGACTCCAAAGCCTGATGTCTGTCACCCAAGAGCCCAAAGCAACCATATCTTTAACTGGACTGAAGTGCAGTGTGTTCATACTGGGAAAATTCATTTTGCAAGTTGTGCTGATGTACAGTGATTAAATGTAGAAAATAAAGTAAGATCAGAATAATAAGGGAACCTAAATTTAATCCCTCCAGTGATTTTATCGCTTCCTAGATTCTCACCAACTCAAAATCTTACAGCTTTTTCTCCACTCCCAAGACCTGGTACAGTGGAGGTGTTTCAAAAGATCTGATTCTTAACTTGCTGTAGCCCCACAGGATCCTTTCCCTATGCCCTTTTATCTGTTTTTCCATCTGTAAAACAAGCTGTTGGAGTCCTGATAGCCGAAGGCCTAGACATCATGGCACAGAAACGAGTGGTCAGATGGAGGATTCTCTGCAAATTACAAGGCAATCGCCCTTTTAAGCCACTGTATTTGGGGGTGGGAGTAGGGGAGGTGATTATATTTCAATAGCTAAGCAGAATAATTGCTATGAAATTAATAATTCTAATAGGTTAGAATACAACAGATGAGAGGCTGCAGAAAAGGGCTGGGTTTTGAGCAGTTACTGCATAGCAAGCACTTCACATGCATTGTGATCAAGATTCACCAGGCTCTGTGAGAACTGTCTTGTGAGGATAAAATACATTGTCCAGCTCACGCAGCTAGCAGGAGTCAGAGCTGGAATCTGGACCCAGATTTTCTAACCCAGACCTACTCTTTCTTCTGACACCCCCAAGGGGAAAAGTCTTTTCCCCAGTTACACTAAATAAATGAATCATTACTCTGTGTACATGCATTCACCTCCTTCTGACTTCAAATCCTACACATATCTGAGTTTCTGTACAAAGTTATCAGAGTGCAAGTGAAAACAGAAATTCAGGTTTACAGCCTCAAAAAGACACTATTTATGCAATTTCCCCAAGCAGAGAACCGGTACATGAGTGCTCCAAGTCCTTTAGGAAAAGAGCTTCATGGTAAGGCTGGGAGTAGCCTGATTCCAGCCCTGGGCTGAAGATCTGTCTTGACTGATGCTGAAGGAATTCAGATTTGAAGAGTGTTCTTTCTTTCCTATTGAGATCTTCATTGACTTGTATAAAAATACCACTTTCAATCTCAAATCCCCACTGGCATCTTTATATAAGCACCGAAAATGCTACTGGGCTTTGGAGATTTCATTTAATGAAGGAAAAGTATTTCTATTAAAGAGTGTAATCTTTTTTTTTTCTCTCAACACAACATCTTCCGAGGAGCCAGGGAAGCTGAATTGTTCTGGGCTCTGAGAAAGCAAACCAACTCATGCCTCACTCATGAGGTGGTTACACAGACTGTAGGATGGCAACAGCCTTGAAAACAGGGAAGGCCAGTATTGAGGGGAAAACAAGAGTAATGGTAATAAATAAACTCACATAGACCCACGACTTTACAGTCTAGGAAGCACTTTGGGGCTCATTAGGGAGCTTTTCTGTTTCTGGCACCCAGGTCCACACCACGTGCATCCTGTGACACCTGAGCAGCCTCCTGCTGCTGCTCTCCTGTCCCCTGCAATCCACTCGTCCAGTCCTGCAGTGGCACTAGACAGATGCTAGATGCTACCCCAGGCTGCTCTCCCCACCTCTTGTCCCCTCTTTGCTCTCACTGGGTCCAGGACTCGAACTGCGGTCGACAACATGGGAGTCCTGCGATATAGCCATTACGCTAACTGCTGGTCCCGTTAGCACATAGTTCTTGAGCTCGAAGTCCCTCTCCCCTCCACACCAGAAGCCTGAAGACTGCACCCCACCCCCCCAGGCAGTCAGCCACCTGACTCTGCTCCCTCCTAGCCCCTTCTGCGATTACAGCAACTGCCCAGCAGCAAGATAGTAATTTGCTTCTCTTTCCATCCTGCCTTTCCTGTCTGGTGACGCTGAGCTTTCGGGGCAGAAGTCCTGTCTTGGTCATCTCTTCCTGGCATTCATTTCCTTTGTCTGAGACAGAGAAGGGCATTTTGACATGCTTGTTTTGATGTAAGAGTTTTGAAATGGCTACATCTAAATGTAAAATTGCTTTTGCAAATTACCAGGTACTATGTGGAACAGACCCCCTC
>NW_006159682.1:3424840-3452025 GCF_000334495.1 Tupaia belangeri chinensis | reverse complement strand
CACGCCCCCGCTGCAGGAATGCTCTTCACTGTCCTTCACTCCCACCAATTCCCTACTGCCTCTTCTTCCCTCATTCTCAACCTGACCCAGAGCTTACCCCTAGGCCCAGCCTCTGCTGCCCTCCCTTCCCTGAACCCCTTTACCAGAAGTGGGGATTAAGGACAGGCAAATTTCTAGGATAAGCGGAGCTAGCCCAAAATGTCTACTTGACAAATTATTTGATAATGGTTTTTAAAAAGCTGAAGATGTAATGGTTTGTTTTCTCAGTTGTGTCAGAATGTCCCCATATCAAAATAATTATGTCAGAGCAGCTGCATCAATGTAGCTGAAACAAAAGAACCATGTCAAAACGATATGACCCTTCATGGGAAGCCACCTGGCATGCAGCAGCCCTCAATAATGGATTTTAAAACATATACTATTGCAAGTGGATTAATAGGCAATCAGCTACGCTTAATACCAGCTTTCCCTGTAGCAATTGCTTTTTGTTCCAGTGAACATGGTTCTACCACCAGAAGGATAAGAGAAGTTAAAGATGCTGCCTAATATCACACAGCAGTCACAGAACAGTGATCATTAGAGCTGAGTATGGTCTAATCTCCATTTTGCAGCCAAGATTCTAAGAGGGAAAGTGACTTAACCAAACTCACACAGTGAGTTGAATTTTTACAGGTGAGAACAGAAACTTATGATCCTGTGCCCTAATTCCTGGGCCACAGCATTCCCACTAGGCTTATTGCTTGAATTCAACAGAATGAAAAAGAAACCATACAGGTTACTAAAGTTCCGGATATGCTGCTTAAAAATGAAAATTAGTGAAGTTCTTGGTAACAAAACCTTTAGTATTCAACCAGACAGGTTGTCAATAGCCCACCGGCCAGGCAGTCCACTAAACCAGGAGGGCCATTGGGTTTGCCCAGGTCTGCATGAGGGGAGGGCGAGCTTCTGCAGATGTGTGCACAGGCAAAGAGCTGACAATTTGCATCTATTTCCATAATTGGTATTTCTGTAGCAAGCTAAAGAAATAAACCCCTGTTAACCCGAGTTAGAAAATTATATATCCCTCCTGTCTTATTGGCTGCGTGACTTGGATTGAATGTAGTTTTTCCTGAATAAAATAAATTATAAAAATTTAATTTACAAGAACATGTTTCCAGAGGGTGTTTTAACAGAACAGTGTTATGTGCTACTAGGATAAAGCTTCCAAGGTAAACTTGGGCTCTTTATACAAATTCTGTCTTGGACTATAGGAAGGTTTATGGCTGTGTGGCCCAGGTAAGTCGCTGAACCATGGATTTCATCAGAGACTAGGTGAGGAGAGTTGTGTAAATCATTATTGTTCCACACTGGTACCTTCAGAATCACTGCTTTCAGAAGACTTTAGTCCCACCTTCCACCCTCTGGCAGACTTATCTATGGAAGCCCAGGAGCCTGAAGCTGCTGTCAGGAGCCACAGCATCAGCTGAGAACTAAAAGGCACAATGGCTATGACCAGGAACTTGGGCATCAGAGCAGTGACCCCAACACTTCCTGGGTGTATGACCTTGGGCAAGTTACTTCACCTTCTGTGTCTCAGTATTATCATCTATAAAAGGGAAGTCAGAGCTGACCATCCCAAAGCAATGCTTTGAGAAGGAAATGAATTGGTATTTGTGAAGCGCATAGACCAGTATCTAGCATAGGACAAGTCTCCACAAGTGATAGTTGAATACAATAAATGTGTGATTAGTAATACCCATTCAGGTGCTCTGGGTCTTCAGAGAGTGGTGCTCACCTGGGGACCCTGTCCTGTAGCAGGCCATCCTCCTCTCACAGACTGTCTCCTGTGGATAGTTACTTGACATTCTTCTCTAGGTTACTACTGTGAGATTACTGTATTAGTATAAAAGCACATTTAATTTTCTGGTTTTCAACCCTGACTTCCCATTAGAACTACCCAGGTTGTTGTTGTTGTTGTTTTTTTTTTTTCATTTTATTTATCATTATCATAATCTTGTTTATATTACATTGAATCACATATATCTTTACAGTGTATTACATTTCTTTTTCTGGAAAGAATACTATGCATATCAGTCAAGACAAAGACATTACTATCCACATCATCATCAAATAGCTTTTCATCATTTTTTCAGATTATTATTATTCTCATTGTTTCTTTAAACATTCAATCACTATATATCATTTTGCTAGTAAAAAGAATTTACCCAATGTGAATTACTTCTCAGACCAGTACAGTTGAGAATACTACACAAATTATCATTAACAGGTAATAAACCATTTCTGTGTCCCACTAATGTCATGTCTATTTGTTCTTTTGCTATCCTTTTCTATACTCTTCCTTTCTCTTGCCCCATTCCACACTGTCTTCATTATCCCTAACTATTTTCACTGCTTTTATGCCCTCCAATATTTCAATCTCTACCATAAAGTGCAGATAGTCAGTATATGTTAAGTAGATACATATGATATCTTTCTTTCATATCCTGACTTGCTTCATTCAACAATATATCCTCCATATCTGACCATTTTCTATCAAATGCCAAGATCTTGGCTTTTTTCTTTTCTTTTTTCTTTTCTTTTCTTTTCTTTTCTTTTTTTAATGGTTGAGTAGTATTCCATAGCGTATACGTGCCACACTTTTTCAATCCATTCATCTGTGCACACTTAGGTTGGTTCCATATCTTAGCAATCGTGAATAATGCTGCAATAAACATTGATGTGCAAGCACTTTTCTGACTGAGCACTCTCACCCAGGTTGCTTTGTGAAAATGTTGATGCCAAGAACAAACCCTCCAAACTGCCCCCATCAAGATTCTGATTTAGCATTCTGAGGAGGGCCTCGAGAAAATTAGTCTTCTACTATAAGGTCATGATCAAGAACCAGTGGTCTAGTGTAAGTGTGAACCAGGCCCTCTACTCCCTGGGTCCTGATTTCCTCATCTGAAAGAAGGAGTAAGGGTAGGTGTTCTCTCAACCCCCTTCTAATTCTAAAAGAGTATGACTCAGGAGGCTCAGAGGACCCCAGAAGTGGCTTGAGATGGCTCTGATTAGATTACACTGGTCATAACAACAAAGGAAGAGCAGGGTGAGTGAATGAGAAAACATGCATAGAGCGAGCAGATAATTTCTCACAGACTTAATCTTCCTGGGAACAGGATGAGAAGTACTAAGACAATAGATGTGCAGTGTATCCGGGGAACTCACAAAACTTAGAGCAAACAGATTGGGTTTATAGCAGAAACGTAAGCCACGTGCATGAAGAGAAGGAGAAAAGACATTTTTTTTCGAAGAGGTTTTTGCTATAGGGCGCGTGTTCTCACCAGATAGACAGAGAGAGACATAGAGACAGAAAGCGAGAAATCACGCCCCAGGGGTGATGGCCACATCACAATCCCTTCTCCTCCATTCTCCTCTTGGGATCTTGGGCATGCACGCACACGTGCCCGGCGTGACTTTTAAACCACCGGGTCCGGGACATGAACCGCCGTCAACGACATGGGAGTCCAGCGACATAGCCATTACGCTAACTGCTGGTCCCCCAAAGACATTTGTCAAAGGATGAAAGAAGGGAGTTAAAATACTTGCTCTCAGGGACAAAAAGGGGCCCAATACTTGCATGTCAGTATGTAAAAGGAGACTCCTTCAAGGGGAGGAGAAAGAAAGGCAAGGGATTCACAGTGGCCGAGCACTTGCGCTGAGCCAGGCACCAGGGTGTTACATATGGAAGTACCTCTGGTTTTACTGTGCTTTGCTTTATGGCTCTTCACAGACTACATTGTGTTTTTTAAAAATTAAAGGTTTGTGGCAATCCAGCATCAAGCAAGCCTATTTGTACCACTTCTCCAACAGACAGACTGTGTCACATTTTGGTAATTCTCAGAATGTCTCAAACGTTTTTTTCTTTAATTGCCAGAGGGTTTATGATCTTGCCAGAGAGAACTGGAAAGACAGAAAGAGGGAGAGAAAGCATGCCCTAGTGGGCATTGTCACATCACAGTCACTTTTCCTCCATTTCTCCATCCTGTCAGGATTTTAGACACACACACACACACACACACACACACACACACACACACGGCATGTTTTCAAGCCACCAGGACTGAGATTTGAACAGAAGTCGGTCATGTGGGATCCAGCTCCCTTAACCACTATGTGGTGGGGCCAGCCTTCAAATCTTTTTTTTTTTTTAAATATATATATATATATATTTACTTATTTCTTCATCAAACAAGAGAGAGACAGTACCCCCAACAGGGTTCTGACACAACAATCTACCCCAAGGCCCAGACAACCCTGGATCATGGGCACCTATGTGCCTGGAATACTCAGGGAAATCTCTGGACATGAACTTGAAACTTCGATGTGGGTTAGCCTTGCCGAGTATGTTTGCCACTACACCACCATGTAGCCTCTCACACTTTTTCATTATTATTGTATCTGTTATGGTGATCTGTGATCAATGATCTTTGCTATTACTATTGTAATTTTTTTAGGGGACCATGAACTACACCATTTTAAAGCAGCAAGTCTGATAGATAGATGTGTGTGTTCTGATTGTTTCATCAACCAGTTGTTTTCCCATCTCTCTCTTTCTCCTTCTTGCTCCTTCTTTTTGGACCTCCCTACTATTCTCTGTGACACAAAAAAATTGAAATTAGGCCAACTAATAATCCTACAGTGAACTTTATGTGTTCAAGTAGAAGATTTGCACATCTCTGTCAAACCTTGGAAATGATTAAGCTTACTAAGGAAGGCATATTGAAAGCTGAGACATGTTGAAAGCTAGGCCTTTTGCCCCAAATAGCCAAGCTGTAAACACAAAGGAAAATTCTTGAAGGAAATTAAAAGTACTACTCCAGTGAACACATGAATAAGAAAGAAAAACAGATAATATAGATAATACAGAGAAAGTTCTAGTGGCCTGGATAGGTCAAACCAGCCAGATTTTGTTTAGTCAAACTCTAATCTCAACTTTCCTTATTCTGTGAAAACTGAGAAAAGTGTGGAAACTGAAGTCAGTAGAGGTTGGTTTATGACGTTGAAGGAAAGAAGCCACCTCTTCAACATGGAAGTGCAAGGTAAACCATCAAGTACTGACGTAGAAGTTGCATCAAGTTATCCCGAATAACAAGCCAAGATAATCAATTAATGTAAATGAAACAGTCTTACATTGAGAGAAAATGCCATCTAGGACTTTCATAGCTAGAGAGAGGAAGTCAAAGCCTGACTTCAGAGCTTCAAAGAATAACCCCGAATTAGAGGTTAATGGAGATGGTGACTTTTAATTGAAGCCAATGCTCATTTATTATCCTGAAGATCCTAGGACCTGTAAGAATTACACTAAATCTACTCTGCCTGTTCTCTACAAATGAAACAACAAAGCCTGGATGACAGAACATCTGTTTATAACATGGTTTGCTGAATATTTTAAGCCCACTATTGAAACCTACTGCTCAGAAAAAAAGATTCCTTTCAAAACATTTCTTATCAGTTAAAATGTATCTGGTCACCCATGAGCTCTGATGGAGATATATAAAGAGATTAAGTTCTTTTTATGCCTACAAACACAGTATTTATTCTGCAGCCTATAGATCAAGGAGTAATTTTCACCTTCAAGTCTTATTATTTAAGAGATATATTTTATAAGGCTCTAGCTACATAAGTGGTGATTCCTCTGATGGATCTGAGTGAAGAAAATTGAAAACCTTCTGGAAAGGAGTCACTATTCTAGATACCATTAAAACATTTTTTAAGGAAGTAAAATTATCAATATCAACAGAGGTTTGGAAGAAGTTGATTCTAATCCTCATGGATGATTGAGGGATTCCATACATTAGTGGAGGAAGTGATTGCAGATGTGATAGAAACAGCAAGATAACTAAAAATAGAAGTAGACTCAAAGACATGAATGAATTACTGTAATATCATCATAAAACTTTAGTGAATAAAGAGTTTCTTCCTGTGGATGAGTAAAGAAAGCAGTTTCTTGAGTTGAAATCTACTCCTTGTGAAGATGCTATAAATAATGTTGAAATAACAGCCAAAATTTTAGAATACCATGTAATGTAAATTGATAAAACAGTAATTTGAGAGGATTGACTCCAATTTTGGGAAAAAAAAAATGGCATAAGTAAGATGCTATCAAACAGCATTGTAGGACCAGCAGATGGCATAATGGTTATGTTGCTGGACTCCCACACAGTCGACCATGGTTTAAGTCCCACAGCTGATGGCTTAAAACTTACACCGTGTGCATGTGTGTGCATGCCCCAAATCCCAAGAGGATAATGTAGAAGAAGGGATTGTGGTGTGGCCATTCCCCCTGGGGGGGGGGTGTGATTTCTTGCTTTCTGTCTCTCTGGCAAGCACATACAGTCTCTAGCAAAAATATCTCTCTATAAAAAAGCTATCAAATAGCATTTCAACAGAAAAATCATTAGTGAGAAAAAGGGTCAATCTGTGAAAAACCTCGTTGTTGTCTTATTTTAAGAAACTGCCATGACTCCCAACCTCTAGCAACTACTACCTTTATCATACAGCAGCCAATGATGATGCTGAGGCAAGACACTCCACCAGCAAAAAGATGAAAAATTTCTGATGGCTTAGATAATTGTTAGCAATTTTTAGCAATGAAATTTTTATGGGGGGAAGCTATATAGTGTGTGTACTTGCTAGAGAGACAGAGACATGGGGGAGTGAAAAATCACCTCCCAGGGGGCTGGTCATGCTATAATCCCTTCTCCTCATTCTCCTCTTGGGATTGTGGGCATGCATGCACAGGTGCCTGGCATGATTTTCAAGCTGCCAGGTCTGGGGCTCAATCCACACAGTTGGTCATGTAGGATCCAGTTGCCTTAACCTCCATGCCACCCAGCAAAAAAGTATTTTTAAATTAAGGTATGTACATTATTTTTAAAGATACTGCTATTGCACACTTAAGAAATTACAGTATGGTGTAAATACAACCTTTATATGCACACTAAAAAATTTGTGTGACTTGCTTTATCATGGTGGTTTGGAGTTGGAACCATAATATCTCTGAAGTATGCCTATATAGCCCTACTTGGGGGTTATACACCCCAGAAGGGCTGAAGTTCTGATCCCATCCTACGGGCAAGTGTAGAGCTGTGAAACTCACCCCAGACCCCATAGAGGCTGAACAGCTTTGCCAGGATTGGAACCAAGTTAATTTGACTTCAAAACTCCATGTTCTTTCCCCTATAGCTCAGTGCCTCACTTATCCAGTTCTTCCTGTTCTTATAACCTCATGTATCCAGATCACAATAAAGGGACAAGAAGACAGAAAAGGATGGAGAACAATCTATACACACTCTAAAGATCCTGTCAAGTCTCAGGAGAGGCCCCTGCTGGGGACACTGGGATAACAGTGATTTCTAGAAACTGATTTCTAGAAAGGGGAAATAGGGTGCACCTTTTGAAAGCTAGTATATAGACAAAGTGATAGAGGATAGAGACTGGGAAAACCACCATAAAGCAACCAAGACCCTTCTTGGACATGGTTCTTGGTTACCTGACACCATGAACATATGGAAAGAAAAGAGGTGTCAGCTGACAGTGCTGCAGTGTGCTTCAGGAGCTCTGACAGGGCAGTGACAGAACCAGCTTGTCTCTGTTAGGGAGAGAGCAGCCAGACAGTGCTAAGATGGTCCAGTGTGCTCAATTCAACCAAGGCCATAGTGGGGGATCACACAGCAGTGGGACTGCACTGGGTGGCAACAGCTGTGGGACCTGCCATCGCCTGTCACCTCTACCTCTTCTTCCCACCCCACCTCTGTATTACCCAACTGCCTCTGGATATCATTAAGCTTCCCCCAGCTCTTACTTATCTCCACTTCCTAGCTGGTGAGAAGGACCAGAACTCATGCTCAGGATCAAATTGACTCCATAGACTCCATCTCTTCACTCAAGGGACTGAGAGGAGAACATCACCAGTCATAAAAGTCCCACTCCATTCTACTCACACATTTTGAGAATGCCTCAAATCTGCACCCACACTTTGCTCAAGGTTGGAGCCTTATCACAATCCAGCTGTAGACTCAGCTGACCCAGGGCTCCACTGGGGTCTCTTAGTGCTCTTTCCCCACCCACCCCTCTTTTGGTACATAATAGGTACTCCATATGTGATTGTTGCAGTGGATGTACAAGGCAAGCCTGCTCACTTTAAAGCTAGGCCTTTGAGTGACTAATATGATGTCCTGCAAGAACTGAGGCTTGCTTCTTAATGGTGCTAATGTGGCAATAACAAGGTGGTACATGTCTATTTGTCTTCTCATCTTTTAGCAAGGCCATATTCTCCAATCCTTGAGTTCCCCATGGTGTCCTTTCAAAGCCCTTCTCTTTAATGCCAAATGGAGGAGTTCCAGAGAGTGATTTGCTTTTTCGATTCTAGATATCATTAATATTTTAAAACAGCTAGCACCATGGTTTATTACCATACTTATATTTCCTATCTGCTACTGTTAAAGGAAAACTTCCTACATGAGAAATATTTGAACATGGGGTGATTTCCAACTTTTGTTTAAATGTTACTCTCAACCCCTACTCTCAGGACCTCACAGTCTAGAAGAATGAATATGCCAAGAGACAGTGAAAACTCCAAGTGGGTTGACTGAGGGAAGCTCAGGAAACTAAGGGAGTTCAAAGGAAATCTTTGGCCTCCTGAAGGGTTGGGGCAAGTTTCACACAGTGAGCTTCTGATTCTAGGAGAATATTTTTGCGGAGTGGAAAGTACGTAAGAGAATCAGAAGACCTGTGCTTAGACATAGGCTTTGTGATTACGTTGAGTCATCTTGGCAATAGGTTGAAGTTAAGATCTGGGGTCTATGAGTCACACAGGCCTGGGTTTTAATCCTAGCTCTTCTACTACTAGCTGAGATAGCAATCATAGCCAACATTATTGGAGCCTTTAAGGGTGTCGGGGCAAGGGCAACCTGACCATTCTAGGATGATGGGGCCTGCTTGATATAACTAAGCCACAGCGGTACTGCCATGGGACCTGTCCTGTCCATCTCCTCTGCTTCTTCCTCCCCTCCTCATGTCTGCACTCACCAGATGGGTGATTTCCTTGAATTCTTACAACTGTCCTCTGGAGACATTCTTGTCACCCACTATATCACAGAACAAGAGACTGAGAATCAGGTTAAGTCATTTGCTCCAGGTCAAACCATTGATAAGTAGATGAGTAAAGATTTGACTCCCAAGCTCCTGAGTGATTAAACACTGAGTTCTTCTCTACTTAATGCAGAGGTGGTTGTGAAGATGGACCAAGTAGTGTATTTGGCATGGTTTGAATCCTCAGTAGCAGTAGTGGCTATAGTTTCCCTTATCTTCTCCCAAAGCCCAACTCACCAGTCTCTCCTTCAATATGCCTGCTCTGCTCTCTCTGGCCAGAAGATCCTGTGTGTCCTAGCTCACAGAACTCCTGTGTATCACACCTCTCCTATGCTATAGTCACCTCCTCAAGTGGGAGAGCCGTGTCCCCTTCCTTTCTGCTCACTCTCAGCAACTGGTACGCAGTTCTTGGTACATTGTAAGGCCCCAGTCAGTGTTTGCTAAACAAAATAGAGAGAAAACAATATCGACCAGATCAATTCCCAGAAGAAAATACTTTCCAAAGGTCCTTAGTCTGGGAACAGCCATATAAAAATGATGCAGCTATAATTTGCTTTCAAATTCAGACTGAGAAGGTGAACTTTGACCCTGTCAAAAAAATGAGAACAAATTAAATTGAAACACAAAGTCATTTCCCTTGTTCCAGGGCTCTGGATTTCTAATTAATGTGCAATACAGTTCTGAAAGCTACAAGGGGATCAGAAAGATCATGTCTGTTACCTTGCAAACTGAGCAGGGCTCAGGATGAAGCCTTTATTTGTTTATTTGTGTTTTCTTTTCTGGGAGTTTTTATGTTTCTGGTGGTATAGGCCCATAGATGAGAGCAATCCCAGGCGATTAGAAAAAAGTAATTGCTAGAAGCTGCCCTTGTACGAAAGAACACACAACAAAACTGCATTGAATACCACCACTCACCCACCCTGTCCCAGAGGATAGCAGTGTAGCCCCAGGAAGTTAGAAAAACCAGATATAATGTTAGCAGCACACACTGAAAAGGTGACGGCCACCTTGTGGCAAGGCAGAGGGGAGAATGCCCTCCTTGAGCAGGTGCCAGTACTTAACTAAGAGCTTCCTAAGGCAGCTCTGAGGCTTTTGGCAGCCTAGCCTCTGAAATACTGATGTACATTTAGAGACAATGGTAAGTGACAGGGACCTTGTTCAGGCAACAAGGGGCCAATCAAAACAAGTTACCATCTGGGAAAGAAAACTGACTTTGAACGAAGGGCAGGAGTGGAACCTGGCAGAGACTTTTCCAGAGTCAGCATCATTCCTACTTGGAATAAGGAGGAATGAGTAATGTCCTTCAACCCAGTGGTCCCCAAACTTGCATGAGGAAGAAACACCTGGTAAACTTGTTAAAATTACAGGTTCCTGGGCCTTCAGGCCCACTGAATTAGAACCTCGAAGCGCTTAAAAATCTATATTTGGATGCTTTATATGATGAGAAAATTGTGGATGTTAATGGTTTAATGATTTCCTTATTCGAGCCTCTTGAATACTGTCTGGACTTGAGCAAGAACACATCCCTTCCATACATGGAAAAGGGATAGTATATTCCTGCTTCTCAGGAATTTACTATATTTGAAGAAGAAATTAAATGAGTTATATCAGCTATGTAGACAACTCCTGGCACTTAGGGGGTGTGCAGTGTGAGTACATCCTGCCCTTGGAGGTGTGGAGAAGCAACTGTCTTCTGAATCAGAACCCTCAAAGGTGCCTTGAATCCATCTTCCCATTCTCAAAATTTGCGCTCAGAGATATTGAGCATTAGCCTCAAATCTTCCTGCCCACCAGCAGGGTTTATAAAGGATGGGAAGCTTCCCCCCCATCAATACAGCCAGTGTTCCAGAGACTTCAGTGGGCACAGTATATCAGGACACAGGCTTCCTTGAGGGGAGCTCTGCCAGGAAAAGCCAAAGTGGAGTCAACCTTCCAAGTCCTTAATAGGCTCAGACCTGGCTGGCCAAAGGTCTTCCCGATTTCTACTCCTTGCTCCAAGGCTCCTGCCAGGCCTCTTGACAATCCCCCAATAGTAGGCCAGTTCAGGGATGGGGTTCTCAGTTCACAGAGGTACCTTGAGAAGTGAGTTACCCCCTGGTGCACGCAATTCTGCCAAGATAAAGGATTAACTAGGAGGTAGGGGAGGGATTGGTGGCCAGGGAATCTGGAGAAGGAGATGCAGGCCATACACGGTCTGTTATGCATTGAGTTCCCTCCCTTCACTCCAAATTCACGTATTGCATTCTTAACCCTCAGTACCCCTGAATGAGAGTGTATCTGGAGATAGAGTCTTTAGAGAGGTAATAAAGATGATATGAAGTCATAATTAAAGTAAATTGAGATCATTAGAATGGGCCCTAATCCAGTATGACTCTGTCCTTACAAGAGGAAATTAGGACTCAGCCTCATAGAGGACATACCATGGAAGACAGGAAGAAGACAGCCATCTATAAGTTGAGAAAAACAAAACCTGCCAGTTCCTTGAACTCAGACTTCTAGTCTCCAGATACGTAAGAAAATAAATTTCTGTTGCTTAAGCCACACAAGCTGTGTATTTGTTATAGCAGCCCAAACTAATACAGGAGGACAAAGCCTTAATCTTTGGTGATGAGTTCTTTCTCCTGGTTCTTGGGCTGGGGGAAAGAATCCCTTAATTCTCTAATCTGTGAAAGGGAAAACAGCATGATCGACTCACAGACAACACAGATATGAGGGAATGTCAAAAGTTCATAGATTGATGGAATTAAAATACAAATTTATTGGGGTGCGAAAATATTTGAAATCCATGCACAGTTTTAAAAATATTTTTCATGAATGCCAAGACCAGCTCGGCATGAACACGTTTCTCTGAGTGGGAAAGGCTGTGTTTAAAGGGCAGAAAACGGGGCAAGGGGAAAATGGGATGCAAAAGGAATGGGGAAGAAAAAAGTGGAACGCAAAGAAAATAAGGGAGGAGAAATTAAAATGCAAAGCCGGTTGTGTTTTTGAACATAAATTGTCTGAAGATGTAAAAATAGCTGGCGCCATATAATTTCTCTAATTTGGGGGCGGAAGACAACCTAATAAACGCATGTGACTTCCTTTAACATTTCTTTTAGACCAATACTAGGCAGTATCGGGGTATTATGTATCAACAACAACAAAAAGACAACCTTTGACAACAGGCAAATGCTGCTTTCGCATATAAATGCTTTTCAATCGCCCTATTAGAGTAGCTTACAAAAGCGTGTTTCTGCAAGTGTCTACAAGCCACATGTTTTAATCACATGTTTTCACACTGACTTCTCCCTACACATGAATTTTTTGAAGACCCCTGTATATCTTAAAGGAGATAATAGAGGCATGGTACACCTAGGATATACTAAATGTATGAAATATGTTCTCTGCTTTCCCTCTTTAGCTGTGCAAAGTTTGGTCAGTCCTATAACCATAATTAACCTCAGTTTTATCATATAGGAAATAAGGAACACAACTCTTGTCTACTTCATTTAACAGAGATAACATACGTGACCCAGAGAGACAACGTATGTAACCAGATTTGAGAAGGTACAAGGCATTTCATAAATGAGAGGAACCACTGCATCTAGACAAAGCAGGACATCATCCTACCCCAAGAGATGCTTTAAAATCAATGAGTAAAAAGCACTAGAAAGAAGAGTGACTTCAGATACATAGGAACTGGGTCCAAGCCCCAGCTGTGCCAATTCTGTGAAAACTCAGTTACATTCAACTTGAGTTTCTTGCCTATGACACAGGGATGATGACAGTTGTAATGGAAGATGCTGATGCTTTGTATTCAAATGTTCCAGCAGCTTGCAGGTATTCCTGTACTTGTTCAAACTCCAGAAGTTTCCCTCTTGCCCCTAGTGGTATCATGTTAAGGCAATGCCAAAAGACCTGCTCCGATTCTAGAGAAAAGTTCTACTGCTTTCCCATCTGAACTTCATTCTGATACAAGCACTGGAGCCATCCAAAAACCTAGCAGAGAATTCAAACACTCACCCCCTCAATCTTCAACTGAAGAGACCAGCAGGTGTAGAATCTGGCTTTCACTCACTCTGCACATACATTCCATACACAAAGTCTCATTCTAAATCATGGTTGACTCTCATCTTCTCCCCAACATTCATCATGACCCAGAATCAGAACAAGGGCGAACATTTGAGTGAAGCAAAAAAGAAGATAATAAGGTGTTCAGAAAATCTCTTTCTAGTAACTTTCAACCAGGGAAGGTTATATGCAAGTCTGGGCAGCACAGAGGGTCTGGGTAGAGGGTTGGACTTGCTATTCTTGAGGCTCGTCCTAATTCTAGGTCGTCTGGCTCCATTAACAAGTGAAAACATTAAGTTGTCAGGACTTGAATCACTGATCAGAGGGTGAGGTCAGAGCTTATTGATGAGCCATGGAGCATTAGCTCTGTAATTACGTACCAGTCAACAGCTGATTTGTCAAAACCACACTGAATGTAATTACTTTCTACTTTGCTAGATGGGTAGAATGAATGAAGAAGATGGCCTAACCTATCCTTACAATTTTGAGGCAACATTTTAAAAATCTAAAAAGGAAGCACTCATTGGTAGTCCTGTGACATTCTAACAAGGCCCTGAAATATGTATATGCCCATAGAAAAATAAATTCTCTGGCTCTTCAGGAACTCAGGGTTTGACTGCTTAGACCACTGAATAGGCAGTTCCAAAGACCCAGTCTTCACATCCTTCCCAGGGTGTGAAGAGATGGGTAGATTTTCCTTCCCCTGCTAAAGGGTTATCATAGTGACTGTAGTTAGACTCATAGATATGTCTAGTCTGTGCTGACCATTGCAAAGTGGTCTTGGTGGTCTTCACTGGAGTTGTCAGTGGAGTTGGCTTCTTTTGTTGGGCCAAGTCTGTGACAGCATGGTTAGGGATCAGAGAAAGCCTGTCAGCAAGGCCCATGTTAGTGAACGGTCCAAAGAGGAGGGAGAGAAGAAGACAGGAAGGCAGAAGCAGAGAGAATCAACCCCTCCCCAACCATGTGCACAGCCAGAGTACTAACTATAGCATAGCTAAGTTCTGAACCCAGATGCACCTAATATCAGGGTTCACCTTTGACCAGCCATTAGACTAAGTTTTGCCTCAATTGTGGTTTATAATATAAGTAACTGGTAACATAGGATCACTTAGAACTCAAGGAAGGATCATGCTTATTTGGCTATCCACTGGGTCCAGTGGAATTAATGAGCAAGTACCTTAATTCAAACACCACTTAGGCCTAATGGAAAAAGATAACATTCATCTAATAGCTTAAAGATGGTGGCCTAAAAGGCCATCAGAGGCCAGAGCTAAACCAAGAAGAGATTTCTTTTTGTTTTGTAAAATATAAAAGAAATTTAGCAAATTTATCAATTGAAATGAATGGAAATGGAGAATCTAAGAAAAAAAATTTGTGAGAGCAAGCTGTGGTGTCCCTTCTCACGGCACGAATCCCATCATGAGGGCCCCGACCTCACGACTTTATCTAACTGTAACTACCTCCCCGAAGCCCCTCTCCAAATACCATCACATTGCGGGTTCGAACTTCAATGTGTGAATTTGGAGGAACACATGTCAGTCCATAGCAAAATTTAGTAAGAATTAAATAGTATTCTCCCCTCTTGGCTATCCATCCAAAGACAATCTATGTCTATATATTTACTAACACACACACACACACACACACACATATATACATATAAAACTAGGGCAGAATTGATCTCAGCATCCTTCTGAATGATCTGTATGAGACAGCCTTGTTTGATAGAAAAAATAGGGATCAGGGGACCTGGTTTGGGTCCCATCTTCCTTCATCACATATGTGAAAACAGTCTATGAACAAGGGGTTCTGAATGCAAAGGCCTACGGAGGCAGGGCAGTATGTAAATGCTTGAAGCAGACAACTGTAACCCAGGACGTGGGAGACTGTGGAGCACATACCCCGTCGGATGCCAGTTATCCCCATGCAGGAATTTAGCTCTAAGTTCTATGATCCTTTCATGGCAATTTTCAAGAGATGCTGGAGATGTTGAGTTTTATATAAAATCTTTAATTTGTAAGTATTAGAAACTAAGTTTTTATTTTAAAGCTAGAAAAAAAATTGTTCATGAGCCTGGTGCGTTTTCTTGTTATGAACCATAGAGCCCTGAAAAACTTACGGAAATTTTTTTTTAGAATTACATATTTAATTTTATTATTTATTATTATTATCCTTTTAAATTTTATTAGAGAGAGAGAGAAAGTGAGAAAGTAAGTGCCAGGTTCAGGACTTGAACCATGGTTCGCCATGTGGAAGTCTAGCATCTTAACCACCATGCTAACTGCCAGCCTGAAAATGTTTTTACTATTTTACTGGCATGACTATAATTCATTCTTTGGGTCTCACTTGTCCATTTGAAATAATAGAAGAGGAGAAGACCTCTCAGCAGCCTTCTACCTGAAACATTCCAAGGGCCCATGACTTCAAAACCTCTCCCCTCAGCCGGCCTTATCAGAACAAGATGCTGTGGGCTCCATGTGGGCAGGTGGTTAATCCTTCACCTCTCCCTATCAACAGGAATGGAAAATTAATAGGATGTACTCTTGGTTGTGAAACTTTTGAAAAATTATTTTACCTCTCTATTTCTGCATCTTTGAAATAAGATACAGAAATGCTACCCAGGAGGGTTAGCCGGAAGATTCCACTGAGGGATAAATCATCTAGCCATGGGCCTGGCACTCAGAGACTCTTGGTAAATGATGATTCCTTTCTTTACCCAGGAAGTAAGGAAATAAGCAGGAAAATAAAAAACATGATTACCAAAATAATTAACACACAAAAATCTTTCCCCACGAATTCAAAACTGACCAGTGTCCTCATCTAGTAACACCATGAAGGGGTTCAACTCAGTGACCTCTGAGGATCTGGTCAGCTCCCAGATTCTCCTTTAAGGCCTTCCTGAGTGACTCTGCCCTGTGTCACCATGGAGATCCTTCTGCAGGGATCAAGAACAGTCTTTGCCTGTCTGCAGCTGGCAGGTCCATGGGTGTATGCATGTGTGTGGGATCTCACACACATGGCTTATCTGTCATGCTGGTCTTAGGTTATCCTTGGGAGTCGGGAATGAAAATCATGGAGGAGACCAACGTGGGGGAAAGGGAGTAGGCAGAGGGCACTCAGGAATAGAACACACACAGGTAGGGAGACCCTCACAAAGGCAGAGATACACGCAGAGGAAGATTGAAAAAAGCAGAGAACTAGACCAGCACTGAGTTGGTGAGAGACATCCACCGAAGTTTCACGGAAAACAGGAGAAAGTGAGCACAGTGTAAAGAGAAGGGGCTACACGGGAGGAAAAGGCCAGGGGAGCTGCCAGCTAGTGACTTCAATTAAAAAATTCAGTAAATGTCCTACTGTGAGGGTAGGATGCAGCAGAGTTGCATGATGGAGAGGAGAGGTGGAGGAGGAGGAACCCAGTCGGGAGGCGGGTGCTCCTGTCAACCGGTGATGTGTTTATTCTGTGGCCTACCAGGGTCTACTCCAGGGAGACTGTGCACCCATACTTGTGCCTCTCCAAGATATCATGGAGGTAGGAAGAGAGGGAAGAAGCTGTCTATGCAAATGACATTCTCTGGTCTGATAACCCCAGAAGAGGATGGTCAGGCTATTGTGGAAAAACTCCTCAGAGTAGGGCTTGAAATCCAGATCTATTGATCAGCAGCTGCATGACCTTGTCTTCATCGCAGTCTCACCGTCCTCATGTGAAGTATGGACACTCAATGTATCTGCTACCTCTGCCCTCACAGAGTTTTTGATGGATAAGTAGAGTGAGCCTGTGGCATGGCATACTTGTGGACCCTTCTACCATGGCTGGCAAGTTGCAGTCTCCGAAGCCTGTGCTCAGGTGTCGCCTTGCAGAGGAGCCTTCTCTCGTCTCCCCTCACAGTCACAGCAGCAGCTGTCCCTTCACCTACCTCCTTCACTGCCTTTCTCCATAACACTCATCTCCCCAGTGCGCACGTTTTCTTCCCCTCATTAGAATATACGCTTTGCCATTTTATTCTCTGCTGTGTCCCCAAACTCAGAACAATAGATGTTAAATAAATATTTTTGGAAGGAAGAGAGGAAAGAAGGAAGGGAGGGAGGAAGATTAAAAAAAAAAAAAGAGGAAAGGAGGAAGAAAAAGAATTCATGCCACTGTGCTCATAGGGTCATGAGGGAGTCAACACATTTGAAAAAGATGGTGGGGATGAGGACCACTCAGCTCACTTAGTTGTGGCTGGTCCCCCTGGTTTGTGGGTCTTGGGGCTCTTTCTCCATAGTTTTGGGCCCAGCCAAGCTTCTAGATCTCCATTTCTCCTGCTTTCCTTTGGCTCTTTCCTTCTTTCCCTGCCTCCTGCTTTTGTGCACCATCTGGGTCTGGAATGACGATCTCTGCTTTAGACATCCTGAAAAGGTCCCGTGTGTCTTTAAGGCTTGGCTCCTGCCCTGTTCTGTTTATTCATGTATTCAACAAACACCCATTGCTACAAATTTGTTGCTGAGAACTTACACTGTGATGTTAGAAAATCCCTGGCTTCCACAGGCCCAGATTTCCTCCAGATCTAGAAGAAAACTCCCAGTCCCTTTGCTTGTACTGCCAGTGCCTTAGAAGAGGACACAGAGAACATTCCCAGGCTTAAAGAAATCAGCTCAGCTTCAGATCCAAAGGGAGAAAGAGGCTTTGGCATGGGAAACGATTTAATCAGAATAACCCTGTTGTCCAGGAAAAGCATTGCAGAGTCAAACAAGAGATGCTAAAATGGAAACAGAAGGAGGAGAGTCTGTGTGCATACGTGGGAGGAATTGGTTATGAATGGGAGAGAACAAGGTCAGCTTTACCCTCATCAGGCAGTGGGTCCACTAGGATCTAAGATATTGAGACAGGATCCCCATTTGGAAACATGAGACTGCTCTGCCTGTCATGGAATCCTTGTCCATGGAAGCCTGACAATGCGTATCAACAGGAGAAGGACCTGGGCCCCCAGAGCTCAAGTGCAAGGCAGAGAGTTAGAAGGAAGCTGTATTTGGGAAGCCCATCCTGGTCATTTGGTTTCGACTTTCTTCCTTCCTCCTTTCTTTTCTTCCCATCTTTTTTTTTTCTTTTTTTTCTTTTTTTTTTGGGGGGGGGGTGTTCTCTTTCTGTTAGCAAATATTTCTTGAACAATCTCCAAAGAAAAGCATATGCAGTACATACAACAGCTGGGAAATGGTCATACTTGTCACCTTGTTTGTTACCCTGAAAGTACTGTGTATGCTGAGGATGAGACTGCCTGTGATTTGAAGGGTGGAGGGGACGATTTGATTTTTTTTTTTTTTTGGTAAAGATCCCTCCTATTACGGAGGAGAGGAAACACCTGGTCTGCAAGCCTAGTGCTGGAGCTGGTTCCTCCCCCGTGTGGCTGCATGGGCTGTGCTATTATAACTCCTTGTTGTTGCCTAGAGTCTCCTCATTGTGCTCTCAGCATCTCAAGAGCAAGGACAGTGGTCTGTCCCTGTGTCATAGAGCCCAGCACCTAGTCTTGGCCTGGTGTTCACTGATGGTTTGTGAAATGAATGACTGTACATTGCCAAATGAATGGAGCAGGCCAGGGCCACCCAGGCCCCAGCCTCAGAAGCATGAGCTACTTCCTCTGGACTTGAGCACACATGGGCTGTACTGAGCTGAAAGACCATGCTTGAGTCCTCTGATTCCCAGAACACCCTTTAATTTGGCAGTAGGTGGGTGAGGGGGCACACCGTCTCAGCTTCATCTTGTAATGGATGTAAAAATGGTGACAAACATTCCTGCAAAGCAAATGAAATAACTGGGGTGACCAGTGCAGGCGGCCATCCAGATCAAGATCCAGATCCAGCCAGGTCCTGGCTTTGGTTTGGTGCACCTGGTGGCATGTGTCTGCTCCACACATCCATGGGGTGACTCTGGGTTGAGGGCTGACAGGACTTCCAGGACAGCAGCAGCAATTATTCCTGCAATCTCTCGGTACTGGGAGAATACTAGGGGGAGAACTCTCTGTTTCCCTCCTTTCCAAGAAAGACGATCTTGTTTCCCCTGCCTGACCCTGAATTCTCTCTACACATCTCACACCCCAGAAGGCAAAAAAGTTAGTGCATTCCATTAAAAAAGGGGGGATCTGGTGAGGACGAATGCCAAGAGCATCACAGCTGGATCCCCATGACCTCAGGACAGTCTGTGCAGGTTTTACTGTATTCACCCTTGTCATTGCATGCTTTTCAAAAACAACGTTTACAGTGACTGCACAATATTCTAATAGGATATTTGTTCCTCTTACAAACAGCCTCATAACAAACACCCTTCAAAAATGGTGGCATCAAAGGGAAAAACTTCCCCAAGTATTTACATTAAAATTGGGAAAAATTAAGATTCATTAAGTCATCAGATATGAGAGTAAGAAGGACCATTAGAGACCAAAGAGTTTGAGCCCTTCTTTTCCTGATGACAAAACTGATCGTCAGAGAGGGGCTGGCCTTGCTAATGGGAACACAGACAATGAACATACATTGCCTATAAGGAGTTATTGTAGGGAACAGCAGATGGTGTAATGGCTACATTGCTGGACTCCCATGTAGTTGACCACGGGTCGAGTCCTGTACTCAGAGGCTTAACCTAATGCTGCGTATGTGTGCTTGTGTGCTCAAGATCCCAAGAGAAGAATGGAGGAGAAGGGACTGCAGTGTGGTCATCTCCCCTGGAGGGTGATTTCTCATTTTCTGTATCTGTTTCTCTGGCAAGAGCACATCCCCTATAGCAAAAACTCTCTTAAAAGAGAAAGAGAAAGAGAGAAAGAGAGAGAGAGAGAGAAGTTACATACATAAAACAGGGCAAAAAATAGCAAAGTATCTTTGATCATAATTGAGCATTGAAATCTATTCTGGTCAGGTGGGAGAATGAGCAAAGAGGTTGAAAGTAGATGTGGACGATCCAATAACACATGCCACAAATGTGAGTTGCACATGTAATCTTAAATTTTTCTAACAACTACATTAAAAACGTAAAAAAAAAGGGGGGGGCAGCAGATGGTGTGGAGGGAAGGCAGCTGGATCCCACATAGGTGATTCCACGGTTTGAGTTCTGGACCTGATGGCTTGAAAAATCACACTGGGCGTGTGTGTGTGTGTGTGTGTGTGTGTGGCCAGAATCCTGAGAGGAAAAAGGAGAACGGATTACAGTATGGCCATCACCTCAAGAGGGCTATTTCTCACTTTCCATCTCTCTTTGTCTCTCTGGCAAATACATATGCCCTATAACAAAAACAAAAACAAACTACAGAAAAAAATTTTAAAAATATTTTTTATTTTACCCAATGCATCTGAAGTATTACTTCAACATACAATCAATATTAGCAATTTTATTAATGATATATTTGTATTCTTTGTATACTGGCCTGAAATTCAGTTGTATATTTCACATGTATAGCCCATTTCAACTGAACTGACCTCATTTTAAGTGCTCATATGTGGCTAACAGATGTGAATTAGACAGAACAGGATTGGTGTAATCAGGGAAGACCTACAGGAGGAAGGAGTCTTTGAAGAAGGGAGAGTATTCAGCAAGGCAGAGAGGAGGCAGAGGGTACTCTAGATACAAATGACATTATGAATGCTGGCAATGAGAATGTTCAGCTCAGAGGACCAGCAGTTAGTGTAATGGCTATGTCGCTGGACTCCCACGTAGTTGACCTGGCTTCGCATCCCGGACCCAGTGGCTTAAAGCTCACGCTGGGCACGTGTGCGCATGTGCCCAAGATCCCGAGAGGAGAATTGGAGGAGAAGGGATTGCGGTGTGGCCATCCCCCCTGGGGGATGATTTCTCGCTTTCTGTCTCTCTGTCTTTCTCTGTCTGTCTGGCGAGCGCACGCACCCTATAGCAAAAACCTCTTAAAAAAAGAAAAAAAAGCGAATGTTCAGCTGGTTGGGGGGGGTGTTACTGGCTTTCCTGGAGCTAACAGTCATATGGGTGAGAAGTTGGGGCTGAAGACCACCGAACTGTCCCTCCTTTGTTCTATATAGTTCATTCCAACAGCCATGATCATCTTCGTAAGTCACTTGACACGCTACGGAGTGGATGCCCTTAACACTCACCATTTATTTGTATCATGATGACCCTATGAAATAGACCCGGAGCAGAGGGAACTGCCCAAGGTCATACAGCTGAGTTGTTGCTGGGCCCAACCTCTACCTCCTGGCTCCTTCCAGAAAACTAGCCCTGCCTAGAAGCCAAGGGCCAGAGGAGTCTTTCCTGTGGTTTCCCCTCTGTGTCTCTGCTTTGCTTGCCTCTTGCTAGAACTGCCCCTCTCCCCTTCCCCTTGGCCTATTCCTTCCCATCCTGCACCACTTCGATCTTTCTTCCTTTGGATAACTTACTCCAATGTGTATCTCAACAGACTCTGCATCAATTTAACCCTTCTGTGAATTTCTATTGAGGAAGAATCTGAAGTTTTTTTGTAAAATATGTTTCTAAAGATCCTACATCCCTCTCAGTAAAAGTCTGTAAGGGAGGAAGAAGAGATACGGGAGAAGGGAGTGAGACACCCACTACCCTGTCCTGATGCAACAGCACAGCAGCAACTAATGGCAAAGAACGGTTATTTCAGAAAACCTAGCCAGGAGTCCGGTTAATTGCGAGCTCTAATGAGGCACTGACAGATTCCAGAACCAGTACTGGGGGCGGCATGCCGGGGAGCTTTGGAAGTCTGCCATCCCAGCCTCCCACTGGGACCTGCAGGTAATGCTGGGGGAGTTGGAAAGGCTTTACATGGCTGTCTGTCGAGTCACCCACACAGAGAGCAAGGCAAGAGGCAGGCGAGAGGAAGTCTGAGAGAGGGAGAGGGAACGTGGGCTGGCCACCCCCCACGGAGCCATAAGGGAGATAAACATTGTGTTTGCAAACTCAGCTATGACCCCTCTCCCTGTTGAGACAGAACTGGATCTAAATCTTGGCTCTACCTTGTTAAAGATGTGAATTGGGCAGGTCAGGGCTTCAGCTGCAGTCGGTACATCTGTAGAAGTGACTGCGCTTACATGACGGTGACTCAGGAAGTCTCATGAACTAGTGTCTGTTATAGTATTCGGCATATTGTGGGCATCCCCTACAGGCTAGCAACCACCCTTCCAGGCTCCCTCCCTCATTCCTCTTTGTCCCTCTTTCCTACTTACACGGGGAAATGCGTTAGGAAAGAATTGTAGTGCTCTCGGTGAGAAGCCTTCAGTAACTTCAACGACAGCTGATGCGTTGTAAACATTTCTGTGTGCCAGGCACTGTTATAGACTCTCATTAATTTATCCATAGTCACTGAACTGGTAAAAGGAAGACCTAGGATTCAGACCAAGGTCATCTGGCTGCAAAGCTCACACTGTTGACACAGCCTAGCAGAAAAATGTCCTCATGTCTTCACATACTGGAAGCTCCTTGTTTCTCTCTTAATGCACCAATTCTAATCCTAATCTGTCTGTTCTTGCTTAACCTCTGCAGCAGGCCACCTGATCCAAGGCAGGCTGGGTGTACATTAAGTGTCCAAGGAGTATTTGCTGAAGAAGGGAGTGTATCTAAAAAGTATTTAATGGGAAACTGTTATAGACTCTCATTAATTTATCCATAGTCACTGAGCTGGTAAAAGGAAGACCTAGGATTCAGACCCAAGGTCATCTGGCTGCAAAGCTCACACTGTTGACACAGCCTAGCAGAAAAATGTCCTCATGTCTTCACATACTGGAAGCTCCTTGTTTCTCTCTTAATGCACCAATTCTAATCCTAATCTGTCTGTTCTTGCTTAACCTCTGCAGCAGGCCACCTGATCCAAGGCAGGCTGGGTGTACATTAAGTGTCCAAGGAGTATTTGCTGAAGAAGGGAGTGTATCTAAAAAGTATTTAATGGGAAATCCTACCACCACTATACTCAGAGGAAACTGACTGAAACCAGAGGCTGAACTGCTTGTCCTGATCCTTTGGCTTGGTGGTGGAACTGAACTCCAGCCCAGGGACACTGGTTCCTGGCTGGCTGCTTCCTTGACACAGAGCACACCTGACCAGGTGGTCCCACACATGTGAGTTCCATGATGGCACGTGCACAGGTAGTGAGACAGAAAAGCTCTTGTGCAGGCCTCAGGGCTGTTAGGTGGCCTCCTGGAACTGGCAAGGAAGCACTCTGAGCTTGTCCCTGTGTCTTGCCAGAAGGTGGCGCTCTGCTCGGCACATCTTTGTATTTGTGCAGCTCAGCTTTCTTAAGAAGAAAGGCTTCTGGCAGAATTCTCCAGAAACAAGCCTGGTGAAAGCCATATTTCTCTGTCCCTTCACAGATCAGCTGTGGATCCCACAACGTCAGATCACCCCTTCCAAGTCCTCAGGAAAACTGAAAGGGCCCTGACCAGTGACTTCAGGTTTTTTGCCCTGATAGAAAGTGGAAGGTAGCCTCTGAAAGCTCCCCTGCCGCATACCGGGCCCTCATGGAAGACCCACATTACAAAGATCTGGCTCTATCTTCTGAGTCTGACTGAGTCCTGATCAGCATGAGTTAACACCCAAACCCTCACGACCAGGACCTGCAAGCCCCTCTTACTTTCTGCCTTTATACCTGCTCTGTCTCTGACCTGCTTGTATCCCACATTCAGTTAAGAAGGAAAAAAAAAAAAAAAGCCAGCTTGTGGTTTGGGTTTGGCAGCTCACACACGCAATGTTTTCTGGCCCTGAGGACTCATTACATGCTAAGGTACATGCAGGTGTTATCCTCGCCCTGATCACAGGTGAGAGCACCCAGCTTCTCAGGACTAATCCTGGAGCTGCAGAGAAAGAGAGTGGGTAGGAAAGGATGAGGTGAGGAGAGAGGGGAGAGAGAAGAGATGAGTATCTTAGTGCATGGAAGATAGAGAGCCACTGTGAATGTTTGAAAGAAAGCTTCAGAAATAAACATGAGTTTGGATTCCAGGTTCACCACTAACTAGCTGTGTGTCTAATTTAACTTCTTTAACTAGCTGTGGGTCCAATTTAACTTCTTTAAGATGTTGCTTTTCTTGATCATAAAATGGGGAAAATCATTGTATCTGTCTTATAAGACTGTGGGGAGAAATAAAATGTGATGATTCATGGAATCCTCTACCTGGATTCCTTCCCCAGTCACCTATGTAGTAAGTGTAGGCAACTGGGGTCTCGTTATTTGTGATGGTCTTACCACGTTCTCGGACTGGTGGTTTTCCTCTATGTGCAAGGAGGGTTGCTTTCCTCTTCCCTAGGGTCCATGCCTAGGCCTTCACTCATTCATTCATTCATTCCTTCCACCAACACCCATCAGCTTTCACTTTGTGCCAGGCCCTGAGCCTGGCATTAGGAATGCAGAGGAGGGTAGGATGCCATCTAACGAGTTCCCTTGAAACTTTCCCGAATTCTCTCCTGCCCCACCCCCCACCCCCACAAAGTACCTTGACCCAGTGAAGGCCCTCTGGAATCCCACAGCAGCGTCTGGCACACACCCCTGTAGGGCACTCATCCCACTGTACTCCCTAGCCAATCTACTCCACCTCCCTAACTTGAATAAATCCCACCTAGTTATTCTGATCTGTCTCCTGCCTCACTCCTCTCCATCCTACGTGCTCTTTTCTACTCAAAGATTACACTGTAGGAGATTCAGAAACAGAGAATCTCTTACTCTCAGAGGCTTGGTTGTCACTCAAGAATACAGGACTCGATGATGGGGTTTACCAAGATTCTAAGCATCCAGGTCCCTGACCTGGAGAAAATCTCCTGCTGCAAGGTGTCAGTTTCGATTCTCCTACATGCGCAGAGACACACAGCACGCTGAGATCCTTCCAATTCCTGGTTCCCCAGCTGGTAAGAGATGCTGCGTGAGACTAATCACCTTCTAAACAAATGGCACAGTGACAAGCAGGGTGGGGGGAGGGCTGGGGCCGCACAAGCTGGTGTTTTCAATTTAGAGGCCATGCATTATTTACACTGCCATTATTCCCCTCAATTTGACTTCACGCTTTAGCCCTAATTTCAGTATAATCAAAGCCAATGAATATTTAATCAGGATTGCTTCCAGAAATTGAGTAATGCCATTAACATAATGGCCTCAGGACTTCAAAGCTGCTTTCCTTCAAATGCATCTGACTTACACCTTTCCTCACTCCCTTCCCTTTAACTGGTTGCATTTCAGGATGGAAGAGGGTTTGGGACCCAGCAGACAGGCCAATTACAGCTTTTTTCCAGGTTTCAGAAAGGTGGCTAGGACAGAGGAGCAGCTCTGCACTGGGTAGTGGAGCAATGGCCCTAATGACAAAGAGACTCAAGGGAGGATGACCAAATCCAGCAGGTGGGCCTCTTTTTAAGGCACTTCCATTTATGAAAATACCAAGTTAGAAGCCACATCTCCAAATGGCTGCAAAGACACATCTTCTGAGTTCAGTTTCTAAGCATAACCACGTTTGGGAAGTACTGGCCGAGACCACAACCAGCCTCCTCCTCCCTCTCCTACCCCCACTCTTCATGAGATTCACTGGTCTGCAGGCCTAGGGAGCTCACGACTACCTGGACTCTTCTTTAAACATTTGTGGAAGGGTCTCCTTGGCAGGTGTGGAAACCCACCTCCTAAGGCTGCAGGCTGTCCTCAGTGGCCCTGATCCTTATCCTGAGGCCCCACAGAGCAGTGGTGCTGCTTCTGGGCCCAGACAACTGTGGAGATCATGGAAATAACAGGATTGTTTCTGATGCGTCCTCTCCCTCAAGTAGCCAGGTGCCAGGTACTTGGCCAGGCTCTGTGGATGCATGGAAATCTAAGCCTGATTTCCCTCATCTCCCACTCTTTCTTGGAAAAGTTGCACTATTTCCAAGGCACTATTTCACTTGTCACTTCCTTTGAACTGGGAGGACCCACATCCTCTTCTCATGGCGTTGAGCTGATGATCTTCCTAAGGTTGTCCAACAAGGTGGCCCTAGGACCTAGACGAATCTGCAGATGTTAGATGTTAAAACTCAGAGCTTCCTTAGGACCTTTAGTGTAACCTTATAAGGCAACATGGGAAATGGGGTCCAAGACATGCAGAGGAGGGTAGGATGCCATCTAGCAAGTTAAAACATTGCTGGACAACGGCAGGACAGGGTTTAGATTATAGCCATAGATCATTAGATTCCTTGCTAAGTAAGGTCCCTTTCCTTTACAGGAGGACCATGGTCACCAAAGCAGGAGGAAATGCCACGGTAAATCTATGTGCTTGCTTACTTGGAAAGCAGAAGACAGGACCAAGGAAATAGGGAAATAGTCCTAGGAGAGGCTCCACTCAGTGCCTGTTGGGAGATCGGGCATCTCTAGGGTGAGAATGCAAGAGAGTTGGGGAGTATATAGAAATACAGTAATGTGCCCTACATTAGTGAAAATGGGGGGGGGGCACAGAACCAAGGGCAGCCCTTATAAAACCTTAGTCACCTCCAGGTGTCCCTGACTCCCTTCTACTTGATCCCCCTCCCCTGGGAAGTCTTTTCTGACACCCCTTGTAGGGCTGGGTTCCTCACCCCACTCCCACAGCCTGTGTGCGCTCCTGCTCCCCTTCTGCTGCCTGTCTGTATGCACACAGCCTCTCTAGACTGCAGATACCTGGAGGACAGGGGTGAGGCTGACATCTGTCTACATACCGGAGGGATTTGGGCCATACTCTGTGGGTGTCATCGAGTCTGCTGCTCTCCGCTAAGCATAGCAGGAAGCCATCTAGCCTTAATCCTTTAACTTGAAGGGCCAGGGAGATCAGCAAGACTGGGTCAATCTATAAACATCATCAAAGCACCTCCTCATTCATTAGGAGGCAAGTGAGGGAATGGAAATGCTGTGTGCTGCCACCTGCTGGTCACTTTCAGTGTGACGCTCTCCAAATCCACCTGTTCTTCCTACCAAAAAGCTAGGGAAAGGAAGGCTTGTTTATGGAGCTCTTGACAGGTGCCAACAGTTTACACTCTATGTCTCAATTAACCTAGATGGCAATTCTGAAAAGTAGGCATTATCATTCCCATTTTACATGTA
>NW_006159682.1:3412692-3424548 GCF_000334495.1 Tupaia belangeri chinensis | reverse complement strand
AGGGAAAGCGAGGCTCAGAGAAAGTGATAATCCACTGCTGTAAGTAGGAGGCAACGGTAAGACTTAGTTCCCTATCTGTTCATACTAGCTGCTGGTCACTGACGTTTTTTCACTGCTTCAAAAACTAATCCAAATGAATGAATCTCTAGTTGAGGAATTTCAGTAATGACCAGGCAGATGGAAGGAGAATTTGGGTGTTTCTAGTGGCCTCTTCGGTATCCTTGAAATCATATCATGTAATCATTCACTTACTGCATTCGTTCTGGTCCTGGAGATGCATCCACAAGGAAAGGACAGAAAGAACGAGGACAGATATCCCTCTGGGGCTGGAGTCTGATGGCACTTTAAGAGGCGAGAGGAAACATCTGGGACCTGGGTTGATGCTAGGGGCTAAAACTCTGCTGGTCTCTTGGAAAGACCAGTGGGATATTGAATAAAAAATGTATATATTTAGCTTACTGTGCACAGCCACTGTCACAGCCTGCTCCTGGTTATGCTGGGATCCCTCAGCCTGACTCAAGAGCACCCTGAGGCCAGTTCCTGGATGACTCCTGTCATAGAATAACTCCTAAGGCCAGGCTGTGGCTAGACTGAACCTGGAATAGCCAAGCTTCTGGTCCACCTTTTTCTTTTTCTTTCTTTTCTTTCTCTCTCTCTCTCTTTTTTTTTAAAAGAGGTTTTTGCTTTAGGATGCATGTGCTTGCCAGAGAGAGACAGAGACAGTGAGAGAGAAAGTGAGAAATCACCTCCCAAGGGGAATGGCCATGCCACAATCCCTTTTCCTCCATTCTCCTCCTAGGATCTTGGGTATGCATGCACATACACCTGGCATGAGTTTCAAGCCACCTGGTCCAGATTCAAGCTGTTTGGCCATGTGAGACTCCAGCAACATAACAGCTACATCATCTGCTGGTCCCCATGTTTTTCTTACCCTACATCCAAGCTATAGTTACCCTGAAACCTTGACAATCTGCTTCCATATACGTAACTGGGCCCTGGTTTGGAGGTGACCTCAGCTGGGCCATGGGCACTGAGAATGGCTGTGGGGCTTGGGCCAGTCCAAGAGCAGATCAGTGAGATGCTGGTGCAGGGAACCATGGAGCAGCAAGAAGGAGGATGGGCCTGACAGAGCTAGTGATGATGGATCAGAGCATGAACCTCACCAGGAGGTGGGGAGAGGGAGGCCACTAAGGTATAGTGGGGAGATATCCAAAATCTCAGGGCCTTCAAAGACCATTGAAACCAGCCCTGTCATTTTCCAAAGAAAAAAGAAACTGCTCAAGGCCACCTGAGATGTGGGAGGCAGAGACCCAGCCAGCGTCAGAGTTCTGCTCCGTACACTGAGCTCCTCCGCAGCTCCTGCACAAGCAGCTGGGTCACTGTGACATGTTTACCCTTTGCTCTGTTCAGCTCAAGCATCCCTGTGTGCAGTCAGCCATTCCATAGAATTCATAGAGAGGGAAACTGAGTTTAGACAGGATCAAGCCTTGTCCAAGAGGAGGGCCTCCTGACTTCCAATCTCACCCACTATATGTGTGGCATGTGCTCTGTCATCTCACCCTGGATAAGGTGACGTTTTATTCTCATTCTATAGATGAGAATGCTAAATCAAATAACGCGTACAGTCACAGAGCAATGAGAAGGAGATCAATATTAAACCCCTAATGACTCTTAGAAGCTGGCATCGCTTTCCCTTCCCCTTCTTTAAAACAATGTCACCCATGTAGCTCCCACCAGTAGTAGTGGTTGGGGTCCTGTGCTGATCAGGCCACTCCAGCCTGACTCTGGGAGGATGTCTCCATGCCTTCTCCACTGATCTATGGCCACTAATTGTCCTGCAGTGTGAGTGTCTGGCTTCATTTCTACCCTGTCTTACGGAAGCTCTACATAGCAGCCAGGGCCTGGAGTCAGGCAGAAGGGATGTGCCTACTGGCTAGACTTCTTAATGCTCTGTGACCTCAAGCATGACACAGTACCAACCTCTCAGAACCTCAATTTTGTTCTCTGTAGGATAGGGATGATAATGCCTACTCTGCTCGGATGATATAATAATAGAAAGTACTGAGCACAATGTAGATCCTCAATAAACCATTCAACAGTATTATTTTTACTTATGTGTCTTGTGTCTCTGCACCAGATGTTTGTTGTCATGCTCACATTCCACCTGAGGTCCAACAGCCGGCTGCTGCACCTGAGCCCTGAGGCCTCTGCCTAGCCACCGGAATCCCCTCTATCCACACGCATTTCAGGACAGAGGTACTAAGCAATAGACACCCCTTTTCCCCCAAACAGCCCTCAAACAAAGGCAAATGTGAATTAGTGGATAAATTACCCTGATGTGCTTGTCTCGTGCTTTGGATAATTGCAGGACACATTCTACACTGTCTCCCAGTGAACAGGGTGGAGCCTCAGTTGCCCACAGAGATAACCTTTTCAGTTATATGCCCTTGGTTTGCTTCCTTCCTTTTTCTGTCTTATTTCCCACTCTTTTTCTTCCCAAAATAGTACTTGCACTCAGGGTCTTGTCTCAGGGTCTGTTTCTGGGAGTAATCTAAGCTAAGCACTCCCCTTGTTAGCCCCTTACTGTCCCCTTCCCCTGGTTTTCTCTGAGAAGGTGCACAGCACAGAGTGTCACACACGGGAGATTCTACCACACGCCTGCATACTACTGTTAGATTCCCTCCAGTTTGGCTGCCAGGGCCCCAGCTGTTTTGAGGCAATGCTTCTAGGGTGGTATCTGCAGCTGGGGCAAGTTACCCAGCACATCCAGGTTCCCTCTGACAGTGCCTTATCCACACTGCACCTTGCACTCTTCCTTCAGGACGGCTACCCAGGAGAGGACTGCCCAGCACAGTTAAAATGCACAGCACTTCAGCAGAGCACAGACTTCGTTCTGACAGCAAACCAGAGCATCCACTATCTATGCAAGCTCCACTGCCAAAGCTTCACTTAGGAGGAAGTTAGCTCAGCATTCAGAGAAGGGAAGCGTAAGAAGCGTTGTCTTCCCTTCTGAGAAATGCAGGAGGGCATGCTGGGCTCCATCCTGCTGGTGTCTTGTTTGCACGTCACTCTGCTGTGTGCCAAAATTATTTTAGGGTCCAGAGCAGAGGGCTATCTGTTACCGTCACATAAGAATCAAGAAGGAAAAGAAGCTAAAAGGTTTTCAGTCCCTTCTCTGTGCATGATCCTCACATATGTAATTTCATCTGAACTCCACTAAAGTCAGTAGGGCCAGTGTTGTTACCCCTTTTGTATGAGGGAGAAAACAGTCTCAGGGAGATGATGAAACCTGTCTCAGGCAGGCCTGGCAGTAATTAGAAAAGTTTGGCTCCAGACCCAGGTTTGTCTGACTCCACTGTCGTCCGTCGTTCTTTCCCTTCGCTCCGACCCTGATGGAGATACAAGGCCAGTGAAAGGCTTGTGGCATCAGGAGTAAGCTGAGATCAAGACTGACTCCTAGCTGTTTGAATAAGTTCAGCTTGAACCTTTTTTGGAGGATTTTGCTGACTGTACTCACTCCCCAGCCTAGAAGAGCTAGGAAAAACCTGTGGCCCATCTCCCCATGACCCTACGGGCATGCCTGTGTCGTTATTCAAGCTGTCCCCTACTTGGGATGCTCTCACCATTGTCCCTCCCTCCCTTCAAGAGACAGCTGTGGTTGTCCACTAATTAAAAATAATTATTACTTCGTTCTTAACTGATTATTGGAGAAATACAGGTGTAAGTGTGCATATTACTCTTTTTTTTTCTTTTTTTTGGAGAGGTTTTTGCTATAGGGCACGTGCGCTCACCAGAAAGATAGAGAGAGACAGAAAGTGAGAAATCACCCCCTGGGGGGATGGCCACGCTGCAATCCCTTCTTCCCCATTTTCCTCTCAGGATCTTGGGCGTGCACGCACATGCGCCCAGCATGAGTTTAAGCCTCCGAGTTCTGAACTCGAACCTTGGTCGATTACGTGGGAGTCCAGCGACATAGTCATTACACCAACTGCTGGTCCCCATATTACACATTTTAAAGAAGCCTCCTCTGGCTCCTTTAGACCTTTCTCCTCCACGTGACCAGACCTAGGAGGAAGCAGTTGATCCAGAGGACCACCTCTACGCGAGGACCCTGCTTCATGGTCCCACCTTTGTGCCCATGGGTGTCAGCTTCTTCATCTGTAAACTGGGAAGAAAAAGATCTATTGAACCTAACCTCAGGTTGTTTTTTTTTGGAGAGGTTTTTGCTATAGGGTGTATATGCTTACCAGAAAGAGAACGACAGAGAGAAAGAAAGTGAGAAAACACCCCCAAGGAGGGATGGCCACGCCGCAATCCCTTCTCCTCCATTCTCCTCTCTGGATCTTGGGCACACATGCACATGCACCCGGCATGAGTTTAAGCCACCGGGTCCGAAACTTGAACCGCGGTCGACTACATGGGAGTCCAGCGACATAGCCATTATGCCAACTACTAGTCTTACCTCAGGTTATTTTTAGCATCAAATTCGATAAATAATTATAAGCGTGCTTTAAAATCATGAATGTGTAGTACATTTGATGATTAATAACACCAAGACTTTAAAATAGCAGTTGATTCAGACCAAGAGTCCGCTCTCCTCCCTGTTTTGTGCTGGGTTATCATACGGTCACCAGATTTTTTTTTTTTTTTTTGGAGAGATTTTCACTATAGGGCGCGCGCGCTTGCCAAACAGAGAGAGAGAGAGACATTACAGACAGAAAGCAAGAAATCCCTCCCCAGGGGGGATGGTCATGCCGCAATCCCTTCTCCTCCATTCTCCTCTCGGGATCTTGGGCACGCACACACACGTGCCCAGCGTGAGTTTTAAGCCACCGGGTCCGGGACGCGAACCACGGTTGACTACGTGGGAGTCCAGCGACATAGCCATTACGCTAACTGCTGGTTCCCACCAGGTATTTTTTGAGTAACCTTTAGATGCCGGTTTTTGTGCTGGGTTTGGAAAACAACAAAAAATTGTTAATTTTCAAATTCTCAGTCTAGTGGAAGAAGTAGACATAAATGAATAAATGAGTGAAAGGAAATGAATGAAGCACATAAAATTGCCCTTTATTGAAATGTTTGGACATTAGTATGATAGTTGACTAATAATACTTAACATGGCACCTTCTGTCTTTCTATTATATTAAGTCTCATGAAAATACACACAAAAAAATTGCCAATAGTACTATGAATTATGTCAAATATGGGGGTGTGTAATTTCAGGACTCTACCCTCTTAATATCCAGCTCCACCCTAAACTATGAAAAACACTCTAATCTCTGCACGTCCTGTCATCACACCTAGAAAATGGAGTACACTCGTTCAGAGGACCTGCCTTCTGAACCAGCTGGAGCCTGAGTCCTGCACTGTCCTCCCTGGCCCTGGCCCATGTGTTCCTCTGCTCCTTTTTAACACCCACTCAGAAACAGTGACTCTGAGCATGCAGCATAACAGGAAGCAGAGGATGGGCTGGCATCCAGGAACACTTAGACACGTAAGGAAAAGCCTCATGAGCAGGGGTGAGAAGGAGGGCCTTTTAGATGAAACTCTGGGCAAAGAAGAAGGACAAACTGCATCTGCTCCTATCATCAGAAAATCTAGAAGTTGGCTCTGGAGAGGAGCCATCTTCAAGCTGCTAAAATCACCCCGCAAACAGAACTGAGGTAGTGCATGTAGACTTGAACTTCAGGTCGAAATCTGGAAGTGCTTCAGACATTGCACAGTGAAGGGTTAACAGTGCTCCACTCCTAGGCTTCCTGTTTGCAAATGCCAGGTCTGCAGAGACCCTGCTCTATTCAAAGATGAATAACAAAATAAAATTTCCAAAGAAACAAAAAGATGGAACCTTTAAAGGGATACTACAGCAAAACAGAAAGGAAAACCTGGAGAAAGAGAAAACTTGAAAAGAAACTGAGAACATTTCAGACACCATCTGCTTGGTGTCTTCAAGAGATGCAAGAAGACTTGGCATCTGAGAAGAGCAAGGAGCAGGATAAGAAAAAAGCGGAGATACAAAGGGAGCTGATTGGATTAAGGTGACGGCAAATTAACACAAAATCTAATATTAAATTAAATTCTCATGGGAGTGAAAAAGATGATATTACAGAAAACTGAATCCATAATTAGGACAAAGTTAAGCCTCTTTCAACGAATGTTGAGAAAAAAATCAGAAATGAAAATGATGAGAAATAAGTTGGTAGATACAAAAGACAAGAATGGAGTCTAAGAATTATCAATAATCTTGGGTGAGGGAGTACCATAATAAAAATAAAAGGGACAGATACATAATAAGGGAAAACACACTTAACTAAAACAAACAAAATCTGTGAGAGTCAAAACCCCTAAGGAGATCAGTTTTCTAGGCACTATTAAGAAAAATGAAAAATATAACTAGCTAGATTTGGGCAAAATAAACTTCAAGAATTACATTAATATCCAGGAAGGAAAACAGGTTGACAGCTAAGGAACTAGTCCCTAGATTTTCCTTAGCATTAGATAGCAGAAAACAAAAGTTAACAAGTGTTTAACAGGTTAGCAAAGAAAATAAAAGCACATGAAATTCCATGGTGTATAAAGAGAAAAAGTATTTATTTCTTTATTCTTAACTGATTATTGGAAAAATATAGGTGTAAGTGTGTATATTATAAATTTTAAAAATCATGTATTAGGGAATTAAGTCACAAAGAGGAAATCTAACTTATAAAGTAATAGAAAATATATAAACAGAGAAAACATTGTTAAGAGAAAACACAAACTATAAAAAAGAGAAAATATAAAGTTGGGTGATAGCATTAAAGCCAGACAGATCAGGTATAAAATTATTGTAAACAGTTTAAATTATTCCACTGGAGGACAAAAATTTTCAGGCTCAAATGCAAACATTATATTACATGCAACTTGCGAGAGATAAGTCTCACAAAAACAGTTAACATTTATTCCATATTTGGCATGCGTGATGCATTGTGCTAAGCATTTCACATGCACTATCTTTTTTTTTTTAAGAGTGGTTTTTGCTACATGGCATGTGCACTCACTGGAAAGAGAGAGAGAAAGAGAGATAGAAAGTGAGAAATCACTCCCCCACCCCAGGGAGATAGCCACACCACAATCCCTTCTCCTCCATTCTCTTCTCAGGATCTTGGCCATGAGTGCACATGTGCCTGGTGTGAGTTTAAGCTGCCCAGTCTGGGACTTGAACCATGGTTAAGTATGTGGGAGTCCAGTGACATAACCATTACACCATCTGCTGGTCCCTTCCACATCCACTATCTTAACTGGTTTTCCCAGTAATTGTATAAAGCAGAAATATTATTATTTCTGTGTCTCAGATTAGGCAACTATAGCTTAAGAGGCTAAGTAACTTGTCCCAGGTCAAATAGCTAACACACAGAATTGGTATTAAATCCAGTCTGATCTGAGGGCACAACTTCTTAAACATTACCACTTACTGAATCTCAGGCAAAGCTACACAACAAGGTTAAAAATTAACCTTCCAAAATATTTCAGGCAAACTCAATTAAAGAGACAGCAGAGATGACAATGTTAATAACATATCAGAATTCAACGCAAAAACCATTTAACAAGGAACAGGTTGATCACATTAAATTGATGAAAGAAAAATTCACATCAAAGACTTAACAGTCATGAACATCCAAATATTTAAAGCAACAAGTATTAGACATTCAAGGAGAAAGCGACAGAAATTGGAGCAGTCGGCTACACAAGGTGAATAGAGAAAAAAAAAAGTAAACTGGATTGTTTCTAGTTTCAGACATTCATACACAGGTGACTTTTTAAAAAGTGCACTGAAATTACAAGGAAATGACATAGCCAAGGGGACACAGACAGCAGGGGTGTGGCTGCACAATGCTGAGGACCATATGGGAAGGCTCCAGATCACATCCTTGGTTTCCCTGAACAGGCATCCATGATGCTGGCCAGCTATGGGGCTGGAGGGATGATGGTAGCAGGATGAGGATGAGGATGATCCTCGGGTGAGGATGTTGATCTCTCTCTGCCTCAAGAACTAAATATATTTAAAACTACCAAACATAAAAACCCAAGAAAATGGAAAACACCAAGTTAGTAATAGCGGTTGCCTCCAAGGGTAAGCAAAATGATAGGAGCTTGATAAATGTGAGTTATTGGTGATATTCTATAATAATTCTGAGGTTTGGTGATGTGTTTACAGGTGTTCATTATATGATTATGCTTTATAATACATATGTGACTATATTATTTTATATGTATTAAATATTAAAATGATATAAATGACCATAGAAGGGCCAGGAGGTGGCATAGTACTTAAGGCAGCTAGATCCCACAAGGCAGACTGAAGTTCAAGTCCTAGGCCCAGTGGTTTGAAAGATGCACTGGGTGCATATGCATATGTGTCCAAAATCTCAAGAGGATATTGGAAGAAAAGGGATTGAAGCATGAACAACCTCCTGGGGGTGGGGGTGGTGGTGGTGGTGGTGGTATTTCTCACTTTCCTCTCTCTCTGTCTCTGGTGAGTAAAAAGACCCTATGGCAAAAATCTAAATAAATAAATAAATGACAAAAGAAAAAGGTGTTGAATAAAATAATTAATATAGTAGTGTTTATGACATATAACTATTTTTTAGTTAACAGAGTAATATGATAAATTCCAAATGATAAAAATTTATACAATTTCCATTCTTGGATATTAACCCCAGAAATTAGTGGCTATGTTTCAACAATAACAGAAGATTTAAATTACTTTTCTAAAAATATGTCAAAGAATAAAAAAAGACAATTACAAAATATTTATAAAATAATAAAAACAAGAAAACAATTCATCAAAATAATGGAAAGCTGCCAAAGCTATGCTGAGAGTCTTAACTAAGTAAGACTGAAAAAAAATTGAGACCGAAACTACATAATTTGGAAAGAGAACCAAAAAGAAACATATGGAAAGCAATAGAAAAGAAGTAGCAAATATATAAATGAGTAAATGAGAAAACAGAAAAAAGCAAATCTGACTTTTAAAATCCATGAGCTAATCTTTTGACAAAACTAGTAACAGACTTCTAGAAAACAAAATTAAGAAAAAAGTAACAAACATAAACCAACAAATAAGTAGAATATAACAATAGAGTTTTAAAAAGTAATAATAATTAGAGACTAACACTGTTCAGATGTGGATAGAATTCTAGATATTTCCAAAGCTGATTTTAGAAGAGAAAATAAATTTTTTAAAAATAATGACTCCCCTAGTAACCATAGAAGAAAATGAACAATTACAAAAGGTGTTTGATTCTGATGATTTTATTGGCACTTTTTCTCAATTATTTCAATTAGACAATGCTTGAAATGCATGTATGTTCTTTAAAGTATATTAAAGAGATAGAAAGTTACCCAAAACATTTTGTTAAGTTATTAAGATTACTTACCAGTGTATTAAGATTGATACCATTGCTATAAACAAATTTCTCTTGTGCTTATAAAAACACTAGCAAATAAAATATAGCAAGACCAAGAAAGTTGATACCAGGAGTTCAGAGATGAGTTAATTAACTCTAAAAGTGAAAGTAAATAAATCTAATTAGAATAGTCATAGCTATTTAACAAAATGAAATGCTAAATAATCATTTTTAAAATGTATGCTCTGAAAATGGAAGGTACTTCCTCAACATTTATCTTAAAATAACAACTGAGCCAGCAGGAGGCAGGGTAGTTAAGGAGCTGGATCCAACATGGCCATTGCACTGTTCAAGTTCCTGACCCAGAAGCTTGAAAAACACACTAAGAATGTGTGTGTGTGCCCAAAAATCCCAAAAGAAGAGAGAAACAGAGGAGACTTGCCTTTGACCAATCCCTGTGGGGTGTGCTTTCTTACTGTCTCTTTCTGTCTTTCTCAAGTGAGTGTATATATGCCCCATTGCAAATAAAAATTCAAATAATAATAATAAGGACCAATTTCATACTAAATGGTAAGATACCAAAAGTATACTCATTAAAATTTAGGAACAAGACAAACATTATTATTTAAAATTGATGTACAAGAACCAGTGATTCATTAGTATGGTGGGTAATATAAATAAGAATTACAAATATTGGAAAGAAAGAAACAGATTATCATTGTTTATAATTATATGATTATTTAACTAGAAAGCTCTAAAGTTATCAATTAAAAGAACTCCTAAAAAAGAGGTTAATTGGTTACCTTTATACAAATAAATATTACAAAACAAATTAATGACTTTCCTAAATACGAACAAAAAGTAAGGAGATTAATCATAGTATAATAAAAATATAAAATCAAAAATCTTAAGGAATAATTTTACAATAACTATGTAGGGTTATGTGAGCAAAATTATAAGACTTTATTGAGAGATAAAATAGAAGAGTTGAATAAATAGAAATGCAAGACATCTTCAAGGAGTTCATAGAAACTATGTATTATGAAAAAAACTGTGCATGGATTTCAAATTTTCTGCACCAAATAAATGCATACTTTTAAAATTTCATTTTCTTTTATACATTAAATAACATTATTTAGCTTACAAAGTGAACATTTCAACAGGTGAACATTTCTCCCTAGTCCCGTTGATAAAACTGTAAAATATCTTCAACAGATAATTCCACATTTCTTTGACCCATTAGTGCTTTGCCTCCCTATTTTTCTTATAAATGTCCTTCTTCAGACCCTACTCTTTCATGCACATTATACCTGGTATTTACATCTATATACTGTTTTACTATATCCTTTAGTCAATCATTTCAGTCATGGAGTGCGGACACTAGATATATATTAAGTGGGAACATACAATGTCTCTCCTTCATAGCCTGGTTTGCTTCACTCAGCAGTAAATCTTCCATATTTTTCCACTTTCTGTCAAAAGCAAGGGTTTTGTTGTTGTTTTTTCCTTTTTATGGCTGAGTAGTATTCCATAGAGTATATGTGCCACAATTTTTCTATCCATTCATCTGTTCATGGGCATTTGGGTTGGTTCCATGACTTAGCAGTTGTGAAGAGTGCCACAATAAACATCGATGTGCAAGCACTATTTCGATTTAGAATTCTGTCCTTTGGGTAGATACCAAGGAGTGGGATTGCTGGATCATATGGTAGTTCTATTTGTAGATTTTTGAGGAATCTCCAAATTGTTCCCCACGGTGGCCAGACCAATTTACATTCCCACCAGCAGTGTAAGAGAGTCCCCCTTTCACCACACCCCTGCCAGCACTTACCAGTTTTTGTTTTTTGTAATCGTAGTCATTCTGACTGGGGTTAGGTGGTATCTCATTGTTGTTTTGATTTGCATTTCCCTTACAATGAAGGATGTTGAGCATTTTTTTATATGCCTTTTAGTTATTTGTATGTCATCTTTAGCGAATAAGTTTTTTCAACTCATTTTCCCTTCTTTTAATAGGATTGATCATCTTTTTTCAGAACAGCTGCTTAAGTTCCTTGTAAATGCTGGTTATCAATCCCTTATCTGATGCATGGTTTACAAAAATATTTTCTCATTCTGAGGGATGACAATTCACACTAATTACAGTGTCTTTTGCCATGCATAAACTTCTTAGTCTGATGTAATCCCACTCATCTATTTTGGGGACTATTGACTGTGATTTGGGGGTCATATTTAAGAAGTCTTTGCCTACCCCAGTATCTCCCAGAGTGTCCCCAGTTTTTCCCAGCAGCAGTTTTATAGTTTGAAGTCTTAGGTTTAGATATTTGATCCACTTTGAGTTTATTTTTGTCAATGGTGAGATGTAGGGGTTCAGATTCATCTTTCTACAGGTAGATATCCAGTTTTTCCAGCATCATTTGCTAAAGAGGCTTGCCTTTTTCAACTGGATTGACTGGTATCCCTTGTCCAAAATCAG
>NW_006159682.1:3389158-3411470 GCF_000334495.1 Tupaia belangeri chinensis | reverse complement strand
AAGAAACTAATAATGGCATGGAAAATCTATTCCATGAAATCCTGGAAGAGTATTTCTCAAGTCTAGAGAGACACTCAAACATCCAGACCCAAGAAATACAAAGGACCCCAAATAGAATCAACCCAAGAAGATCTTCCCCAAGGCACATCTTAGCCAGAATGGCAAAGACCACAGATAAAGTCAAGATACTAAAACTGGCAAGAGAGAAATGACAAGTGACTCACAAAGGTCACCCCATCAGGTTAACACCGAACTTCTCAACAGAAACAATGCAAGCGAGGAAAGAATGGGAAGATGTATTGAAAGTGTTAAGAGAGAAACAATTTCAACAAGGTTATTATATCCTGCAGGATTATCCTTCATATGGGAAAAAAAGATTAAAATCTTCTCAGACAAACAAAACCTGAAAGAATTTGCCAACACCAGACCAGCTCTTCAAGAAACCCTGAAGAAAGGACTGTTCCAGGAAAACTAAAGAAGTAACAGCCAGAAACAAAAGAGTAAAAGACAACTAAGACAATGGCCAACTTAAACGTTGGGACAGATCCATTAACATCGATAATAACATTGAATGTTAATGGATTAAATTCTCCATCAAGAGACACAGACTGGCTGAATGGATTAAAAAACAGAAACCCTCTATCTGTTGCCTACAGGAAACCCACCTCATCGATAAAGACAAACATAGACTGAAAGTGAAGGGTTGGAAAAGGGTTTTCCATGCAAATGGGAAGCAAAAAAGAACTGAAGTCGCAATACTAATTTCTAACAAAAATAGGTTTTAAAACAAAAACTGTTGAAGAGACAAAGAAGGGCACTATATTGTAGTAAAAAGATCAATAGATGAAGAAGATATAATGCTTATAAATATCTATGCACCTAACACAGGAGCACCCAAATATGTGAAGTAAAGAGTGTTATATATAAAAGGGGAGATAGACTGCAACACACTAATTGTTGGAGACTTCAACAGTGCACTATCCTCTCTGGACAGATCATCTAGACAAAAAATAGGTAAAGAGATAAAGGACCTAAATGATCATAAATGAAATGGACTTAACAGACATCTATAGAACTTTCCATCCAAAAATCACGAGATACACTTTTTTTTCTCACCCCCACATGGAACCTTCTTGAAGATTGACCACATCATAGGGCACAAAGCAAGCCTCTATAGATTCAAAGGCATAGAAACTATATCCAGCATCTTCTCTGACCATGATGGAATTAAACTTGAGTTTAATTTCAAGAGAAATCCTCAAAAATACTCAAATACATGGAAATTAAATAACATTCTCCTGAATGACTCCACAACTACTGAAGAAATAAAGACTGAAATCAAAAGATTCCCAGGGTTTGAAAATGTGGGTGAATAATCAAGACAATTCCAGGGTGAAAGTGAAGCAATTTCCATTACTTGACATAATGCTTAGTTAGTGCCTTATATTTCAAGAGATGTTTGATGACTGAATGAGTGGGGGAAAGAAGAAAGAAAAGAAAGAGGGAAGGGAGAGAGGAACTGCAAATAGGAGAAGGAAGAAAGGAAAGCAGAGCAGGTCTTGTTGGGAGGACAGACAGGAGTTTGGAGGTGTCATGGGGAACTGGTGGGAGAGTAGGCAGCCAGATAGCATCTCAGGACCCAGCACACGGCTGGGCACAAAGGAAGACCTTAGTACATGCTATTAAACCCATTAGTTAGGCTCTATTCCCTTTACTTGGCAATAATTTTCTTCATAAACCACAACTATTTGAAATCATATTATATAAATATGTTTTTATTTGCTAACTTATGGTCCATGTCTCCCCCTAGAATGTAAGTTCCAAGGGCAGGGACTTTGGATGTCTTTTCACCACTAGACCAGCAGGTGCTGTGTGGTCAGTACTCAAACACTTATCTGTCGGATGAATGGAAGCAGAAGGAAGATGTGGAGGACCCCAAATGTCAAGTTCAGTAAAAAACGGTCTTGATATTGTTGGAACGGAGCTATTATTACATACAATTATATTTGTAATGAAAGGTGTCCTGTAGAGCAGAGGTCCCAGACCCTGGGCCACAGACTGATATTAGGCCATGGATCAGTGTCCTGTCAGGAACCAGGCCACACAGCTGGAGGTGAGAAGTGGGCAAGTGAGTGAATCTTCATCTGTATTTACAGCTGCTCCCCACTATTCATGTTACACCTGAGCTCCGCTTTCTGTCAGATTAGCGGAGGCAGTAGATTCTCATAGGAGAGCAAACTCTATTGTTGTAAAATTACCTTATTATATAGTACAACATAATAATAATTGAAATAAAGTACAGAATAAATGTAATGTGCTTGAATCATCCTGAAACCATTCCCCTACTCTTGGTCTGTGGAAAACTGTCTTCCTTGAAACTGCTCCCTGGCGCCAAAATGGTTGAGGACTGCTGCTGTAGAGCATGCCATTTTTGCAGTGGGTTCCTATTGTTCGAACAAAGAAACTACAGTCCAGGGAGGACAGAAGCTCATCAAAGAGTCACAGCAATGGAGTGAATATACAAAGTCACTTAGGAGATGCGTATCTAGATGGAAACCCCCGGATTAAAGAAATATTAAAGCCTGAGTGGGGGAAGAGGGTGTGCATTTCAGTTTCCTGACTTGTTCAGGCAGCATCTGGGGCCCAGCTGCTGATTCACAGATGCCCTCAGAAGTGAACAGAGCCAAAGCAGAGCAGGCTTCCTGGATGCATCCGGGGGCAGGAGGGCGGGGGGGGGGGCATTCTAACTCTAAGAAACAACCACACTGAGGAACATGGTTGAAACTCCCCAGTGACAGTCCATAGTGGACTCTACCACTTGCCCTTCCCCAGGCTTTCCCTTCCCCTCTGCCAACTGTACCTTATCCCTGAAAAGCAGTCTGAGGGGCCACAGGGTGGCAAAGAAACTCATCTGGAGCCCGGAATCCAGATGAAGTCAGTGTGGATTCTCAGGTCTCTTACATGCTCATGGATGCCACAAGTCTGGCACCACCTGCCTGATGTGTCCTCACTCTTACCTGCTCTTGAGTGGTACCTTCCTGAAATGTGGGCCCTTCCAAACTGAGACCTAGCTGAGACCTACGCTCACAGATACAATTTTGGGTCTAGGAAACCTTATTTGAGTATCTGCTGTGGGCAAGGCCCCATGAGAGGCCCTTTACAATGATTATGCAATGAGAGGTAACCATCATTATTCTCATTTTACAGATTTAGAAACAGGTACAGAGGTGTGGCCACTTCCCCGAAGTGGCAGAATGAAGCCTTAAATTTATCCTCAGTGGTCTGCCCTCTACACCTTGTCTTCTCTCTCTTCCTGCCAAGTTAAGCTATTTCAAACTCCTTGAATTCACCATGGTATTTAAGTGGACATGAACCATTTTTAAACATGTGGTTCCCTCCTCCAGGCATGCCCTTCCTGTTATGATTTCAAGTCTCAGCAGAAAGGGTACCTCCTCCCTGAAGCCTTTCTAGATCACAGCATTCATCCAGGAAGATTTGGTCCTCTCTCCTCTGAGTCTTTGATACTCTTTTATCCCAACACTGTGACACATTAGTGCACTTGTTCAGGTCCATGTAGAGTCACTCAACTAGACTCTAAGCTTCTTGAGAGGGAGGACTTGGATTGCTTTTTGTATTCTAGTACCAAATGGGTGGGCACAGAATGAGTGCTCCATAAATGTCCACTGAATGACTTTCACAGTCAAATCAGTTCTCTCTGATTTCAGCTCCTTGGCATCTCCCCACCCTCTCACACTCACATCCTCACTCATACAACAGAATAAAAATTAATCTCATTAATTTCTAACACAGTCCAAAGTGTATTGACTTTTTATTTATTTATTTATTTATTTTTATTTATTTATTTTTTGCTACAGGGAACGTGTGCTTACTAGAGAGACAGGAAGTGAGAAATCACACCACAACCTCTTCTCCTCCATTCTCCTCTTGGAATTTTGGGCACACATGCACACCTGCCTGGTGTGAGTTTTAAGCTGCCGGGTCTAGCAACATAAGCATTATGCCATCTGCTGGTCCCACGTACTGATAATATTTTTTAAAGAATTATTTAATTTTATTTATTTGTTATTATTATTTTTTAAAGAATTATTTATTTAATTTGATTTATTCATTCATTTATTTTAATTTTGACCAGAGAGAGACACAGAGAGAGAGAGGGAAAGTGAGAAAGCAAGCCACCAGATCTAGGACTCAAACTGTGGTCGGCCATGTGGGAGTGTCCAGCACCTTAACCACCATGCCACCTGCTGGTCCCTTGTTATTATTTTTTAATTTGACCGGAGAGAGACAGATAGAGAAGGAAAGTAAGAAAGCAAGCTGCCAGGTCCAAGACCCCAACCATGGTCAGCCATGTGGGAATCCAGCACCTCAACCCCACGCCACCTGCCAGCCCCCTGTGTATTGATATTTTAATAGCTTACAACAACTGCAGCCTTCCATTATAAGAATAACACATCTAAATGAAAGGATGGAAGAAGGAGATAACATTTTATTTTTCTGCTGTTGAGTACATACTGCAGAAATCCTATTATCACAAATGAAGTGATGGAGGCAAAGAGATCTGCATATTTATCCCATGATAACCTGGGGACAACAACTTCCCATTACAGATCAGAATCCAACATGGAGATCAAACCAGACACATGGCAGGGGCATGAGGTGATACTTGTTGAGTGTATGAACAGTTCACTTCTCCCCTTTTTTGTTCAGTGCTTGGAAACTCTACCACCCCGTTACACCATCACCAGACACACCAACATATCACAAAGGATCCAATGGCTATTCTGTGCATGGCAAAGATAGAGGCCAAAGTGGAGCCTGAGTGGGGTTCTTTCCGTTTTCTTTTGTACTTTGTCAAGTGGCACTCTCCCTGGGGAGGTGTAGGAGGACTATGGGTTTCTCAGTCTGGCAGAACTGCTGAATCAAATCCCAATTCAGCCACTAACCAGCAGTGTGACCTTAAACATGTCAGTGGACCTTTCTGAGTTTGTGTCCTCACCTGCAAACTAGGAATGAAAATACCTACCCTGAGGGGTACTGTAAAGATTCAAGATCACTTTACAAATCTTGTATCAAACAATGTAAAAGTATGTCATCTCTAAATTTTTGTACACATATAATTATTACCATTATTATTTTAAATTTAGCTTCCTGACAAGAGAGCTGTTTATTTGCTTTATGTGAGAAAAATAAGAAAAGAAAGCAGAGACACTCAGTGTCATGCAGTGTCCTGAGTCCCATAGCCACTGGTTTCTTCTGTGGGGCACAAGTGCTGGAACCCTGCAGCTGATGCTCAGGTCACATGCATGGGACAGGGGCAGTGATATGAGCCAAAGAGAAAGCCTCAGGGAACAGCACATGGCCAGCATGGCCCAGGAGCCCTGGCAAGTCTCCCATCTCAAGGTCTTCACCCTCGGGGCTTCCTCTCCCCCTCTCTTTTGGACTATTAACTTCCACACCCCTGGAAAGCCCCTGGACTGAGGCAGCCAAGCAGGGAGGACAGCCAATACCATGGCTAAAGGGAAACAGATGGACAGAGAATGCAGCCCTTCTCCATTGTACTCATTTGGGTGGGAAAGCAAAGGTGGCCTCCTGGGCATGGTGCCTGCATCTCCTGAGAGACGCCATAGCCCCTCCAGCCTGGTTTTAGGACTGCTGAGGCATTGGCATGAGGATTGTCTAAGGCAATCCTCACTCACTCCCTAAGTGCCTGGTCAATCCCAACCAGACCCTGAGCAGCCAGTCATGCCTAAACATCCTCAGGGCCCAGCTAGTGGGCCACTGGGACCACAGTGGATGGAGTGGTTCCCATGCTCATCCTATGGTTCCTGGAAATATCCCAAAGTTGGGGGGGGGTGCACCAAGGTAGTCCTTTGCCAAATTAGCCTCCCCTTTCTGCCAGCACTCAGAGTGTCAGAATTATCTCTTCTGATGCCAGCTCTGGTCTACAGATCTGACACCACTATCCTGAGTATTGGAAAGTAGAAAATGGAAAAAAATAATTAAAAAAAACAATAACAACATTTGCATAGCCACTGTGCCAAATACGGCACCAAGCAATTCACAAACTTCTCTCCTTAATAATCCTGTGAGATGGATTATATCTATTTTGTAGATAAGAAAATTGAGGTTCAAAGAAGTTATGTAATATTCCTGAGCTCATGTGGTTTGTGAGTGTGGAAACAGAAGTTGAATTCAGTTCTGGTTGATTCCCAAACCCATGTTCTTTGTGCCATAGCATCCTTGGTCTTGCATGTGCTAGACACTGGGCAGCAGAGGGTGGGTCCAGGGAAGCCCAGATTGATCAGACAACATTTCTGTATCCACTTTCACCATCTCTACATCCAATTGGAGGTCAAGACTGGATTTCAAGTCCAGGTTCTACCACAGACTTCTATGATCCTTAGTGATGCCTAAAATGAACTTCTAGGACCTCTGAGGAGCACCTGCTTCTTTCCTCAGAGAGCTTTGCAGAGATTCAGGTCTGCAGTCAGGTCCTTGTCCCACTATGGTCTTTCACCTGGTCTTCTAGGTAAAAGAGAACTCCTACTTCTGCCATTCTCACAGAATATAGTTTTACTATTATTATGACGATTATAATTTCTGATGTACATATAATCATCATACATTTTTGTAGAGCTTTGAATCCCTTTACCATTTTATCCTCTTTCCTCTGTCACTGGGGTGCTTACAGACAGGCCCTTCATCTCACAATAATCTTTGAGGTTGGGTGGCTGTTCCTCCCTTAGGAAGGATCCCCAGAGTGGCCAATATCTGTGCTCTCCTCCACCTCCTATACGTATTCCAGCCTTCATAATGGATACCTGCTTTGTATGACTGAGTTCTGACCAAAGAGGAGTGAAGGTGATGTGCTCTGTAGCCTGATCTGTAGAACACTTCCAAGTACAATCCTTACTCTTACCCTGACCACCTTTTCCAACACAACTCCCTGTTTCATGCTTCTTTCCTTTTGAAGCTTAGCATCCAGTAGTAGGAAGCATCTCCTGGGATTGGGTGAACTTTTGAGGAAGAAAAGCACAAACTCCAGTCTCTTCCCTCATCCCTAGCCTTAGTTCTGGATTGTCTAATGTACAAATTCCTTTTTCTGCTCTGAGTGCCTCAGCCCAGCTGATTCACACTGAGGTTGAACTAAGTTGAGTTCTTGCCTTTCCCCCACATTTTGCTTTGGAGGTTTTCTGCCAACTTGCCAATTTCACCTGAGTAGTCCAAGTAGGAAGTGTCCTGGAGCCATGTCAATGAGTCAGACACAGTGGATGGATCTGGATAGTAGCTAGGTCTACTGCCTGTGTGAGCTCAGGAAGATCACCTAACCTCTCTGAGCCTCTGATTTCTTCATCTAGAAAAATGGAGATAATAGTACACATCTCACTATGGTCACTATGATGCTTAAATGTAGTCAAGAGAATAAAATGGCTTTGTAAAGTATAAAGTACTATTTGTAAAGAATAAGTTGTTCTGTGGGAAGGAGAAAACAATCTCCTAGGGCCTGTTGAATGTCTGAATGTGTTTCCCACAAATTCATATGCTGAAACCTAATCACTAAGGTGATGATATTAAAAGGTGAGTCCTTTGGGAGATTCCACCTTCCTGAATAGGATGAATGCCCCTATAAAAGAGACTCAAGGGAGTTTGTTTGCCCCTTCTACCATGTGAGGACACATAAAAGGTACCATTTATGAAGAATCGTCTTTGCCAAACACCAGATCTACTGGTAATTGATCTTGGACTTTATAAATTACCTAGCCTAAAATATATTGGACTAAGACAGTCCAAATGGACATACACAGACCCTAAATGAAATGGGACATCAGGCCTAAGGATTTTGTTTAGATTTAGGAGTATGGGGAAGAGATGGAAGCTAAGAAAAAGCACCACACCTAGGGAAGGGCTTAGCAGCCCAGTCATAACAGGAACACATGCGTACAATTCATGGAGCTCCTTCTTGTTCTCATGTCTCTCTAAGCAACTGGGTGAGGTTCTATCATCTTCACTTAAGGTGAGATTGAGAGAGATAGAGGCACTTGTGCAAGACCAACACAGGCCTGAGTGATCAGTTCTAGGTCTTCATCTCCTTTCTAGCTATACTCACTCATGTGATTCTTGTGGTTTTGAATATTATCTGTAAATTAATGAGTTTCAAGAGCGTAGCTCCAGTCCTAATTTTTTCACTGGCCCAAAGATTCAAACATTCAACTGCATGCTCAGTGTTTCTCCTTGGATGTTTAAGAGGCACTCAAACCTGTCTGAAAGAGTTCTCATTCTTTTTTCTTTTTTTTCTTTCTTTTTTTTTTTTTTTTAGAGAGAGATCTTTGCTATAAGGTATGAGTGCTTGCCAGAGAGACAGAAAGCAAGAAATCACCCTCCAAGAAGGATGACTATGCTGCAATATCGTCTCCTCCATTCTCCTCTCAGGATTTTGGGCATACATGCACACATGCCCAGTGTGTTTTAAGCTGCCAGACCCAGGATTCAAACTGCAGTCGACTACGTGAGAGTCCAGCGATATAACCATTACTCCATGTGATGGTCGCAAGAGTCCTTGTTCTTTCCTTCAAACCCTGCATCTTCCTAACTGCACCTCATCACAATTAATGGCAAGTCTGTTTTTCCAGTTTCTCAGGCTAAAATCTGGAATCAACCCTGACTCTTCTGTCTCTCACAATGCCTCAACTAATCCACAGGCAAATCCCTTTTCCTTTAAGTAGATCTCTAGTGGAACCACATTTTCCAGCTTCACTGCCACCACTTTAGTCTAAGGTTGTCCACTTTTGCAGAGTTATTGCAGGACCTCCTAGCAGATCTTTCTATCTCCATATTTATCTCCTAAATTGTCTTTTTAACCCAGGACCTACAGTGATCTCCACAAGACATAAATTTAATCATGTAATTTTCCTGCTCAAAACCCTTCATTGGCTTCCCTTCGCACTTGGGATGAACAAACCTTGCTCATAGCCTGACATCCAGTTCCGCTTGCATGGTCAACCTCATGTCCTTCTATTCTCCTGCATCACTTCATTCATCCCTGTCCACCCTGCTTCTTCTAGAACTTAAGTGCCTCTTTCCAAGGCCTCTGCATTTGCTAATCTCTAGGCCTAGAATCCAGTATCGATTTCCCAGGTGCCCACATGGATGACTTTCTTACTCCATCCAGGTTTCTGCTCAGACACCATCTTAGGCAGGTGCTCCCTGATCACCTTTCTAAAGCAGCATCATTTGCCATGTATCTTACTTTATTTTCCTCCAAAACACTATCACTACTTACCTTTATGTATCTATTTATCCCTACCTGGATTTTTTTTCTGTCTCCCACACTTGAATAAAAGCTCCATGAAGACAGGAGCTGTGAGTTTATACTCTCTTTTAAATACCTAGCATTCAGAACAGGCCAAGGACATTGTGTACCCTCCATGCTTTTTGTTAAATAGATGAATGCATCATTAAATACATGGATGAATGAAGTAATACATGAAGTGACTATATTGACTTGACGTTCAAACACCTCTGAGTCCAGAGCTGTTTCTTGGATACAGTTCCTCAACCATCCAGAACTTTCCCTTAGGGGGAACAACTTAAGCCATCTAGTCACATTTCCAAGAATTTTTAAAGTTTATTTATTTATTTCATGTTAGAGAGAGCAGGGAGAGAGAGAGAGAGAGAAGCATCAACTCTTAGAATCTGTCTAAGGTATTACAGAAGTTGAAGGTGTGGGTGATATGTTTGGGGAAGAAAAGTAGGCATAAAGGAGAAGGCCAACAGGTGATTGGAGGCCAGATACAAAGGCTAGATCAGACACTAACCAAACTAAGAGGCTGGATTTGGTTCTAGGGCGACAGAGTAAAGTAAGGTTTTCTAGCAGAGGAGAGACTGGGCTTAAAAGTTCTTCCTGGAGAAGCTCCATTCACTATTCCTTCATCCCCTGTTCCCTTTGTTCTCATCTCTCTTTCAGTATAGAGCCAGGGAACACAGGTACTTTCCCATTCAACATACTTTCATACTTTACACACAGAGTTCCTGACCCTGTACCAGAAAGATTGAAAAATGACTATGACTAGGTTTTTCTTATGCCCTACAGATTTTATAACCAGATATAAAACCAATACTAGGACACAAAGCAGTTATTAAGAGATGTCCAAAGTTCTCTATCCCTACGAGCTAACTTACAGAGCTCCTGCACATCCTTTAAGATTCAGTGCAAATATCATTTCCTCTGGGAAGCCTTCCTCATGAACAGGCTCTCATACAGCTTCTTCTATCCCTTCTCTTTGGGACACATTCCACCCATGGCAGAGTGTGCTCTTATCTGTCTGTCTGCACCAATTGCTCACCTGACAGTACATCCTCCAGGGCCTGACCATGGGTGAAGCTGATCCACCTCCAGGTCCCAAGATGGGCCTGTTACACGAGCAGCATCCAGAGTCTGTTCACTGGGGGATGACAAAGGCTGGGTTGTACTCTTGGTGGGGAGGGAGAGGACAGGGTTGGGAGAAATAGGGATCAGCAAAGGAGGAGAACACTCAGATTTAGAGATGCTGGAAAATCATATCATTAACCTTTGGTGTTAAAGGCAACTTGTCTGTTTATGGTCAGGGAGGTGAGGAGACAAGCACTAGGCATGGCTATGTCAGGAAGGTCTAATTTGATACCTGCTCTGTCCCCACTAATTAACAGGTTCAGACAGCACAGGCATGGGCTTATCCTGGCAATAGCTGCCCACCCACAGGCTGGTGCTAACAGTGTTGTTTTCCTGGACCTGGCACAGAAGCTGCTCCTCGGTTTACCCAGGGGCAAAGCAAACTGCACACTTGCCCGAATCATACAGCCCCTTTGTCCTGGCATCCCCCTCTAACTTCCTCCTTATCTTCTCTGTCCCTGCTGTTTTCCTTAAAGTCCTTATTTGCTCTTGCCTGGACCCCTGAAGCAGCCTCCTAACAATCTTCTTGCCTCCAGGCTGCCTGATCCAATGCTCACACTGAAGCCAGAAGGAACATTATAAAATGTGGATTGGATTACATGCTCCTTGTTGGAAACATTTCCATAATTTCCCAAGGCTCTCAAGGATGTGACCCCCACTTTGTTCTCTAGCCTCTTCTTCCTAGACTTCCTTCTTTGCTGTCATACTTGCACCAGCCTCCATCCTTGCTACTTCTTCCTCTGTGATGCTCCTCTGTGTCCTCATTTCTGTTTGATGCTAAAGGCTCCAGTCCAACTCAAGGTCCTCCTTTTTAGGAAGGTGCCCATTCTTTCCTCTGAGATTCTAAAATAGGCTTCATTTGCATAAGCATTCCATACATCTTCCTTCTTTCCTTTCTTCCTTCAACAAACCTATATATGTACTGTGTACCAGGCACTGTGCTAGTCACATTCATAGCATCCTTCTCTATAATCCTCAAAACCACCCTGAGAGCAGGGGGCAGGCTCTTTAAGACCTGGCCATTTTCTAACCTGCTTGGTCCACCATTTTGCTGTCCCCCCTGCCCCTGATGGTAGAGCTCATCATTTCCCCCCTCAGGGACTCAGTTTTCTCCTTAACAAAATGAACTCTTCCTATCTACCTCTTAAGGGTGCTGTGAGTTAATAGCAATAATAGTGATAATATTCATAATGAGCATTAGACACAGGCCACACGCTGTTCTGTGGGTTTTTCACAGATGAGGAGTCTTCAAAATGTTCATGGAACTTTACACAGGTGAGGAGTCTTCAAAATGTTCATGGAAAATGAAATTATAAAAAACTATGCATGAATTTCAAATAGTTTTTTGTGCCAAAATAAACTTGCACTAACTTGTCTCAACAATAGGTCTGAAGAGGATCCAGGTTGAAGCACTAAGAAGGACAAGACATTAGTTTGATAATAACTCCTATCAGAGCATGACTTCAGCTAAAATTGAAGCAAGAATGAGCTTGGGTAGAAAAAAGGTAAATTCCTTTCTGACAGGCCAAAAAACTCTCGAGTACAGGTACTTAAAGCATACAGTCAGATGTGAATTCCTGACTTGGCTCAGTAGACTTGGGAGGTTTTTTAGAGTCTAATCTGAAGTTCCTTATAAAGGTACCAGCAAAGTCGACTAAATCAATGAGTATTCTTTTGGGCTTTTGTGTAAATAATAGGCCAAATTGAGACTAAAGTTAGTGGTTTTTTTTTTTTTTTTTTTTTTTAAAAAAAGTTTTTTTTACTTTCTTTTGGGTTGTTTGTTTGTTTTTGTTTTGTTTTTGCAAATAAGTTTGTTATACCTCTCTTTAGGAAAAGGGGGAATGGAAAGAGAAAAACAAATGTTTCAGAAGAAAATTACAGTGCACTCATTACTAGATTTTTGCTTTGTCCATATTTGTTTCTTGAGTTTTCAATATCTACCTACTGTTTGAACAGAATCCTAACCTTTTTCCTGGCTTTAAAGCTTAAACAAATTTTTCATAAAATTTTTTTTATTTTGATTTATTAAAGCTAAAACTGGTCTTCTTGAAATTAAAAAAATAAGTACATAAAAAACAAACAAATAATAAACAAATTTTAAAAATCTCCTTAATGAGTTATGTAGCCTCAGCTAGGTACTACTTTATAGTACGTTCATTTTACTAACTGAGTTTTAAGCCTTAAGTAAGACATGTGTTCACAGATATGTTTATATCAACTGTACTTACTATTGAAAGTATTTAGTTTAATTAAGATCTTTTGCAAATCAATAAAATGTGAGAAAAAATGGAAAGCAACTGTGGATACCAGAGACAGTGTGGGAGGAGTGTGGGAAATGGCAGAGGGTGAGAGGAAGGGAATCAAGGGGAAAAAAAAGAGAAGTAAATATATATAAAAAACAAGAAGTGGAAAATTATTTGTCAAGAAGTGGAAAATGATTTGTTGAAGATAACATGTATGGTAATAACTTTGATTGAGCCAGTATACAGAGTATTCTGGATAGGGAAACTCATTTTGTATGCTGCAATGATATACAGTGAATGAATGTAAAATTAATACATTTAAAATGAAAAAAAAGAAAAAGAAAAGAAAAAAGGGGAACTGGCTGATACTCTACAAAAAGTCTATAGAGACGCTGCTTCAAAGAAATCAGAAGTTTACAATTTGCTTTAAGAGGGAATAAAACAATGTGGAGAATGGATGCCATACCGGCAGACCATACACAAGGAAAATAATAATCTTGCTTGTCCCCTCATTGAAGAAGACCAGTTAACAGCAGAAACAATAACCACTACCATAGACAGCTCAACTGGTTCAACTTACACAACTCTGGCTGAAAAATTGAAGTCGAGCAAACTTTCTCCTTGACGGGGGCCAAGGCTATTGTGCCCAGATCAGTTGCTGACATAAGCAAAGATTTCATTGGAAATTTTAAGCAAGATCAAGCTCCTGAAGCATTTCTTTGAAAAACTGCAATTGGAGATGACACATGACTGTATCAGTGTGATCTTGAAAACAAAGCTCAATCGAAGCAATGGCTACCAAGGGGTAGAGGTGGTCAGTCAAAGCTAAAGTGGACCAGTCAAGAGCAAAGGTCATGACAGTTTTGGGGGATGCTCCAGGCATTCTGCATGTTGACCTTTTGAAGGACCAAAGATCAATAACATCTTACAATGAGAGTGTTTTGAGACAGTTAAAGTTTTAGCAGAAAACTCCCCAGGATAGGTTCATCAGAGAGTCCTTCTCCATCACAAAAATGTTCCTGCTCACTTCTCTAGTCAAATAAGGGTAGTTCTGAGAGATGGTCAATGGGAAATTATTAGGAATCCTCCTTATAGTCCTGATTTGGGTATTTCTGACTTCTTTTTGTTTCTTAATCTTAAAAAAATATTTTTAAAAGAGCACTTACTTTTCTTTGGTTAATAATGTAAAAGACTGGGAACCAACAGATGGTATAATGGTTACATCACTGGAACCTATGAAGTCGATGGCAGTTCGAGTCTTGGACCAGGCAGCTTAAAACTCACACCAGGCATGTGTGTGCATACATGCCAAATATCCCAAGAGGAGACTGGAGGAGAAAAGTATTGCAGCATGACCATCTTCCCTTGGGGGTGATTTCTTACTTTAAGTCTGTCTCCTCATGACTGCATGCATGCTATAGCAAGTATCTTTCTAAACAATAATAATGTAAAAGACTGCACTGACATGGCTAACTTCCCAGGACACTGAGCTCTTGAGAAGGATTAAATGGCTGCTAACATCACTCATAGCAGTGCCTTGAATATAATAGAATTTATGTTAAGAAATAAAATTTATATTTTTTTTTATCTTTTAATTCCTTTTTTTCCACAAGCATTGTGAAGTTCCCTTACATCAACTCCTTCAGCCCCAGGTTGTAGTTTGAGAGGTCAAGGAACATGCTCATCATCAGGCCCAGCATGCAGGAGGCAGCCAGGAAGCAGCCGGTGGCTGCTGGCATCACTGGGGCAGTCATGTCTGGCTTGACGAAGGCATGTGAGGCGGGATATGCCAGGCACGTTCTAGGGACGGCGCACAGACGAGCCTGGCTGGAGCTCAGGGCTCGTGTTTAATAAAAGATTAATGAAATTGTCAAATTGACCTTGTCAGTGTCTGCTCAATCCAATTAAGAGCCTGTGGCCCCTGTGAATGGGGTTAAAGCATGAGCGACATGAAGACAGCACCCTAGGGAGATGGCAGTTGCCCGGGAAACCTCGAAGGGAAGTTGGTCCTGCCCCATGTCCCAGGCCCCACCTAAAAACTGCTCACCACTTTCAAGGACATAGTGTCCCAGTACCCTGGAGAAACTGCAGTTGATCACACGCACTCCACCAGAGAGGGACATTTGGCATCCTCAACTGATGCCCATACTGTGCCAGGCTGTGCTGGGCACAGCTTATAACCACGTATAATTCTCTGTAAGGTGATGTCCCTGACCTTGAGAATTCCTTGCTCTGATGGGTGAGACAGACATGGAAACAAATAGAATTCGCTCAACTGAACAGTGCCTAGAGAAAGTGCACTTAGATCAACCTGAGACTCAGGCAGGATCCTGCAAAAGATGGTTCCTGAGGGGAGAAATGATCCAGGTGCTGACCCCAGAATAGGTGGGGAGAGCCAGGTGTCAGATAGGAGGGATGCGGAGGACTGTGCTGCAAAGAAGCTGCAGCTGTGGGGGAATCTGTCCATGGTGGGAAAGGTTAGGTGCTGTGGAGGGCTGGGTCAGCAGAGGTGACTGCTCTCTGGTGACTGGAGAGCAGAGGCTGGTGCCTTGTGGAGTCACAGGATTAAGGATACTGGGTTCTGTGAGGGTAGGACTTTCCAGAGAATCAGCCCCAACAGGCTATGTGTTTGCAGAAGCTCAGCCCTCTCTAAAAGGGTTTGCAGAGCCTGGATAAAGTGGACATTTGAGGAATCCATGGCATCTGCTACAGCTTAACGGCTTTCCAGACTCTCAGGTTGACTCAGGTAGAGTCTGGGTACAGAGCTGCTTCCTTCTTTCTGCATCGAGCAACTCTTAGTCCTAGTACGTGAGTCTGGGAGGTCCTTCTCCCTCTCATCTGTGACAATGTTTCCTAGGATCTTTCCACTGAATAGCTCTTTTCAGTTTATTGAGCTTGCTTATGTTCCTTTAACAAGTGGACCTTCAATATAACACTGGAAGATAGACATTTTCATTATTCTCCTTTTACAGCTGAAGAAACTGAGTCTTAGGGAAACCAAATTGGTTGGCCCAAGGCTTGTTCATAATGGCAGTGGGACTCATGCCTGCCTCTTAATTCTGAATTTTAATATTTTTTTTGGGGGGGGAGGTTTTTCACTATCGGGCGTGTGCTCTCGCCAAACAGACAGAGAGAGACAGAGAGACAGAAAGCGAGAAATCACCCCCCAGAGGGGATGGCCACGTCGCAATCCCTTCTCCTCCATTCTCCTCTTGGGATCTTGGGCACGCACGCACACGCACCCGGCGTGGGTTTTAAGCCACCGGGTCCAGGATGTGAACCACGGTCGACTACGTGGGAGTCCAGCGACATAGCCATTACGCTAACTGCTGGTTCCCCTGAATTTTAATCTTAATGCTCGTCTCATTGCCATAAGACTTTCTTTGAGGGGATGAGCGCTAAAGCTGGATGTCTTGACATAAACAGTCAGTAAAGATGGGCATATTCTTGATAGGACAAGGAAGAGGGACCCCTGAATATTATTTTATTGAAACGATGCTAAATGCATTTCCAGGGTTCAATTAGGGGCTGTAAAACTTAAGACATATGTTTGGATGTTGTCTTCAATGTAATTTATGTGCAGTCAAAAATTACTATCAAAACAAATATTGCTTCATGGCCGCTGTATAGTGTCCCCAGGGAGGACAAACCCCTAGCCTCCTCCAGTGAATCACATCACTGCCACCAGCTCAGCTAAACCAGAAACAGGAATCATCACTGGTCCTGTCTCACCTTTTGTCTCTAATCAGCAAATCACAGTGGATTTATCCCAATAAATACCTCCTTTTTGGTCCTGTCTCACCTTCTGTTTCTAATCAGCAAATCACAGTGGATTTATCCCAATAAATATCTCTACTTTTATCTATCCCACTCACTCCTCCATGTCCCTCTGTCTTTGCTCTGGTCTTTCAGTTTTCTTTGAGGTCCATTAGGCCAGTCTCTTAACTTTCCCGAGACTCCAGTCTCAACCATTTCATGACCATGTATAATTTGGGTCTTTCTGAAACTCTGGTCTGCCTTCATCACTTCTAGACTCAAAGGCTCAAAAAACGAACTCTTTTTTTTTTTTTTTTAGAGATATTTTTGCTAGAGGCTGTGTGTGCTCACCAGAGACTGGGAGAGAGAAAGAGACAGAAAGAGAAAAATTACCCCTCTAGGGGATGGCCATGCTGCAATCCTCCTCCTCCATTCTCCTCTGGAGATTTTGGGCACACACGCACACATGCACCTGGCGTGAGTTTTAAGGTCCGGATCTGTGGTTGACTACATGGAAGTCCAGTGATATAACCATTATACCATCTGTTCTTGCCATCTCAAAGCAAAGTCCAACTCCTTGGGTGCCCTCAACCTGACCAGCCCATCCTGCAGCCTTGTTTCTCAGTAGACCCACATGGACTGCCACTCCAGATCCTACACTGAATCTCTTTTGGTGCTGAAGAAACCATGAACTTTTCACTCTCCTATTCACTTAATCCACTTGGTACTTGCTATGCTAGTACTTTTCCAGTATTATTCTTTAAGAACCTACTTTTAACTGATGGTGTGGGATAAACCAATATTCAAATAAGTAAGAGGCTTAGACAGTACCTGGGGTGACATGTGTGTGCTCTTTCAGACAGGATTGACACTAGAGCTTTTCTGATAAAGGAGATGTGAGTAAAGAGCTGAAAGAAGCGGGGGGAGCCATGTGGCTATCTCAGGAAGAGAGTTTTCTGACCACAGACCTTACCTCACATCATCCACTCAGCCTGTAAACCCTTATGCACCTCCTCACACCCAGCTCTCACCTGAGAATCAGCTCTGCGGTTCCCTTCTCCAGGATACCGGAGTAGAACTAACCAGTCTTTCTATTATTGCCCTGGAAATCCCCCCAAAATGCTTCAATCCCAGCTCTGTAACACAGAGATGCTTTAATTTTCTGTCTCCATACATTCCTCATTCATTCATTCATTTCTTGAATAAAAACTGCTTGACTAGTCCCTGAGTACCAGGCCCTTCATAGGCATCTGTCACTTCCCCGTGCTTCCTCGTGCTCCCAGGAGACAAGGGAGGGACTCTGCCTGCTTGGCCTTATTATCTTGGAACTAGCTTGGTGCCTGGCTTAGAATGGTTTGGGTGAGTATTTGCTGAGTGAATAAACATTTGAGATGGTTTTATTGAAAAATTTCAGAGTAAATTTGGAGACAGGCATTCCTCTACTCGAGTAATTTAATAACCACAAATGCCTTTAACACAGTGGGGAGAATGAAAAAAAGGTGTGTTTCTTTTATTGTAGCTGTTAAAATAAATGGTATTTTTAATAAAGTGTCCCCATACAGCATATAGAATGTGGCCACATGATGAAATAAATAAATACCTGGTGAAATTATGCATTACAAAGCAGACTATTTCTGGTCTTTTGGTTATTAAATTTAATCACTTTTGAGCTGTGCCCCTATTCTTTTTCCTAGAGGCAGGTACGCTTTTGATTAAAATGTGGGCCCCAGAGCACTTTCACAGGGGAAGGTTGAGCTATGTCCCAGAGGAACTGCAGTGGAGCAAGCCAATGGGATGATGGGGCCAAGGCAACCGCCACAATTTGCTTCTCACTTGATGGACGTGTTTATCCCCAGACAGAGTGCATGGCAGTCACGGGGCGTATGGAAATCTTGCAATTAAGGCAAAGTCTAATTAGAGACTACGTATTCAAAATATAAAGGAGGCTCAGAGTGCCAGCCACTCCACTAGGCTCTGAAATGTAGTTATGCCACTCTAGTCCCTGCCTTAGCTGCTGGTCGACCGAATTATGAGGAGGGAAATGCATCTTGTTGCCACATGTGTTTTTTGGGGGGACATCTTTGCCTACCCAGTCCATGGAGACACCTTAGATAGTGGTTATTACCCCACTAGCCTCAGCATCCTCATCATCATATTGGGACTGATGGGTAACCATCTCACTGGGTCACAGAAGGAATAGGTAAGTACTTTGTGGGAAGTCACTAACCAGATTAGGTCATTAATACTACATTTGCTCCCAGCCCCATTTATCCAGGTGAGAATGTTCAGTTTAGGAGTGCACCTAGCCTAGAAACCAGAGGCGAGAGACTGGGAGGGATGGGCTCTTATTACTACATCATTCTTTGTGCCCACAGAGCCCAAGGAATAGGTTTCTTCTCAGCCTTTGTCTCCTAAATATCTGACATTATGCTGAGTGATTTATTCAATGTGTCCAGTAGTGTGAGAACCTGGGATAAGCTGTTTTTCCTTAAATCCAAATAGTCCTAGGGAGCCAGGCAGGGGAAAGGATAGGGAGAAGAGGCTGATGGCAACTCTCTTAGCTCGGGGGTTCTGGCCTAGGGCCAGTGATATTTTCTGAGCTGGACTGGGGTCAAGAGGTGATTTAGAAACTGACCCTGTTCATGGAGGGCCTTTGATCCCTGATTTAATCCTCTCAAGGGCCTGTGAGGGAGGAGTTTACAGCAACCCCAACATGACTTTGAGTTTCAGACCCAGGTCTGTGTTTTAGGTATACAGAAGAAGAGGTGCATGCCCCAAACCATGCTCTTCTTATCCTCTCAGGCAGAATGACCGGAACGTTTTGATTTCTACTTTTTTCCTTCATGTTTTTTTTCTCCTTCCTTTGGTCTATTACTAATAGACCATTACAGATGCCTCCTTTGTGCTCTTTCCCATGGCACTCCTGTAAGGACCATCTCAAAGTTGGCGCATGTTCTTCCGGCCCAACTTTTCACACTCTGACCTTGAATGTTTTTGTCCACCAACAACCCAGAATATGTTTCTCATGTTTTAAAATTTTACACACATATTAGTCAGGCACTTACTTTTATTTTTAACTAACATTATTAGTTTTAGTTTTACATATATTTATACTGATACATAAAGTTCCTTTTTTTGCTGTCTGGTATTTTACTCTTATGAAGAAAGTGTGTGTATGTGTTTTGTGCACTTGCACAACTACCCTGTTATTGGACACTGACTTCCACTCTGCCCTGCTTTAGAAGGAAAGGAGGATTCAAGGTGAACCTTGAACATGGCTAGACTCCAACAACAGAAAAAGAATGCTTCTCTGACTGCTACATGGCACCAACCTTGTACCCGGCTGGCTCTCAATCAGTGCTGATTACTAGAAGCACTGAGGTTGTGATGACGAGGGTAGTGGACATTGTCTCAGAAGGACTAGGATTTATATCTTGACTCTCTCATGTATTAAAAAACACATACACACACTTTCTTCATAAGAGTAAAATACCAGACAGCAAAAAAAGGGAACTTTATGTATCAGTATAAATATATGTAAAACTAAAACTAATAATGTTAGTTAAAAAAAAAAAATCTAACCTCCCTGGGCCATAGCATCTTCATTAGGAGAAATAAAAATAAAAATGCCAACTCACAAATATCCCTGTTGTGATAATAACTACACAAGATCATCCTGTGGGTCTTGACTTATAAGTGGTGCTCAATAAAGCTAGCTGAATGCTTCCCTGATTCTTGGCTGGGGAAAGGGCAGGGGGAAGGCATTGTGTTGGCATGGTCTGTTGGCTTTCCTTCTCACTGGAAAATAATGAAAGAATGAAAAGAACCAGGTGTGGTGCATGTGCCTGTAGTCCCAGCTACTCAGGAGACTGAGGCAGGAGGATTGTGGCATAGCAAGATCTTGGAGAGAAAAAACAAGGAAAAGATTACTATGTATCTTTATAATAAAGTCCCATTTAATGATAAAAAAAAAAAAAAAAAGATGAAGAAAAAACCCAAGCTACTTTCTAAACATAATTTAAGTCAGGGGAGCTCAATCTACCTATGAATCTGTCTGTAGTTCTATCCCATCTGTGCTTTTGATTGGTCATCACTAGAAATCTCAGTAGGGTCTGCTTGGCCTTGGACCAGGCTCCCTGAAAGACAGTTCCACCCTGCGAAGCCCCACCTGCCTTCCTGTGCCCGGTGGAGGGCAGCAACAGGCTGGGCTACATAGTGTTAAATCCGTTTTTCTCCAAAAGACTAGAGCCAATGAGGCTTTTTGCTTAAATGGCCTATAACCATCTCCTGAAGCTCCTTAGCTCAGAAAAGTGCACAAGTCAGCAAAATGAAAATAATTTAAAGAAAAAAAAAAAAAAGAAGAACTCAAGTCTCCCTCATTCCATCAGCTATGATAGCCTCTCAGTAACTGCTCTCATTTTTCATATCCAGGGCCAGGGGCTTCCCACCAGTTTGAGTAAAGAATGTATCAAAGGCTGGAATCTGCTCCCTGATGGGAGGGAGGAGGCAGGGGGAGCTGGAGGACTGTTAAGAACACACCTCCCCACCGGAGTGCTCTGTGGTTTCCAGATCCTGCCTGGCCATGGTGCTGCTGTCAGGGGCATGACTGCTTTTGGAAGTCCGTGGGACCGGGCCAGCCACCAATATATTATAACGGAGGAAACCAAGGCCACAGAAAGGAAGTGAGGAGCCCAAAGTCCTGCACAGGTGGAGTGTGATGGTCCTAAGTGCCCAGTGCTTCCTGCTTCAATCACTCTGAGGGGAGGGCAGCGCCTGTTCTAATAATAAGTGCCTGCCATGTGCTTGGCATTTCATGCAAAGGGCTTGAAATGATGACAGCTATTTTGATAAATCACCTCCTCATAGCTGATAAATCTCAGGATTCAGAAGGTTGAGTGACTTGGCCAAGGTCACACTACAGAAAAGAAATGGAGGAAAAGTCTGAAGCCCCGCTCTCTTACTCCACAGCCCCTGCTGTTTCCATGGCATCTAAGAAGAGGCTCCGGAAAGAATCACATGCAGCCTTGCAATCCACTCCTTCCCCTGGATGTGTTTTGTCTCCCCTTTGGACATAGAGTGGATGCTGTGCTATCCCTGAGAGCTGAGTCACCACAAGGGCCTACACAGGGTGGGTTCAGGGCACGGGAGCTGCATGAGGGAGATGCTGCTCTAGAAACGGCCGCTCTGCATACTCCCCTACTGGACTGTGGCACTGAGGTGCTCACAGCTGGTTCCACCTGGCAGGACCAACACATAAGGAGGAAGAAAAAGAGGCACCCGTCCCTCATTTCTCACCTGACTTAGTCCAATAGTCTCTTTGACTACTTTCTTTCCCTTCAAAACATCCACCCCATTGTGGCCAGCATAATTTTCCTAAGGCACAAAGCCTCACCTTCCAGCTCTGTCTTCAGAGACAAGTACTTTAGCCTGGAACCTAGACTCTCTGTGATCTGGCATCCACCTACCTCTCCAGCCTCCTCTCCCAATACCAACCTCACTGTCTCTCCTTGAAACAGGTACCCTTTCTCTGAATACACCCACCCCCTCCACCTCTTACCCCTTTCTCCCAAACAAACATTTACAGAGTGCTGCTATGTGTTAGGTTCAGTTTCTAAGTGCTTTATAAATATTAACATTATTAATTCTTACATTTTATGGCAAAGGAAGCTGAGTTGCAAGCCAAATAAATAACTTGCCTGAGGTCACAGACCTGGTTAAGTAGTGGAGCCCAAAGTCATACCCCCTGGGAGAGTAAGTTCAGAGTCCTCAATTTTTTTTTTTTTTTGAGAGGTTTTTGCTATAGGGTGCATGCACTCTCCAGACAGACAGAGACAGAGTGACAGAAAGCAAGAAATCACTCCCC
>NW_006159682.1:3381922-3389119 GCF_000334495.1 Tupaia belangeri chinensis | reverse complement strand
AGTTCTCATTTTTTTTTTTTTTTTTTGAGAGGTTTTTTTTTTTTTTTTTTTTTGCTATAGGGCACATGCACTCGCCAGAAAGACAGAGAGAGAGACAGAGAGATAGAAAGCAAGCAAGAAATCACCTCCCAGGGGGGATGGCCATGCAGCAATCCCTTCTCCATTCTCCTCTCGGGATCTTGGGCATGCATGCACACGCGCCTGGTGTGAGTTTAAGCCACTGGATCTGGGACTCGAACTGCAGTTGACTACATGGGAGTTCAGCGACATAGCCATTATGCTAACTGCTGGCCCCAGAGTCCTCAATCTTGACCACAGCCAGCCCACTGTTTCTTTTTAACCTGGTAATGGTCTGTCAAACCCACTTGTGAGAGCAAGCCCAGGAAGGTCTCACGATCCCATTATGAAGGGCCTTCTTGATTCAAGGCCTTAAGTACTTAGGCAGAAAGAACTGATTTGGTTTCCAATTTCTCATAGTCTTTCATCATCAGGGACCAGGCTTCTACAGAGAGCTCCACTTAGTCTGTACCAGGCCTTGTGTTGGGCCTGGGGACTCAGAGATGAACCCACGATGGCCTCTGACTTAAAGGGCCAGTGAGAAAGATGGACATACAACGTGGTGTGATCAGACTGTAACAGAGGCCACCAGAGGGTCCTATGGAGTAGGGGGAGGGATCCCTACATCAGGCTGGGGAGGGAGAAGACTTCTAGAAGGAAGGAATACAAGTAGGTTAGGGAGTAGAAAAGACAGCATTCAACTCAGATGGAAGAAACTGCTTGTGTTGATAGAGCTAAGGTAGCTTATAGCAGGTGGTGAAGATGCCAGCACTGGAGTCACACAGGCTCAAATTCAGGTCCTGGCTGCTTCAGTCACAGTTATGCCATCTTGGGCAAATTACTCAACCTCATTAAGTCAGTTTCTTCATCTGTGAACTGTGGATAGCAATGGTATCTTATTCACAGGCTTGTGTGAGCAGTCCCTAACACATAGTAAGTGCTCAATGAATATTGATTAAAAGTATTGTCCATATGTATCTCTCTTCTGCTTAGCACGCAGTGGAGGCTCAGTAAACGTGCACATATAGAGAGGAAGGGACACAGCTCTGCCTTCAGCTTGCTGACAGCAGAGGGTACCAAAACAACTAGACAGACATTACAATATATGCTATGAATCTTAAAGTGCAGAGAAAGTTGGGCCTGGTTGTGAGGCATGGGGAAAATTTGAAAAACTCAAGTAGACAGAGTCCTTTCAGGGAGAAATAAAAGCAGACACCTAGAGGAAGTAATATTTGCACTGTCTTTAAGCCTGGGAGGATAGCGTTTTGTTTTATTTATTTATTTTTCCCATAGTTAGTGACCCAGAACAGTTACAAGAATACTCTAAAGGATTGGAGCAGACTGGGCAGGTCCAAACCATTTCAGGTGAGTCACTCTTTTCCTGGGTATGGGAGTAGGGCATAATGTATGTGAGGGCAGGATTGAGGTGAAGTGTGAACACACATCCACAGTCCCTGTGGTTGCCATAGCTTAGCTCCTACCGTCTCCAGAAATGATCCCTATGTGGAAATCGAATCTCTCCCATGTGCTGGGAAAAGCTGCTATGAGTGAGGATTGCTAAGGAATGAAGGGCAGGGAGCCAAGGACAATGATGCAGGGAAAGCCACCTTGGTGCTTATTCCTGCCTGACTACTGTAATGGCTGCTGCCACGAGTCTGGGGGTGGGGGGTGTCCAGCATGGTCCCTGGCTATCTAGGTCACTAAGGGTTTCTGGGTAAATTTTTAGGTAACTATTCCAGGGTGAGGAGGGTCCTCTGGCCAGAGTCTCCCACAATTTGCATATGGGTGGCCCAGGCCATAGACGTTTATTACACCCCTCCTCTCATATGTTATGGGTCTGACCAAGAACCCCTATGGCCTGTCCCTGGGTAGGGGCCAAGGACTGAGAGTACCTGGGACAGAGCTCCACACTGAGCACAGGACTGAGCTACAGCAACACCAGCTTCTTTCTTCTCCCTCCCTCTTTAGGGTCCTGGATTGGGGCCACAGCTTCCTAATGTGTCTTTGACTTTGTCACTTGTTCATTCAGTACATTTTAAGTGCATGTATATAATGTACCTGGTGCTAGAAACACAACTGAACAAAAAACAGGAGGCAGAAGTGGACAGTGAATGCAATTATGATGCAAGTTATGAAATTTTCAGATAATTCAGGTGAGAGAAAAAGAGAGAAAACTAACAACTCAGTCCAGGTACTGACAATTCTGGGTTTGGTTGTTTGGATGGATACGTATTGGTGTGATGAGGAAGATGGGAGTCTGGCTCCCTCTTCCCCCTCATGCCCTGGACACCTGGAAATGGGCACAGAAAATGAATGAGATAGGGGTATGTTGCCCTCTTGATTCCTGAGATTTAGAAATGTACTTGGAATCATGGCACCTCTGTTCCATGATCTACCACCCTGCTTGGCAGGCAGGCAGAGCCAGGGTGGCCGTCCCATTTTACGAAGTGGTGGAACTCTCTTCTGAAGGCATATAGCATTTGAGGGCTGGGCTGGCTTCAAAGCCCCACATGAATGTTTTAAAGTACCAGTTAAAATGAACTCTTCTCCTCCCCTCCAATTCCCCCCGTCTCACATCTTGCAATAAAACTGAGGCTCCAGGCAGACAGAATGTGTTCATTGTCCCCTCTTTCCCATGCATGCTGCCAATTCTCACGGCAGGGGTCTTGGCAGGTTCCTGGCAGAGCTCCTGCCCCATTATGATTCCCTCAACCCCTTCCAACTTTCTGGATCTTACCGTCTCAATGAAGCTACCTGTCCCCACCACACACCCTCAATCTGCCTTTACTCTGCTCATCTTTTTCTTTTTTTTTTTCATGGCACTTGCCATCTTCTACGATTTTCTTATTGTAGAATGCTGGGCACAGGCTAAATACTCAGCATGTTTAAGATGAATGGAGAGATGGACAGAAGGACAAATGATCTCACAGCCTTTTACATCCTTCAGGTGTCTCAGCCCAAATGTCACATATGAGTACTTTAGACTATAACTAGGTGGAGGAGTCCTAGTTACTACAACAACCCAGCTCAGAGAATGCTGAATAGTGAGTAGAAAAAGGGTCTCTAGTGGAGGATCACATGGCTCTCTTATTTACTGAACTAAATATTATTATTCATTACTTAGTAAAGGCATAAATAATCTTATTTTTATAATGTAAAACTTGGAGGAAGGAATAAAACTCCAAAAGTACCCCTCAAACACACAAATGCACGCATAGACAATTCACATAGGAACAAGTGAAAAAGCACATCTGTACAGAAAGCTAATTTGCCAAACTTAAAAACTTCCAAGCACTAGAATCAGCAGATGGCGGAATGGTTGTCGCTGGACTCTCAGATAGTCTACCGTGGTTTGAGTCCTGACCTGGCGACTTAAAACTGATGCCAGGTGCATGTGCTTGTTGCCCAAGATCCTGAGAGGAGAGTAGAGGAAAAGGGATCTCGTGGTGTGACCATCCCCCTGGGGGGAGGGGGGTGTGATTCCCCTCCCCCTCTTTCTTTCTCTGTGTCTCTCCAGCAAGTGCATGTGCCCTATAGCAAAAAACCTCTCTTCAGACCAGCAGTTGGTGTAATGGCTATGTCACAGGACTCCCATGTAGTTGACCGTGGTTCGAGTCCTGGACCCGGTGGCTTAAACTCATGCCAGGTGCGTGTGCATGCGTGCCCAGGATCCCAAGAAGAGAGAGAGGATCCCAAGAAGAGAGAGAGGAGAATGGAGGAGAAGGGATTGCAGCATGACCATCCCCCTGGGCAGTTATTTCTTGCTTTGTCTCTCTGTCTCTGTCTTTCTGGCAAGTGCATTCACCCTATAGCAAAAACCTCTCCAATTAAAAACAAAACAAAACAAAAACAAAACAACTCTCTCTAAAGACAAAAAACTTTAAAGCACCAGTGAGCTCATGGGGAGGTGGCACCTGCATGTCTACCCAGCTTGAGATACGCCTTAGTCATTCAGAAGGCAACATAACAACACATGGAAAGGACTATAAAAATGTTCTTGCCCTTTAACCCATTAGCTCACTCTTGGGAATTTAAGAAACCAACATAAGGAAAACAATAAACTATCACGGGGCTGCATTATCTCTAATAGCAAGAAACCAGAGACAACAAAACAAACAACGGAAAGATGAGAAGTTAATCATGGCCATCGCTGCCGGGAGGGGTGTTAAGATGATAACTATGAAAATCAGGCAGCAGAGGGGAAATGTTTGTCATGTGATGTTCGATGAACAAGGCAGAAGGCAGATGTGGCATGGGAGGCTGGCTGACACGGCGCCACGGACAAGGAGGTGCTGCCTGTGGTGAGAAAGAAGGAACTCTCAGGACAGAACGTGCAGTTGGCTTTGGCTCTTGGGATTAAGGCTGGATTTTCCTTTTAGGCTTTGGCTTTCTTCAAATTTTCTTTTGAAACTTAAACACGAATGGAAAAGAGGATCTCAGCTAGCTGGAATTTTGGGCCACAACCAGTAAGATGAAATAGAACAGGGATGAATGTAAAGTCCTGCATTTCATTTAAGAAATATGTTAGAAAAACTGACACAACCCGGGGCATGGGTGGGACTAAAGAGTTAGGGAACAAAAGGGGAAGGAGGAGGAAAAAGGGAGCAAAAAGATCCCACATCACTGTAGACCTGGCAGTGGCAGGCTGGTATGATTACCATAAGAACAGCATAATGGACAAGGTGATGGGCTGAGAGTCTGTAAGGAACCTGTCAAATGAACTCTGATCTAATAAGTAGTGAAGTCAGGATTGGAATTCAACATGAGTTCCTCTGGTTTCAAAATCAGTGCTCTTCCTTCTACAACACAGTCCACTAAAGAACAAGTGGAGTATTAGTCGACATTTCTAGAAGGCGCTGTTTTATTTCTTTATAATTACAAGAGATTCGTAATTTAGAAATGTACACGAGAAACTCACAGGTACCCAACAGTCACCAGCACGCTTTCCTTAGCTAAGAAATAAAACCAAGTCCCATCTTTCTGTCCCATCTAGTAACAACAAAAAACCATATTGCCAAGTCTTCTGCAGATGGTGCCCAAACACCATCGATTCAGGTTCTGCCAATTTGGTATTGACCATCCTGTCCTTTGGCCTATCACAAGACTCAAAAGAATATAAGCGTAAAAGTGAAGGAAAAATCACTGGTGCCTAAACAGAAAGTCACCCTCTGTGTCGGGTCCAACTGAACAGCATTTGGTGAGCATGAAGAATAACTCTGTTAAACAAAGTTTTACAACAGATCCTCAATTACTTTAGAAATTTATTCTCAATATCAGATATTTACAGGCACTTTAGAAGAATCATCAGGTTACTCTTTTCTCTCTTCTCCTCTCTTCTTTTCTTTACCAGAGGATATGTGCACTCAACAGAGAGGGAGAGAAAGAGGAGGAAGAAAGCACCTCCAATGGGGCATGGTCATGCCACAATCCTATCTCCTCCCTTTCTCCACTCTGTAGCAATTTGAGGTACAAATAGGTTTGTTTTTCAGGCTGCTGAGCCCAGCATTCAAATCATGCAGTTGGCTATGTGGATCTCACTCCCTTAGTCACTAGGCCCTGGGACTGGCCCCAGGTTAATTTTATGTGTGTGTTCTAAGTTCATTTAATTATTTCTTCTGAGACACAAACACACACACACACACACACACACACACACACACACACACAACACCAACAGATCATGACACTGTCATCCACCCGTCTTCAGCCAGTCCTGGATCGTGGGCATGAGCATGCCTAGCACTCTCAGGGAGGTCTCTGGATGCAAACCCAGAACCTTCCCATGTGGGTTAGCTTTGCAGTGTCATGTTCAAATGCTGTGCCACCAGACACCTTTTTTTGTTTGTTTTTAAAAGAAATATTCTATCCTTCATAAAGCAGGTCTTATAATGAATTCTATTAAATGGGTATTTTTCCATAAGTACTATATGTGTTAAAATATATCATTCACAGCCTTATTCCAGACGTACTAAATAAAGATCACTAAGCCAAAACCTGGGACTGTATTTTTTTTCTTCTTTTGAGAGAGGTTTTTGATATAGGGCACGTACACTCACTGGACAGAGACAGAGAAACAGAAAGCAAGAAATCACCCTCTGGGCGGATGGCCATGCCACAATTTCTTCTCCGTTCTCCTCTTGGGATCATGGGTATGCACACACAGGTGCCCAGAGTGCTGGGACTCTTTTTTTTGTTTTGTTTTAAGGTTTTTGCCATAGGGTGTGTGTGCTCACCAGAGAGAGACAGTGAGAGGGGAAAGTGAGAAATCAGTTCCCAGTGGGGATCACCATGCTCCAATCCTTCTCCATTCTCCCCTGGGATTTTGGGCATGCATGCACACGTACCCAGAGTGATTTTCAATCCTCCAGGTCGAGGACCCAAACCGCAGTCACCCAGGTGGGATTCCAGTGCCTTAACCACCACACCATCTGCTGGCCCCAAAATTCTGTATTTTAAGCACCTCAGCAAGTTCTTAAGATTGAGGAAGTTTACAAAATTACCACACAAAATGAATTTGAGTTTTGTGTATACATTTGAATGTAATAAAACTATGATTGCTTACAAATGATATTATTCTCAATCCTTCCAAATGACCTGAACTAGTAAGAGCAATTCCCATTGATTACTTACTTACATTGGGTCACCATTAAATATACTAGGAGTACATAGCTAGATTCTAAGTCCAGACCATAATTTCCCATTTGTCTTTCAGGGTCACACAGACATGGATTCTGATCCAGCTCCACTGCAGGACCTTAGCAAAAATTTAACATTTTCTCAGCCCATTTCTTTATTTATATGGGTATAGTTAAGATAGCTTTGGTATCATATCACAATAGACTTTGTGAACTAGGAGAGCCTGGTTCCCAGGGCATTCCCCACTGGAACTGGCCTTTACAAGCCTGTTTCCTTGTTGTATCCACTTCGGATTTTCTTCTGCCTTATATGCTAATAATGACTAACCTTTGAACTGGTCTTTGTGAACCACAGAGCCCTTTTTCCCAGATATTATCTCATCATATTCTTCACAATAACTATGAGTTAGGACTCATTATCTCTATCAGGAGAAATGAGGCCTAGAAAAGTCATATAACCTGCCTGGACATGGTAAACCAGGATTTGATCCCAGACCTCACACTC
>NW_006159682.1:3372881-3381756 GCF_000334495.1 Tupaia belangeri chinensis | reverse complement strand
TGTTCTGACCCTAACATAGGCATCATACAATACACAAAGCACTTTCACATCCACAAGGGCCTTTTTATTATAGATATTTCCGCAACTATTTCTTCCACTAACCTAAATGCATCTGTAAAACAGGTACTATATTTTATTAGCCTTTGAAGGGAAATGAATAGACCCTCTCAGTTTCTCTACCTCTGTCATTAGGGACCAAAAAGAAAAAGGATAACAATGGTGCATACCTCTTCCCAATCTCTCATGCATTCTACACTACTCATACCCAAGCTGCTCAGCACCATTAAAATGAACATAATGACAAGAACTTACTAAACATCTATGAAGTGTCAAGAATTTTACTTACCTGATGAATCAAGTTATACTATGTTAAATACTTAGAAAAGTTCTGGCAAATCTTAAATATCTATTGTTATTATTATTTAATTATCCACACAGCCTGTAAGGGAAGCATTACTTTTCTCATTATACTGATAAAGACCCTGAAATTTAAGTGATTGGTCCAAGCTTACACTGTGAGATTGTGAAGAATGAGGAAAATACCATAAAAGAAAATTCACATATATATATATATTAAGCAAACATACAATATTTCATATTACAGTGGATTATTTTCTTTACTAAAATACAAGTTCTCAAAGTGGCAGCCTCCCCTTGCTTATTGACCACCAATTAATGGAAAAACCAGAGACCAAAGTTTTCTGACCAATGGCTAAAAGCCAATAATCAGAAATAAAGAAAATAACAACACCAAACATTTACTGAACGCTTCTAGCAACTGTGCAGGTAAGTATTATCTTCTTTTTATAGAACAGAAAACTAAATCTCAGAGAGGTCAGGTTAAGCCCAAAGTAAGCAGGAGAGCCAAGCATGGAGCCCGGAATACTAGCCCAAAGCCCTTGCCCTTTCCGACATACTCTGCTTACTTCACACGTGTTACAGAACCAAAAGTGCAAATCAACAGGAAGATTAAATGTGGTTGCCAGAATAGGTGCCAGGCACTTTAGAAACTCAGTTGCAGAATGAAGAGAGATAACAGTTCTGTAACTTGAAAGATCATTTGAGATATAAGATGGCACCAGTGAACTGGTACCAGATGACACTGCCCTAACTTCTTCAAATTTTTAAGGTTTTTATCATAGGACGTATGTGTTTGCCAGAGAGAGACAAAGAGAGACAGTGAGAGGGAAAGTGAAAAATCACTTCTGGGTGGGGGTAGGAAGGCCACACTGCAATGCCTCCCCTTCTATTCTCCTCTCGGAATTTTGGGCACACCCTCACATATGCTGGGTGTGATTTTCAAGCCATCAGGTCTGGGATTTGAAGCATGATTGGCCATGGTTGGTCCAGCTCCTTAACTAGCATGCCACATGCTGGCACCCCTACTTCCTGAATTTAACCCTATACCACAACTAATGTTATCGCCCTCCTACATCCCTTTACCAAGACTGATTCAAATGATCAGGGGAATTGAAACTCAGATTATCTTGAGTGAGAGAGACGACCAGTCCAATATCTGCCCTTTGAAGTCAGAGAAAGTAATCTACTTTCGAGACAGCTCTTTAGATTTGTAGATGGCAACTGTATCTTTTACATATTTCTTCTTCAGATTGAAGGTTCCTCTTCTGAAAGAAAGGCATTATATGCACAACATACTAGTCACCTCCGCTGTACACTTAATACTCTAAATAAATGAGGATAACGATCATCTACATCAAAGAAATAATGAAGCTTTATTATAGAACAAAATAGAGGAACAGAGAGAGAAGTCCTTGGATGACAAAAATATCAATTCAAATCCTGGTCAAGTGTTTGCAACCCAGAGATATCTTATCCCCCTCCACAAAGAGTATTTTCCCCATGCCCATAATAAGACTGGCGCCAGACTGCTGTCTGAGATTCAGGAAATCCATCTGCCAACTTTGGAGTAGGAAGTCCAAGTTCAGAGCAAGCACTGACCCCAGAACCCTACTGGCTCCCTGCCTACACACCACCATGCATGGCGGGGTCTGATCTGAACAGCACCATCGACTGCAAATCACACGTCACTCAAGGAAAACACAAAGGCTTTATGAAAAATCCAAAGTTTATTGCAAATTGTATTTTGCTTCCCTTCGTTCTTCATTTTTACAGGATTTATTGATATCCATGATTTTTTCACAGATGTACTTGTTGACTTTGGAGAGTCTCTGTGCAATTTCAGTTTCGTCCACAGTTTCTTGTGCTATTCTGTCATACAAACACTCTAGACAGGGAAAAGAAACAAGAAGGCCAAGGATTAATGGTGAATTTCAGTACAAATCTTTTAAGAGGGGAAAAGAAAATGTGTCTCCTGATATTCTTCTGAAATACCAATTCACATATCTGGCATAGCTATATTTTAAAATCTGAATCATAAAGTATGCTTAGAAAAGAGCTGATATACACATTAAAAATAATGATAAGGTGTCTGTATGTCTACCACCCAGCTTAACAGGACATTACTGGTTTCTCTGAAATCCCTAGGTGTTCCTTCCCAATTTTATCCTCCCTTCTTCCTCCCCAGAAGTAACCACTCCCCTGAATTTTTGCTTTTCTTTTTGTTAGTGTTAAAAATATGTGTATATATATTTTTAAATAACATAGTATTTTTCCTGTTTTCAGCATTTTTACAAATGTGCCCGTAGTCTATTGAGGAGGAAGGTCTTCAAAAGTTTATTTTATTAAAAAAATTGCATATCAAGAAAAAAACTATGCATGGATTTCAAAATTTTTTTTGCACCAGAATAAACTTGTTCTTTAATAACATTTTTCCATGAACTTTTTTGAAGCCCCCTTATATATCTTCCTGACTTGCTTTTTTTTCCACTTAGTGCTACTCACGTAACATTTGAGATGTACTCATAATGAAGTATATAGCTCCAGGTCATTTGTTTTCACTCATGAGCAGTATTCTACTGTATGACCACCACAATATGTGTTCATCCGTTTTATTGTCGATGCACACTTGGTTGTGTAGTTACACACACCCTGGCACATGTCTCTGGGGAACACACGCAGAATATTCTCCAGGATCAGTGTAGGCATGGAACTGTCAAACGTTAGGATGCATGCGTGTCACCTTTGCTAGGTAAAGCCTACTACGCTGTTTTCAAGAGCGGCATGCTGGCTGGCACTCCCAACAGCATGCAAGTACTGGTTGCCCCATATCTTCAATAGTACTTGACACTATCACATTATTAAGTTTTTGACAACCTGGTGAGTGTGAAGTGGTTTCTCATTGCGAGGATTACTAATGAAGCTGGGCGCAGACACTCTCTTACTGAGTCTACCATTTGCTGTGATGAAGCACAATGAGTCAGCCTTAGCCTTGGCCTGGCTGGAGGCTGATTTCAGCTGACTTCTAAGCCTGGGGAGCTGGTACAAATAATTGCCCTAGATTCCTCCCCTCATAAAAAAGGATAATAAACCACAGAGAATCTTTTTTAAGGCTGCCATGATGCATGTCAGGTACACATTTTACAAGATTTTTTCAAACTGTATGAAACACTGTATCTGCATTGTACTGTATAATTACTTTATGTATTGGGTTGTCAGCAAAGTCGCGATGCATTTCTTGCACAGAAAAAAAATTATGTCTTAACTTTTTCGACAACCTAATATATGCTGTTAATTCTCAGGGCCTACCACAGTGCTTGGCATGAGGGTGAGATTAAATAAATACATGTTGACTGAATGCCTTTCCAAAGAAACTTGAGAGGATACAAAAATTTCAGATATAAAAAGACTAGGGAATGGGTAATCATGGGCAAAAGCTTTTAACTTGAGCATGAGTTTCCTCACCTATAAAACAGAAATGACAATGTGATCATAAGGAATTGCCATGTAGAATAAGCAAAATCTTATCTTTACCAAAGCAGCCCATCTCTCAGATATGCAGAATGGCATCACTAGATGGGATCATGAAGACTAACTGGGCTATTCTCTCCACCTGTTTAGGAGAAGACCAAGGCCCAGAGAAAGGGAATTGGGACCCACTGTGACCTCCCCCCACACTGAGCCCTTCTCTGAGCCAGTGTGCCTCCTGTGGCCATCCAAAATGCAGATACAAATACTATAAGCTTTTCTTCTCTGGGGCACCCACTCTTTTCCCCAAGAAGGGCTTTGCAAAGATGCTTTCAAGAGCACTTGATTGACCTCCATTGCCTTCTGACTCCTCTCAAGACTGACTAAGCCTGCATTCATTCTGTCGTGGCTTTTCCATAAGGACTGAGTGACAAGAATGATGGGGCTCTGTCTCTCCAGTTCCATTGTGGTAAGGGGGCCTTCCAGAACAAAGGAAGATAATGGGACATACTTGGAATTTAAGTACACATGTGCAACCTGTCGTGACCTTGTAGCCCTGTCTCCATAGCAACTTAGTAACTCTGTACCTGCTATCTGACAGCCCAGCAGCCCAGTGCATACCTGCATAATTTTGTAGCAATCGTATTATATAGTCACTCAACCCAAAGTATGTAAAAGTGTGTATAACCATATGAGGGGGATGAAGAGACTAAAATGAATAAAAGGAAGGGCCCCTGGAAATTCGGGGCTCAGTCTTTGGATGTGAATCTTCTGAGCCAGAGATGGCACTAATAAATCACTGTTTTCCTGCCAAAAGCCTCATTGTCCTGTCTCCCTCTCTCACCGAATATCTGACAATGCCACTTCTGCCATACCCACCTGCAGTCCTCTCTCCATTCCAAGCTCTTGCACAATATCTTTGCTCATTTCTGCCTAGAATACCCTGGCCCTACCCTTTGCCTGCCTAAGTCCCTCACATTTTTCCAGATTCAGCCTTCTTAGGACCTACCTTCTCCTACAACTCTGTTCCCACATCTGTCTGGTTTTTCTCTCCGTCAAACTGTAACTATATCAGCTCCCCTCCCAGACTGAGACACATGGGTCTTTCTCTCCACCCTGACCCAGCAAAAAGCAATCACTTGGTGACTTTGCTGGAACCTGAACCAAGTGTGGAAGAGCCTGTGTTGAGAAGTTCAGGTGTTCAAATGTGGCTCTAACCTCAGATGCTGTAACATCGCCAGAGGGAACCTCTCTGAGTCTCGGTTTCACTATCTATGAAAGTAGGATGTCAAACTGATAATCTAAGGAGATTTTTTAGCTCTAGGTCTCTGGCTGTTTGCAAGATAATAAAGGCAGGTAAAGGCAAAGAAGCGAGAAAGGGAAGGCAGGAGAGTGGGCATGCCAGTCTACAGAGCCCCCACCAGGAGTCAAAGAAGAGGCAGAAAGAGAGAGGCACAAAAGCAGAAAGGTTTCCAGAGGGGCTTCCACAGAATTCCAATCACTTTTATTTCCTGAGGGTAACAGCACTGAATGGCCCCTCAAGTTGATTAAAAGACTTTCGTTAGATTCTAGATATTAATCACCTGCAGTTGCTGGGAATATCTCCCTCTGCAAGGAAGCATTTGAGATTATTGCTTAATTAACAAGGTTTATAACAGCACTAATGTGTCCTATTAAAAAAGTTATAAAAATTAACCAGAACGCAATGCTGTGGCTCATTTAGAAAACTCAGACACTCTGCAAAAGGTCATTTGGCCTTAATAAGGTTTAACTGTCATTCTGGAGCCTGTCAGTAGACAAGACTCTCCTTCAGCCTTCTGCTTTCATGTTTCTAAGGCAGTGCCAATATTAGCCCCATTTCTCTGCTATCTGGTAAAGAATGATTTTAAAATCAAAGAGAAGGGGGAGTCCTCATCAGCCCTGTGAGCGTAAAGGCTTTTGCCATTTGTATATGGCAAATGTGCTTAAATGTAATAAAATCATACAAAATAAATACAAACAACCTCAATCCAGCAGGCAGCTTGCGTGAAGAGAGCCAGCCAAATGCAATCTGAAATAACTCAAATAATTAGGCTAAAAATGGCGACTGTATGGTGGGATGAGAGACAGACTTCAGACTGCCTGGCTGGAGTAAAACAAATCAACACTGTATTTCAGTAAGACAAGAAATCTCTGGCAATGACAGGAAGTCCCAAACCCTGATTCAGCTTGGCTCTGTCTCTAATAGGTTGTATGGCCCTGGGCAAGTCAATTTCTTTCTCATTCACTTATGTGGCAAGGCATATTGTCTCCAAGGGGTTGCTAGACAAGGCTCCTAAACAGGCAAAGATACAGTAGAAAGTGAACTGAAAACAGGCACTAGGTGCTCTGGGACGTATGACAGAAGCATTCACCTATCCACAAAGGTCAGAATGGCTTCCTGAAGGAAGGGTCACCTGGGCAGATCTTGCAGATCATTTAGCTGGGCAAAGCAGCATCTGTGTGGGGTGGGTAATGTGACCTGAATTCTAGGCACTGGAAATAGTACTTGCCAATTTCCCAATGTGAGAGAGAACAAGGCTTGCTTAGGGAATATGGTAGTTCATTATGGGCACAACTCAGAGTTCAAGATGAATATTGCTGAAAAATAAAGCTGGAGGTATAGCTAAGGGCCAGATTATGAATGTGCTTTATGACATGTTAAGAAGCTTACATATGTGTATGTGTGTGTGTGTGTGTGTTGAGAGAGAACAAGGCTTGCTTAGGGAATATGGTAGTTCATTATGGGCACAACTCAGAGTTCAAGATGAATATTGCTGAAAAATAAAGCTGGAGGTATAGCTAAGGGCCAGATTATGAATGTGCTTTATGACATGTTAAGAAGCTTACATATGTGTATGTGTGTGTGTGTGTGTGTATTTGGGGTTTTTTGAAGAGATTTTTTTTTTTTTTTTCTTTTTTTGGAGAGGTTTTTGCTATAGGGCAAGGGCCCCTGGAAATTCGGGGCTCAGTCTTTGGATGTGAATCTTCTGAGCCAGAGATGGCACTAATAAATCACTGTTTTCCTGCCAAAAGCCTCATTGTCCTGTCTCCCTCTCTCACCGAATATCTGACAATGCCACTTCTGCCATACCCACCTGCAGTCCTCTCTCCATTCCAAGCTCTTGCACAATATCTTTGCTCATTTCTGCCTAGAATACCCTGGCCCTACCCTTTGCCTGCCTAAGTCCCTCACATTTTTCCAGATTCAGCCTTCTTAGGACCTACCTTCTCCTACAACTCTGTTCCCACATCTGTCTGGTTTTTCTCTCCGTCAAACTGTAACTATATCAGCTCCCCTCCCAGACTGAGACACATGGGTCTTTCTCTCCACCCTGACCCAGCAAAAAGCAATCACTTGGTGACTTTGCTGGAACCTGAACCAAGTGTGGAAGAGCCTGTGTTGAGAAGTTCAGGTGTTCAAATGTGGCTCTAACCTCAGATGCTGTAACATCGCCAGAGGGAACCTCTCTGAGTCTCGGTTTCACTATCTATGAAAGTAGGATGTCAAACTGATAATCTAAGGAGATTTTTTAGCTCTAGGTCTCTGGCTGTTTGCAAGATAATAAAGGCAGGTAAAGGCAAAGAAGCGAGAAAGGGAAGGCAGGAGAGTGGGCATGCCAGTCTACAGAGCCCCCACCAGGAGTCAAAGAAGAGGCAGAAAGAGAGGCACAAAAGCAGAAAGGTTTCCAGAGGGGCTTCCACAGAATTCCAATCACTTTTATTTCCTGAGGGTAACAGCACTGAATGGCCCCTCAAGTTGATTAAAAGACTTTCGTTAGATTCTAGATATTAATCACCTGCAGTTGCTGGGAATATCTCCCTCTGCAAGGAAGCATTTGAGATTATTGCTTAATTAACAAGGTTTATAACAGCACTAATGTGTCCTATTAAAAAAGTTATAAAAATTAACCAGAACGCAATGCTGTGGCTCATTTAGAAAACTCAGACACTCTGCAAAAGGTCATTTGGCCTTAATAAGGTTTAACTGTCATTCTGGAGCCTGTCAGTAGACAAGACTCTCCTTCAGCCTTCTGCTTTCATGTTTCTAAGGCAGTGCCAATATTAGCCCCATTTCTCTGCTATCTGGTAAAGAATGATTTTAAAATCAAAGAGAAGGGGGAGTCCTCATCAGCCCTGTGAGCGTAAAGGCTTTTGCCATTTGTATATGGCAAATGTGCTTAAATGTAATAAAATCATACAAAATAAATACAAACAACCTCAATCCAGCAGGCAGCTTGCGTGAAGAGAGCCAGCCAAATGCAATCTGAAATAACTCAAATAATTAGGCTAAAAATGGCGACTGTATGGTGGGATGAGAGACAGACTTCAGACTGCCTGGCTGGAGTAAAACAAATCAACACTGTATTTCAGTAAGACAAGAAATCTCTGGCAATGACAGGAAGTCCCAAACCCTGATTCAGCTTGGCTCTGTCTCTAATAGGTTGTATGGCCCTGGGCAAGTCAATTTCTTTCTCATTCACTTATGTGGCAAGGCATATTGTCTCCAAGGGGTTGCTAGACAAGGCTCCTAAACAGGCAAAGATACAGTAGAAAGTGAACTGAAAACAGGCACTAGGTGCTCTGGGACGTATGACAGAAGCATTCACCTATCCACAAAGGTCAGAATGGCTTCCTGAAGGAAGGGTCACCTGGGCAGATCTTGCAGATCATTTAGCTGGGCAAAGCAGCATCTGTGTGGGGTGGGTAATGTGACCTGAATTCTAGGCACTGGAAATAGTACTTGCCAATTTCCCAATGTGAGAGAGAACAAGGCTTGCTTAGGGAATATGGTAGTTCATTATGGGCACAACTCAGAGTTCAAGATGAATATTGCTGAAAAATAAAGCTGGAGGTATAGCTAAGGGCCAGATTATGAATGTGCTTTATGACATGTTAAGAAGCTTACATATGTGTATGTGTGTGTGTGTGTGTGTATTTGGGGTTTTTTGAAGAGATTTTTTTTTATCTTTTTTTTTTTTTTTTTGAGAGGTTTTCGCTATAGGGCACGTGCGCTCGCCAGACAGACAGA
>NW_006159682.1:3366630-3372796 GCF_000334495.1 Tupaia belangeri chinensis | reverse complement strand
TGCACGCACATGTGCCCGGCGTGAGTTTTAAGCCACCGGGTCCGGGATGCAAACCACGGTCGACTACGTGGGAGTCCAGCGACATAGCCATTACGTTAACTGCTGGTTCCCAAAAGATTTTTGATATAGAGTACATTCACTTGCCGGGGAGACAGAGAGACAGAAAGCAAGAAATCATCCCCCAGTGGGGATGGCCACACCGCAATTTCTTCTCTTCCATTCTCCTCCTGGAATTTTGGGCATGCACACACATGTGACCAGCAGGAGTTTTAAGCTGCTGGGCCTAGGACACGAACTGTGGTTGACTATGTGGGCGTCCAGCGAGGTAACCACTACACTATCTGCTGGTCCCAAGGAGCTTACCCTTTAATATTTAATGGGCATTATGAACTGGCTGTGACTGGGGTGGCAGTAAAGGGCTCATACCTGGTTTCTGTAAGATCACTCTGGTTACATAAATGGAGAGAGCAGTCTGGAAGCTGCTGAGTAGTCCAGGGAAGTGGAGTGTCTGGACTGTGAAACTGGCAGTGAGAATGGAGAAGCAGACAGGTGAAGAAGTATGTAAGGGCACAATGGATGGGAAGCGAGGCATGTGGAGGAGTCAAGTATGAGGCCTGGATCTGGGGCTGGGGGTGCCATCTACCAAGACAGGGAAAAGAGAAGAACTGGGAGGCGTTGGGGAGGAGGAAGACACAGTGGGTGCTGTAGTTTTGCCAGTTTTGTACACAGTGAGGAGAGGACTAGTGGGCACGTGGGCATAAGAATCATGAACTCAAATGTGAACTAAGGTGAAATACAGATTTTGGAATCATTTATCGATTCAACAAATATTTATTAAAACTTACTATATGCTAGCCCTGAACAAGCAAAAGATGATTAACAAGTGAATGAATTAATAAGAATACTCTGCAGACACTTTAGGGAGATGTGACAGAGAGCGATGGAGAGGCTAGGGTGAGGGAGGCTTCTCTGAATAACAAGGAGACAGGTGTGCAGAGCAGAGGAAGAGCACTGCTGCAGCAGGAACAGAAAGGAACTGGAAGAAGGTGGGAAATGGGAAGCGAGGTGTGAGATGGGGTCACAAGAGTCACCAGAAGCCAGATCACCAGGCATTAGCCAGGGGAAGAAGTGTGGATATCAACTCAGTTTCAAACCTGAGTTATGGGCACAGGAAGGGAATAGGAATAATGGGAAGTGAAGAGATCAGCTGAGGAAAGTTTTGGTAAAGAGAGAGAAGAGGGTGAGACCAGCTGTTGGAGTAATGGCTATGTCGCTGGGAGACCAGCTGTTAGAGTAATGGCTATGTCGCTGAACTCCCATGTAGTTGACCGCAGTTCAAGTCCCGGACCTGGTGGTTTAAACTCACGTCAGGCATATGCGCGTGCGTTCTCAAGATCCCACGAGGAGAAGGGATTGCAGCATGGCCATCCCCCCGGGAGGTGATTTTTCGGTTTCTGTCTTTCTGTCTCTCTCTTTCTGGCGAGCGCACGTGCCATATAGCAAAAACCTCTCCAAAAAATTTTAAAAATAAATAAAAAAGAGAGAGAGAGAAGAGGGGTAGAGAGACAGGAGAAGGCACAGGAAGAGAAGCATAGCATGGAGTCTGAGAAGTTAGAAAAGTAGAAAGAAATAAATCCTGAGTATGCAGCATGGGTTTCTCTAAAGGAGGAGTAGTCATATCAGATAGCATGGTGAAGAGGTAAGGACTGAACCCTAGATTTAGTAGCAAGGAAGTTACTGGGAATCTCCCAGTGACTGGTAAAAACAGATTAGGTAGAAAGCTGGGGATAAAAAGCAAATGATAGGGACATTACCAGTTGCTATCCTTTGAATGTGTCCCCCCTCCCCCAAATTTGTATGTTGAAATTTGGTTGTAATGGGATTAAGAGGGTGAAGACATAATCTGACCAGTGTTGAAAGGTGGGACCTTTGAGAGGAGATAAGGATTAAGGTCCCCAGGGCAAGGCCACATGACTGACTCCTGGTGGATTTAGAGAGGGAGTAAGAGACACATGGGCACAGTTGTATGCTCTCTGTCCTCCTGCCTTCCGCCAAATTGTGATACAGCCAGAAAACCCTCACCAAACTCTGGACCTCCAAATGTGTGCTAAAAAAACCTCTCTATTCTTTAAAATTACCCAGACACAGGTATTTTGTTATTAGAAACAGAATGGACTGGAACATCAGTGAATGCAGACAATGAGTATAGACAAGTCTTTTAAAAAGCCTGGATATAAAAAGGAAAAGACAGACAAGGCAGCAGTTGTATAATGGATGTGGCCTCTAAGGAGTGTTTCATTTGCTTTTACAAAAATAATGAGTTATTAAAACAAATATCTATATTTTTAATAATTAAAAAAACCCTTTATTTCCTTTATATGAGAGAGAAAAAGAGACAGACACTCTCAACAGAGTCCTCTCACTGCAACCCACCCCCACTCCAGACCTGAAGCCAGCCAGGACTGTGGGTACCCCTGGCATGTTCAGGTAGCCCCAGGATGTAAACCCAGAGCCTTCCCATATGGCCTTCTGCACCGCATGGCAGCGCCCCTACTGCCTGCACTACCACAGCCAGGCCCAGAGCATATTTACATGATGCTGGGAAGAAGCCAGAGAGTGGGAGCATACTTGGAGGGACAAGGTATTTAGGAAGGTATGTGGGTGGGGATCCAGCCCAGATGGAGAGAATCAGAAGCTCCACATAAAAGAAGGGAAACTCTTCTTTAGGGGCCTGAGGCAGAAGAACTGGGGCAGGGGTTACAATTAAGTCTGTAGGTGTGTAGCTCAAAGCTGTGGACATTCCTTTGCTTTTCTCTGCGAAAGAAGAGACAAGGCCATCTTTTTAGAAACAGACAGGTGTGGACTATCATGTTTGAAAAAAGTAGAGAAGGTTTACAAAAGATTTGGAAAATGGGGGAATGGGTAAAGGAGGAAAACTTAGAGGGCTTAGGCAAAGTCTCAGCTGGGATTGAAGATGGAGAGTCTATGAAAACCACAGAGTAGCTGAGGTGTATTCTAGATTGTTTCATTGCTATAATCCTCAGCAGCCCTTAACAGGTAAATTCTTAGCAGAGGAAGCTGAGACATGAAGATAGACATGTAAACGTTACACTGAGGTCAGCCAGGGGATCAGCTTGTGGACCTCAGTGGGCTTTTTATTTTGCTTAACCCTCATTTACGGAGCTACCATAGTGCCAGGCTCTGTGCTAGGCTCTGAATATGTGGAAAGGAATCAGATAAAATCCATGGCCCCTGAAGCAGAAACACAGCAGATTTTTCTATCATGACACGATAATGGTAGGGACAGCCAGTTATCAGAATGCACTGGGACCTGAGTCACATTCCAACCAGTGTAGCAGAATTCGAGATTGGCCACCTATCAGAGCCGGCAGGGCTGCTTCCCTAGGAAGGCTTCTTTCTAAGGGCAACCTTCCAAGTCAGCTTGGCCATTTCTTAAAGCAGCTAAACTAAAGGTTACCCCTGATTATCTAAAGATAAGTAGCTGCCAAAATTAATCAGTCATGAGCCAGCCAGACAACAGGGGCAACTGCATTATAGCAGAATAAGCCCTAGACCAGAGTCAGGGGGCGTGAGTTTGAATCCAGAGTCTGAAACCTTGTTGCTGTGACTTCACATTGGTCACTTAATCTCTCCGGGTTCTGATGCCACAACTTCCACAATACCAGGGGTCTCCACAAATTTCATGGAAATACAGAACAAAACTGCATAGACTTCAAAAATTTTTACACTAAGGTAAATTTATACTTTAATTCTACTCTTCTGTGAACTTCTGAAGTCCCTTCATATATTCTAAATCTATCAATGTTTCTCTACTCTCACTGCTATACTCTTATTCTATGGCAATAGCAGCTCTTTTTGAGAGTATTGTATCAGCCTCCTTCTCCTCTTTTTTAAAATTTTTAAAATATATTTTTTAAAATTAATCAGAGTGTGTGCTTTCTTACCAGAGAAAGAGAGATGTGGGGTGGGGGCGGGGAGTGAGAAAACACTCCCAGTTCCCAATGGGGCGTGGCATACTGCAATCCCTTCTCTATCTCTCCCTTCTTTGGGGATTTTTGGGCACCTGGTGTATTTTTCAAACTTCTGGGTCTGGGACACAAATTATGTGATCCTGTGGGATCCACCTCAGGTGACCAGCAGGCCTTGGGGTGGCCCTAGCTTTCTAACTAATCTGTGGTCACTACACAACTTGAGGACCTCCATTGCTTTTCTGCTATGAACAGAGTAAATGCAAGCCCTGGCCTTCAGGGCCCTACAAGACTGGCTCTCATCCATCTCCTGTCCTCAATCTTCACTCTCCAGCATTTCACCCCTTGAGCACCCAGCATCTTCATCCCCTGAGCATGCTGGCCTTTACACCTACTTCCTGCTCTGCCGAATTCAGCACTCCTCAGACCTTCACAGTGCTGCCTCTTCCACATCCAGCTCTTGGCATGAATGTCACCTCCTCAAACAGGGCCTCACACTGCTCTCTTTGTCCTACCACATCATACCGTGAAGCTCTTGGTATTCGAAAGCATCTGACTCACTTGTGGACAAATCAGTTGTTTGCTCCAGAACTTGACATAGTGGGTTGACTATTACTTTCTTTATCAAAATATGGCAGATCTAGACACTTAGAGAGCAGTGGTTAGGAGCACAGACTCTGAAGTCAGCCCTGCTGGCATAGACTCCTACTCCATGTCTATGAACTGTATGATTTGTGCAAGTTACTTAACATCTCTGTGTACCAGTTTCCTCACCTATGAAACAGGGATAATAATAGTAGCCAACGGCTTAAGAGGATGAGTTTGTGTGTGTATGTGTTTAAACAGATTCATAAAAAATAAAAAAATAATCAACAGAACCTGAAACATATTAAGTGCTTGAAATACTTAGCAATTCCTCTATTCTCTCTGCTCCCTGTACTCGACTCTCTGCCTCTATTATTTGTATTGTCTATACAGTAGCAAGTTGCTCTTTTGTTGATCTTTTCTTGTAATTTCTTATAGAGCTCCTTGTTGATGGAGACTGTCTGATCATCTTTTGTGTCCTCAATACCCAGAAGAGGGCCTAAGCAAAGAATAAGAGCCTAGTGAGTGGATAGAGAGAAGGAAGAAAGGAAAAAGTGAGAAGAAAGGGGAGGAAGGAAGATGCAAAAAGAAAGGAGGAAAGAAGAAAGGAGAGAGGGAAGGAAGGAAGAGGGAAGAAGAAGGGGACAGAGGCAGAGAAAAAGGCAAGCAGACAGGCAATTCAAGGAGTCCAGGATGAAGATAAATCTTTAGGGAGATAAAAGATTTCCTCTCTCTTTGCATTCCCTCCAGCCCCTCCCAAATACCAGAAAGGAAGCTGAATCCAGTGACTATCAGCTGGTCTTCATCTCATTAACTGCTCTAGACACAATGCTAGAACCACCCAAAACTGCATCCCCTGGCCTCAACCTCCACTGCCCTCCTCACACAGCTGCACTCATTTTCCCTATTACGCCTTTGTTAAGGGAACTCCTGTCTGCTTCCTAGGGTATCCACAACTCCATGTCTGACATATTCTTCAAGGCCCAATTTAGTCACTTCCTTCCCCAGGAATTCTGCCTTGATTTTCCAGATAAAGGTATCCTCTCCTGCAAACTCCCAGCACATCATCTGTCATTCTCTTATGCTGGTTCCTTGAATTGTACTTGTGTTCACAGGCCATTTGCCCTGTTAAGTAAGAGCTCTTTGGGGACATCTGGAATATCTGTTCTTGTGTCCCCATGCCCAGGCCTGGGCTTGGCAAGCAGAGACCTCAGTAAGTATTTGCTGAACTGAACTAATACATAGTACCTAGTACATAATAGACTGAATGGTACCTAGTACATTCTTGACAGAATAAAAAACAGTATCTCAGCCACTGTTCCCACTCAGAGACCTACCTCTGACGATGCTTAGTTTGTGGGGCGAGAGGGGTGGCTTGGGGACTGCATCCTTCTTTTTTTTTGTGGCGACTCCTGTGACGCTTCTGTTCTTCAGAACATCTGTTCCCCAAATCATGACTGCCAAGTTCTTTGTGTACTTGGAATCTCCTTGGGTTACTTGTAGCTGGTGCCATTTCTCCTCATCAACCCAAATCCCACTTCCCAGATGGACCTGAAAGGGATAAGAACACCAGCACCTGTTTAGTTCAGCAG
>NW_006159682.1:3323017-3366613 GCF_000334495.1 Tupaia belangeri chinensis | reverse complement strand
GGAGGGCAATCCCAGGCTTCTCTTGTCTTTTACAAAGCACTGTTGCACAACTGTAAGGGATTCAGGCCATAAATACTAAATTAACTCTCTTTAAGAGTAACAAGAACAGCTTTAATTTACCAAAAACCTGTAATGGGCCAGGGTTTCTTCCAAAGCTTTCTTTTCTTTTCTTTTTGTCTTTAGATTTGCTAAAGGGTGCATGCACTCCCCACGGAGAGACAGAAAGAGAAAGAGAAACAGACAGAAAAGAGAGAGATGGGGAATGGTCATGCCACAATCCTCTCTCCTCTATTCCTCCTTTCAGGGTTTTGGGCATGCACATACATGTGCTTAGTGCATTTTTCAAGCCCCCAGTCCAGCACTCAAACCATGCTCTGATCATGTGAGATCTAGCCCTCTCCACTACGCCACCAGCTGGCCCTTCTAGTGCTTTACATCACTATCTCAAGTCTTTGTGGCAACCCCAGGTGGAAGGTACTATAACACCATTTTCATGTCAGATGGAAAACCTGGTTCAGAAAGGTGAGGTGACATACTGAAAGTCACTCAAGTAAGTGGCAGAGTTGAATTCTAAGCTATACTCATCACAAGGCAACTCAGAGCCTGTCCGAATCTCGGAACATATATATGCTTAACGGCTTCCTACGCTACACTATAGCCACCATGTCCCCTCAGTGTGAACATTCTGGGACACATGTCTTCCTCACACCACAGTTCTCCACCTTGGCTATAATGTGGAGGTCACCTGGGGAGCCGTAAACATCTCTGGTGCCTGGGCCCCACTCTCAGAAATTCTGATTTCCTTGATCTGGGTGTGGCTGAGGTGCTGGGATGGTTTATAGATCCCTAGATAATTCCAACATACAGCTAAGTTTGAAAACCACTGAAGCGGAGTGCACAGAGCAGCTGCCTAGGCTCTGCTGCCAGCTGGAGTACAGTTATTCAAGTCCTTTCCCATCTCTGCGTTTCCCAATCGACGAAGCACAAGAGGTGGATTTCATCTCAAAGTTCCTCTGGCTCAGAACACCTACAATTTAAACTAATTAAACACAACCCTGTTTGATTCCGATGGCACAGAACACAATCATGCTCCCCACACAGAAGCAATCCGAACTTTCAGTGCACAACCAAGAAATGCAAAAGGACCCAGAATGATCTAACAATGAACTACAGGCTTTTAAATCTGTCCGATTTTCTGACTCTTTAAACAACTTGCAAACCATTTACTAATGCTAGTCATTTTAAAAAAGGAGTTTTGGCTTTGACATTGCCATATATGTTATGCTTTTGCTGAGTCTGTGAAGGGAACAAATGGACTCAGTGGGGACAGAGGGGAGGCAGCTGCTAATGAGCTAAATTTCTGAAGGGGCATAAGAAAGCTCTGCCCAAGGTCCTTGTTTTCAGAGACCTGCAGGTCATCGCTATCGCATGGTCAGAAGCCATCTCTGGAAAGGTGCCACTCTGAGAGCGAGCACACACACCCAAGCTGATGGTAGACCAGCAAGACTGATTGTTTGAAAACGATACTGAGGCTGGCTTGGGAAGGAAGGAGGGAACACACAGATGTGTCAGCCGACAACACTCATTCCTTTACCAATTACTGAGGTTTCCCAACCACCAAAAAGAAAAAAAATAGCAACGCAGCCCCCCCCAAGACCGTTAGTAAGTAAACAATCTACCTGCCATGTCTGACTTCACCTCCATTTGCTCAAAAGATCATTCAGCCCGCTGCAGGCGATCAGATAACCAGGTGCACCTGGCCTCGTGTGCGGCAGCCTTCGGTACTGCAAATCTGTTCACACAGCTCAGGAAAGATAAGCAGCCCTGAGGAGAAATGTGCTGCCTGCGGCTGGCTAAGCAACAAGGACCCCAAGGTCAAGGCTGGCCTTTTTTCTTCAGTTCCTGCAGGAGGTGGGCATTCTGTGAGCCAGAGCAGGCTCTCTGGGAACATACTCCCTGCTGCTCCCTGTTGGACCCTGCGTCACTTCCCCCAGTGACACTCTCAAACCACTCATAAAAGTTTCCTGAGATACGGGAAAAGCAAAGAACTTTGACTTAAATTCTGAATCAGAAAACCTTAGAGATGAAAAACAACTTCAGTTTTTCAAAGACCTCTGTTCTTTTTCTACCCTGGGCTTTGTTTTCCTGTAACTTTTAATTTACTGTTCTTAAAAGAGAGATGGCAGTCATTTGAGCCCATTTCTACAAGGGAAATAGGGATGCTAATAGTTTCGGAGTATCTATAAGGAACCAGGCATGGTATACCCAATTTATCTCTCATAATGATTAAGAGATGGAAATAGGAATTACTGTTCTCAATTTACAGATGTGAACGGAGACCCAGAAGGACTCAATTACTTTTCCTAAGGCATCAGTAAATTTTGGAATCAAGATTCAAATCCAAATCTGTATGACCCTGAATCTCATGTGCTTTCAGGCTTCCTTGCTACCACCAGTGTCACAGTATCCAGGGCTCATGAGGATGAAACACATCCATGTTCAATTAGATTCTTCATTTTTTTTCTGGACCTGCTGGCTACTTCCAGTGTCAGCCTCCAGCGCAGTTCACAACCACAGATGGGACAAGCAGGAAAACAGCTAGGGACTGGCCTTCCTGCCTCTAGTCCCTGCTCCTTTCAACTCTCCCTGTCAACACTGACAGATTAAGTTCTCTAAAACACTGCTTTCCCTGGCTTCATGACTTCTGAGTTTTTATGTCAACACTCTGGAATTCTGAATGGCTTCCTGTTACCTGTCAAATCAAATCCAACCTCTCCAGCCTGGCATTAAAGGCCCACAGGAATCCCATCTCCATTCCAGTTACTATCCTTCATTGCCCTACTATGTCCCATTGCTCTATGGACCTCCTAAACTTGTTCATTTCCTTCTACTTCCATTGTGTTGTAACAGAAAGAGGATGGGCTCTGGAGCCCCCAGCTCTGGATGTGAATCCTGACACCCTTACATCGTAGCTGGTTAAGGTAGGCCATCGCTTTACTTCGCTGAGCCTTACTTTTCTCAGTTATATAACAGGCAGACCACCTAATTCACAGAGTTGTTCTGAGTATTAAATGAGACGAATAACCTGTTGGTAGGATAGCACACATCCGGTAACTGTCACATCCTCTGTTTCTCCCTGCCCCATGCCTCTGCTCAGGAATGAATTCCTTCCCTTAAGTCTTTCTAAAAGCCTGCTAATCTTTTATGCCCCCGCCTAAAATCCAGGAAATACTCCTTTACTACTCCAGGGCTAAGTTCTATTCTTTCTGAAATGCTAGCCCACTTAGAGCCTGTACCATCTGATTTATTAGCCTTTCATAGTACATCTTGGTAGGAAGAGGTCAAAGCTTTGTCTCTTCTGCCCCCTACCAAGTGATCAGGATTAGTCAGAACACAAAGCACTAAAAAACTGAAGGGCATATTTAATATGTCTTAATGGCACTGGCTTTCAGTTCAGATGAGTTGTTTTTCCTTGAAGAAAAAAATATTTTCTGACATCCACTCATGTACAAGGCCAACTTTATAGCACAGAAGGAAATGGCTCTGGGTAAAATCAATCACAGGTATGTACTAGGGCCCTTGGGACAAGGCCTCTGAGGTCAGGCAAGCTCAGGGTCACCTGCAGCAAGGCACAGCTCTCAGGGATGTAGCAGAATAGAATGGAAAGAGCACTGGCCTGGGGACCAGGAAATCTGGCTTCCAGTTCCTACCTGCCTTTAACCTATTATATAATTATAGATGAGTTTCTTTTATGGATGAGGTTTTCCATCTAAACGATGTGTAAATTAGATTATTTAAACTTTAATGTTCTTTGCAGCTTTCTGATTCTATGAGTTTCTAAAATAAAACATCTTAGACAAAAACAGTGCAGTTTATCAGAATCAGAATGTAGCAAGCCCTGTTCATCCAAGCCACAGTACACCATTTGACCACAATGTTAGTGTTATATGTCAAGGTATTCTGAAAAATACGGCATCTGGTAGGATGACACTTGGATCAAAATATATCTTTATGAAATGCTTTAGAGGACAAAGCTTGTTTCCTGCTAGGAAGTGGGTCTGCTCCGAGTGTTCTCAGTCTTGCAGAGTTTAAGGCCTCTATTCATGGAGAGAGAAGACAGGGTCAGGTGAGACAGAAGAGCTGAGAACAATGTGGGCTACTTCTGGGATGCAGGAAACTCTGGCCTGGGAAGCTGCCATCCATTTTCAGTATGTCTGCTTCCTTTCCTTCCCCTTAATAAATCTCTCCTGATTATAAATTAGTTATAAACATAAGCCAGGCTAGTTTTACAGCAATGAGCTGGCAAAAACCAATGAACAAACAGAACAGGCAATTTCAAGATTTGTTCAACTCATGTGTAAATCATTAAATGATGCTTGAGAGTCCCATTTTCTAGGAGAAGAATGCTACCTTTGCAAAAGAGGGCCCCTTAAGGCTGAGAAACTGTCCATCAGTCTTCAAAGAGAGAAATAAATTTCTCTTGGAAGCTACTTTTGAGAAAAACTCTAGTCGCTCCATAATATGGTCATGACTAAAAGGAAATCAACAAACAGAATAAGTCCTCTCTTCTGTATTTAATTGGGAAAGGTTGCCAAACTTAGTAAAAAAAGGCCGACAGAGAGCATCAATCTGATCCCCTCCTTTCACAGGTAAGGACGCTAAGATCCAGAGAGAGAAGGACCTGCCCAAGGTCATACAGGTAGGACAGTTAGAGCATCGCTGTGAACTGAGGCTCCTGTGAACTGAGGCTCTAGGCTGCCTGTTCCACTGTTATGCTACGTCTCCTCTGTAAAACTGACTTTTAAAGTCTGTTGTATGGAGCAAGGCAAGGAAGAATTGTCCTGTGGCCTGGCCCCTCACCCTGCCTCTGCAGGGGAGGAAGCACTCAGTGGGAGATGCCGGGAATGATACCAGATCCAAGAGAGCCCTAAAGACTAACAGGTTTCATTTCCTTAGCTTGACAATATTTGCTTTGGCTCAAGTTGGCCAGTTGCAGGGATAAATCTAGACAAACCCAAATAAAACAGCTTTTTCTTTCTCATCAACCCACCAGGGAATGATGCTAGACAAACAGAGACCTTTTGAAGCTAGAGGCAAGAAAAATGAATTGACACAGATGACTCTTTGAGGAAAATAAGAGGTGAAGAATATACTGTCTGCCATTGTGGTAGAGAATGTAACAGAAAGGCTGGATTTTACCAGAACCGAGATAAAGGGCTCTGATGAACTTCTTTGAAGAAGAATTCATTGGGACATTTGAAGGATGTTGGAATGGCTTCTTCCATTGCCCTGCTGCTATGTCATCATGTGACTCCCCAAGGCTATTCTATTACTTTTCATCCTTGTATCAATATAGATGCCAATAGTGTTTTGATTTATTTTTAAGGGTCATACAGGAAAATCTGAGGATTTATATGAGGCCTTAAGGCTGTGGGTTAACCATTACTGAATACAGAGCTTGAAGGCGGTTAAGGGATAAGAAGTATGTCTCATTCACCCATGTATAGCTTTATCTAGCACAGGGCTTGGAAAACACTGATAATCTCTAAGTGGTGCATAAATACATATTGAGTTGTTATGAGTAAATCAGATATATCATTTCCAGTTCACCTGTATAAACCGTAGACATCTAGTTTCATAGGAGGGTACTAACAAGTTTCATGAAACTATCATGGGAATCTTTTTAAAATCTTTCTCTAATAAGTTATTTTAAAATGTCTGTTTAGTTTTACAATTGCTTTGGGTCAATATTTTTTTAACAAAAAAAAAAAAAAAGAAAAGAAAAGAAAAAAGAAAGGCAAAAGTCCCAGCAAAGCTACACTAGTTAGAACATATAAATCTGGGAAATAGTTGACTCCGGGTTAGGCCAGGAGGCTACCAGTCAAGCTGTGTTTTGGAAAGCTCCCACCACGCTCTCCATCTTTACTCTGATAGGGAATGGATATTGAGCTGAAAACACTACCTTGCCATTGTCTAGGATATACTTGTCCATGACAGGCGCAGGAGCGGGATAATAGGACGACGTATTTGCTTCCTCACTGAAAGTGCTCCGTAACTCCGGCTCGGGCTCGAGACATTCTGACTTTACTTTTTCCAAGTCAATGGCGGGACCTAGGCAGTTAAGAAAAGAGATCTGTCTAGAACTCCAAGGAAAATAAAAGGCAAATATTTTTTAACTATGCATCTATCAGCACATAGTGGCACCAAAAAAAAAAATGCTAGGTTATTTTTGTCCATTGGACTACATTTAAACCCAGACTCTAAAATAATATAAGGTATGAATGTCACAAGGGAAAAGGTGGAAGATTGGAAGACAAGAATGGACTAGACTCTTAAGTATGAACAAGGAGCACTCTTCTAGGGTGTCACTGCTGAAATGGAAGGGCAGAGGACTTGACTTCCTGCATAGGAAAGATGTTGTATAAAGGTTGGAGGAGAAGGGGTCATGATGATTGAAATTTGGAGAATGTGAACTTGCAAAAACATCCCATCTCTGCAGGCTAGAAAGGAGGAAGGCATCACTGTAGGGAGGACAGGGAAGCCCTGGGGAGAAATGCAAAAGCTTCCCCCTCCCTAAAACCTAGTATCTAGAAAGGAACATGTTATCCAAGAAATTAAAATACAATACAGATTAAGCTCTGATTGCCTGATTCAGCAACTACTCTGATTTTTATTTTAATGTAATCAACACAAATTACTTTAAGTTTAAACAGTGAAAGGAAGCTGGATAAATGGTGGTGGTTTCTGGGTGGGGGGAGTGTTTCTCCATTAGCTTTTAAAAATGATGGACAATTTTTTTTTTTAAATCACCTATTGTATCTTGATTATCAAAGGGCAGAGAAACAGGATGAAAATGGGTAAATAAAGCCAAATGACTTGATTAACTTTTGTGGGAGAATAACTCTGAAAACCAACAGAGTTTAGCATGCTGGAAATTCTCCTCATGAACACATTTTAGAAGTTGACTGGGTTCAGAGATTCAGTTACTGCCATAGAAGCTCCCTATGGGTGTGCAAATAATTTAAGTAACTGATGAATTCACAGTCCAGTCTTTTCTTCCCTTAACCATGGGCACAACCGGGTACAAAGCTCTTTATAGACTGAAACCCTGTACAACACTGTGGTTGCAAGTCTACGTTCAGTAGCCAAATCCTAGACTTTGGCTGGTATTGCTGATTTTGTTACTAAAATTCCTCATGACAGGGCTTCCTACAATGAGAATATCAATCCTTAGTTGCTGGCAGCTGCCAATGTAAGACAGAATCTCTGCAGTCTCCAAAGATTTAAGCACAATCTTTGCACAAAGCTGAACCCAAGACGGCTGGGGAGTAGAACAGCGCAGATGGAACAGCCCACCTCATCTTGGTGGAAAGATTTTAGGTCCCATTCCTGGCTCTGCTGTATTTTAATTGTGTGATCACAAGTGAGTAAACTGCAGCTAGACTGGCAGAGTAACAGACCGCTAGTATCATAATCATTCTGACAGCATCTCCCGACAGTGCATGATCTATTCAAAGGCTGAACCTGCTCTTGCTTTTTCTTTATCTCTAGCACCTGGCACTGAGTGGGTGCTGTCTGAATGTTTGCTAAATGAATAAAGGAAGGACAACATTGAGCAATTTTTAATTTTCAGAAGCAGATGCTAAAGTTTCTCTTCTCTGTGAGGGATCTCTGAGATATAAACAAAATCAAGCACAGCCATTAGATCTTTCTCAGATTTGGAGACAGTGATTCTCAGTTTCTTCTAAAGCACATTGTGAGATGGTATCTAAGTTTTTCCTCCTGTTTAGTGACAGGGAAAAGGAATGGGCTGAGAAGAGGAGGCCTATAAAGCCACTGGCTCACAGGTCATCTCTGGCAAAAGGAGAGAAGCTAAAACCTCCTCTTGCCTTTTTTTCCTCACTTGAGAGGAGGCTATCCAATAAGAGAATGAATCCAGTCCAGCTATGTGTCTGGTTCTCTTTCATCCACTTCCACAATGGCTACCAAAGAGATCTTCCATATGACCGTGCCCTTCCTTGTTTTTGCTCTCCATTACCCTCAGAATTAAGTCCCACACCAAAGCATCCTTGCATCCCAGAACCACCAGTCTTCTCTTTACCTCTATGGCTTGCTCCTTGCTCTCCAGCAGTATTTACCTCTGTCCATGTTCCTCATGTGCTATGCTCTCTAGGCTTTTATGCTGCTGTCTAAACCTAGAGTGCCACCTCCTCTGCCTGCCAAGCTCCTAGTCAGACGTTAGGACACAGCTCGGATGTCTCCTTTGTGAGACCTTGCTCTGATCATTCCTAGGTAGGAGTCTCTAATTGTAAGCACTTCTAGAAAGTTATGCCTACAGTCATCTGCCTGTCTTTTTAACATTAGACTGTGAAGTTCTTAAAGAACAAAGCTTTATTCTCTTTGCAGTTATGGAGCCGAGGGCAGTGCCTGGCACATGTCAGGCTTTCACATGTTCTTTGTGACATGAGAGTTGGGGGTGGAATTCAATCAGCTGGGCAAAGATTCTGAAATAAAGTTCTATAGCTGGGTGGGGAAGCTTGGGGTATAGGTACATGAGAGGCTATACTCTTGAATATCTGAAACCTTTCCTGCAGCCCAAGAAAGCAGAAATCGGGACTATTAAATACAAATCAGAAGCATCTAGCAAGGAAAATGAACAATTCAAATGGCTACAGTAATAGATGAAGGACTCTGCCCCCACACTGTCTATGGAAGGACATCGAAGGAGCAGGGTTAGGTTGAGTGAGTGACTTTTCTGCTTGAACCCTTGTTGGTCCCCTTCCCAGACTTCATTCTGGTCAAAATGGGCTGCCTAACTCTCCCCACATAAATACCACTCTTTCTGCCTCCTAGTGTTTATGCCATTCCCTTTGTCCAGAACATTCTACCCCTACCAATGCCCACCTAACAAAACTCCATCAATGACGCAAGGTCTGACTTAAATGCCACCTTTTCCACGAGGGTACCCTATGTCCACAAAACAAAATAATAATTCTTCTTAGCTTGGGATTTGGAGTCAGAGGGAATTGAAATAACTGGGTTTGCTACTTACTCTTTGGGTGAGTTGTCATCTTCCTTGAACAGAAGAGCTTCACTTTCCTCTGGGCCCTCCTAATCCCTCACCCTCACTCTTCCACAACCATTGGATGTCCTCATTTGTTCCTATGTCTGTTTCCTCAAGTATTGGGTTGTTGGAAAAGTCATGACACATTTTTTGTACAAAAAAACATAGAAAAAATACATTATGACTTTTCTGACAACCTAATAGAATAAGAGGCCTGTGTGCAGACAGTGGCTGCCTCTTCATGTCAGAGACCAAAGCTCACCAAGCACAGTACTCGGTTCGAATTCTGTCCTCAAGAGACAATTTTCACATAAATAATTACTTAGCCTCTCTGATCTTGTTGCCTCACCTAAAAGGAACAATGAACAATGACTTGCCAAGACTGAAGACGGAATGAGTTATCCACATATATGGAATGACTATTCAGAGTCTGGCTCAGAGTGGGTGTTTGGTAAATAACATTGCTTAAATTGGTCCCTTCTAGCCCATGGGTTCTGTGATCCAGGCCCTGCTAGTCTGCTTTGGCCCCAAGTGCCTCGTGTAGGCCTGGCACAGAACAGATCCTCGTATTCCGCAGCCTACCCACTTTCCCCCAGGCTCACGTTGGTCTCCTCAGGAACTGACAGATTTTTTGGCAAATCCTGGGATCTCTGGCACTAAAGGAAAATTGTTTCCTAGCATTTTCAACACGTTTACCACATAGAGGCTGCTCTCTGCATCAGCATCCTCTCTCCAAGGCACTATGTATGGAAGATACCTGAGCCTCTGTCTTGGTAAGGACTATAGTTTAAAAAACCGGCTACAGGCATATATATAGGAGTTTTAGCCTTAGTGCATGTAGGAAGAAAGAGAGAGAGAGAGACAGTCAGAGGAAAAGTGAGAAACCACTCCTTGGGGGGATGGCCACGTGGCAATCCCTTCTCCCCCACTCTCCTCCCGGGATCCTGGGCACACACATACACACGTTCTGAGTGAGTTTCAAGCCACAGAGTCCGTAACTTGAACCGTGGTTTCTATGTGGGAGTCCAACGACGTACCTGCTACGCCATCTGCTGGTCCCTCAAAGGCACATCTTGAAAGGGACCTTTTAGGAGACCTGGGTGTGAATCCCAACTGCATGACCTTAAGCAAGTCACCTGACTCCTCTGTCCCTCAGCTTTCCTATCTGCAAAAGGGGGATGATGGATAGCCACCCTGCAGACTGATGATGCCTTTGGAAGAACCCAACACTGAGGCAGGCACAGGACAAATGAGGCTCAGAAAATGGCAGGTGAGTAAAGGACTGCGTCAATCAGTAAAAATGCAGTGTTTAGCATTACAGAATCAGAAAGAAAAGGAACAAAAAAGCATGTGGTTTCTTTGGGGAGAGGAGGGGAAGCCTCTAGTGCTTTTAATTCAAGAGGGGGGAAAAATCACTTCATTGCAAATTTTAGTCGGCTCCACTACTGATGTTGGCAATTTACATCTCATTACAACAAATGCTTCAGATTGCTGTTTTGCTTTTAAAAATTTCTGAGGCATTGTTCTCCCTCAAACACATGTGACCAAATTAGCCACAGTAATAAGCACTTGCGTTAGGAGACAGCATTGTACGATATGGCGCAGATATTTTAGGTAACAAAGAAACTTTTTTCACTTTGTGGGAAGAGTAGGAACCCCACTCCCCCCTAGAAAAAGCCCTTTTGATCCACTTGTATTCTGTTATTGACACACACTTGAGGTTTATTTTAGGGAAAATACACCTTCTGTGGAGAGAAACCTCTCAGCTGGGTAAAGGGAGCTTTTAAAAAAGTATAAAAGGTTGTACTTGCCTTTCACTCAATCATTCATGAAGCCATTCATCCTAGAGCCCCTGGCTGCATAAAAGATGGGGGCTCCCTAAGAGGCCCAAGTGACCCAGAGACAAATAAAGTGCGTCCCCATTCTGCAAAAGCTCAGACTTCACATATGAAACATTACCAGCTTGTGATGTGATGGATGAACTTCGAATTTAGTGTTAGAAAACCCTGGTATGAATCCTGATCTATTATTTACCCCTTGAAGCCCTTATGGCTTCTTCCATAAAATGGGATTTATGGCACAGAGAAAGAGGCTTTGTAAGCGTCTGCTGGCCCAACAAACAGACAAAATCACACTGTTCTCTATTCTTATTTTTATCTTACATTGGTTTAATACCATTCTTTCTGAAAAGTTTTCTAAAAAGTTAATGCTTGTGTAATGTCCAAGAAGTTTAGAAATCACCTATTATGTTTGGACACTGGTAAACTATTTCTGATTTCTGCTAAAATAAAAAGATTAATAACATTATTTTTTTTAAATGAACTAAATCCTATTTACTTCTGTACATCCACAGGAAGTTTTATTATAGGTACAATTCTAGTTTCTTCATAAATGCAAAGTGAATCAAGTCAAAATTCTTAAATCCATCCAGAATACCTACTGGGGGCACAGAGGCACTCTAGATTTGGTAGAATAAAGACGATTCCACTTTGTTGAGAAGGACCCAAGCATGGGAACAGCTATGTAACTATGACTTAGGTAAACGAAGGCCTTGGAGAGACACAGGGACAATGATTCTGAGCAGGAGTTTCCCCTCTGTGGACCTTACCATCTCAGAAAGCATCTGCTAGTTTCACTGCTGCTGCATCTGCTTCTTAGCCTCAGCACACTTCTGGTGAGGGCAGAGACAAATATGGCCTCATTCATTAATTGAGAACCTAGTAAGTACCTATTAAGTGCCAGCACTGGGCTAGGTGGCCTTGAGAGATTCACAGTCCAGCAATGGAAAGAGACAAGCAACAGGCTGTTACCACCCCATGTGGCTGACAAGGATCTGAATAAAGACTTTGGAACAAAGCAAAGGAAGGGGGTGTTACATCTAGAAGAGGGATTCAGAAGGATGGTCACAGCTTTCAGTGTTGGGGTTTGAAGCATGGGCAGGTGCTTATTGGGTGTGAGGCCCTAGAGTGAGGTAGTTATCTTCAATGGTGCAGGCAAGCGGCGCAAAATACAGGCTGACTGACGGCCCACAAAGTGGGCAGTGTGATGATGGTAAGTAATCCTGAAGGCTTTGGGAAGAGGTAAGCTGCCCGGGGCTTTGAGTGCAGGAGGAAGAGGAGGTCTAGGGAAAGTGGGGTGATATTCAGGCGGGGGATATCAGCGTAAGTGGTAGCTCTTCCTCCTTCCCCTCCTCCATTTTCTGAGTGCCTTCTGTGAGTGGGAACTAAGCAGACTTTGCTAGGCAGAGATAAGGGGGACAATTCTAGCCCAAGTCCTGAATTGGCCAGATCCCTGCAACTCACATGGATGCCTCCAGAGGGGAACTACATTCCTTCCGGGCTCTGAACCATAGAACAACAGAACAGGAAGGGACCTGGAGAGACCCCCTCTCCAAAAAGGAGAAGTCCGGCAGCAGAAGGGCCTAGGTCCCCAGTCTTGGAGGGGCCAACAGGTGCCCAACACCTACTTAATGTCTTTGTTAAACATCTTTCATCGGAAGTATCTTTTTTCTCTCCCTAGTACCTTTTACCTCACTGTCACATGATTATTTGATTTTTCCCCCATTAGAACACAAATTCGAAGGGTATGAGGACAGGACAGCCACAGTCTTGTTTCCCGCTAATATCCCTAGCACCCAGGACAATATCCCTGGCACACTTCAAATGCACCTTGGACATGGGTTGAGTAAAAAACGTTAATCCTCATGTGAGTCCTGCAAAATTGATCTTATTATCTCTGTAGAGGCTCAGAGAGGTAAATTATAATAATTGCCAAAGATTACACACAGGTGGGGAGTGTTCAACTCCAGGTTGTCCTACACCAAAGACTAGCTCTTTCCATTACCCTACACCTCCTTAACTCACTGCACTTTTCAGAGATTTCACAGGCTTTTCACCTAATGCTTACCCTGTGGGGCCCTCTGCTCATCTCCGACTTCCCCTGACTTTCCCAAGGGCTCTGTGAGGAACTTCACAATCATGAGGCAGGTATTACCAAGATTCATCTCACTTCTATGAGCCTATCCTTTGCCAGCCAGTGGCCAGGGAGGACTGATCTGCTTTTTCATCTGTGGTACTTCTACCTTTCTTCTGCCCATCTGAGCCCAGATAGCATCCAAACAGCAGGGTATGCGCAGAACAACCCTGCCAGAGAAGCACTGAAGGCCCTACACGTGCAGACATGCATGTGAAATGACCTCTGGTCCTCGACTGGAACTGGCTGGGTTTGTGAGCTAAGCTTGGGGGAATAAGAGGAACAGACAGCATTAGGGCCGCCTTCAGGTTCCTGAAGGGCTTCTGGGGGCACAGTGAGAACCTAAGGGCAGGGATAAAGGAAGACAGAGTCTGATCATGTGGGTGATATCCCACACCAAATCAATCCATTTTCTTTTTTTTTTTTTTTAAAGAAGGATTTAACTTTATTATTATTACTATTTTAATGAGACCAGAGAGAGACACAGAGAGAGAAAGGGATACTGAGAAAGTAAGCTGTCAGGTCTGGAACTCTAACCTCAGTCAACCATATGGGAATCCAATGCCTTAAGTACCAGGCCACCTGCTGCACCCCCTCCCCACAGGGTGATTTTCAAATTGCCAGGTCTGGGACTTGAACTGTGCTGTTGACCATGTGGAATCCAGCCACCTTAACCTCTGGGCCACCTGCTAGTCCCCCCAAATCAAACCATGACCCTGGCCTTGGTTGATGCTCTTTAGGTCATGAGCCTTCTAAAGTAGAGACCATATGAAATTCATCTTTGCTAAATGCTTGTTAATTGATTTGTCTTATTTAGAGAAAAAGAGCAAATCAAGAGTTGAGGAACAGCACTCCAACCTGTAGTAAGGGCTCAGCAGTTCTACCTGCTTTCACCTACCTTTGTAGCCCTATCTCTCCTTCCTACCCACCCTTTACCAAGTGGCCCAGGCAGAAGCCACTGTCAGGTCCCTCACAGCCAGCCTCTCTCACAACTCAGTATCTCTGTTCAGGCTCTCCTGCTGTCTGATAACACTGTTCGTTCTTCTTGGTTTGGATAAATCCAACTAGTTCCTTAATCTGAGGCCTTCTTCAGGTACCTATAGCACTTCTATCCCAGCCATGTAAGGATTCTCTTCAAAAGGCTCTGCCAACATTGATAGCCCAAAAGGAAAGCATGGGTTCCACTACATTCCTAATACCTGCCGTTGTGACTTTAAGGCAGTGGGAGATTCTTACTTGGTTTCTCTAAGATAGAAAAAAAAAAAACAAACCAGTAAATGTTTCTCGCACAGAAATATTTCCCTATAGTCAGAGCTATTTTCTTGCACAGAAATATTTCCCTATAGTCAGAGCTATCCAATAATGGGATGAGCTGCACCGGAAGAGAATGAGACAGCTTCTTGTCTCTAGGAGAATGTAACAGGAGGTTGGTTGATCTCTTGGCAGAGAGGGTGCAGAAGGCTTCCTGTCCTGTGTAGGAAGGAGGCTGGAATAAGTAAATTCTGGGACTCCTTACAAAACTCATACTCTGGGGCCTCTAAGAATTACCTCCCAAACTCAAAGAGCTCCCTGGAGTAGCAAGGGAGGGTGTGGTCAGTCTCTGGACCCTGCTGAATCCTGGCAGCCATCCCTGTCAGCTGAACACCAAACTTCTGCTTCACAAAGATGAAATGCCATAGATTCAGATACTTAAAGACAGGTTCTCTCCCCTTACTATGCCTCCGTTTTCCCCTCTATAAGGTGGGGACAAAAGGTTGGGTTGAGTTCTCTCTAAAGAGATAATTTCTATGAAAACTAAGAATTTTCTGGTTGGCATCTTAAGACTATGTAGCCTGGTAAGACTGAAACTGTGACAAAATGGTGGCCATTTTTTTTAAGAGTTTTTTTTGCTATAGGGCGGGTGCACTTGCCAGAGAGAAAGAAAGCGAAAATTCCCCCCCTGGGAGTCTGGCCATGCCCCAATCCCTTCTCCTCCATTCTCCTCTCAGGATCTTAGGCATGCACGCACGCACACACGCCGTGCATGAGTTTAAGCCACTGGGTCTGGGACTCGAACTGTGGTTGATTACATGGAAGTCCAGCGACATAGCCATTACGCCAACTGATGTTCCCCAAAATGGTGGCCTTTTAAGTTAAGTCAGAAACATCCATCTAACAGTTTGTGGATCCTGTAGTCCTAGAACCCACTGCAGTACATAAAGGAAGTATAATTGTGGGGCAGTATGAGGACAGGACAATGCTGCGGAAGCACAGGGGCTGAGAGACTCTGGTCAGACTGTTTGATGCATGGAAAAGCCAGATAGGTCTCAGTATAAAATCCAGTTCTCTCATTTCCTGGGTGTGTGGCCTCAGGTAAGTTACCTAACCTCTCAGAGCCTGATGATCCTATCTACTGCAGAGGTTGTTTTATGTATGAAAACTGTCTGGTGGGACCAACAGTTAGCATAATGGCTATGTGGCTGGACTCCCATGTAGTTGACCATGGTTCGAGTCCCGGACCCGGTGTCTTAAACTCACGCCGGGTGTATGAGCGTGCAAGCCCAAAATCCTGAGAAGAGAATGGAGGAGAAGGGATTGTGGCGTGGACATCCCCCCTGAGGGGTGATTTCTCGCTTTCTGTCTCTGTCTGTCTGGTGATCACATGCACCCTATAGCAAAAACCTCTCAAAAAAAAAAAAAAGAAAAGAAAAAAGAAAAGAAAAAGAAAAAAATTACTGTCTGGGATACCAGCAGTTAGCATAATGGCTATGTCGCTGAACTCCCATGTAGTTGACTGTGGTTCAAGTCCCAGACCCAGTGGCTTTAACTCATGCCGGGCACGTGTACGTGTGTACCCAGGATGTCAAGAGAAGAATGGAGAAGAAGGGATTGCGGCATGGCCATCCCCCATAAGGGGGTAATTTCTCGCTTTCTGTCTCTCTGTCTCTCTCTGTCTTTTCCTACAAGCCCACACACCCTATAACAAAAACCTCTCAAAAAAAAAAAAAAAGGAAAAGAAAAAAGAATTAAACTGTCTGGCCCAGAGTAGGCATTCAGAGAGGCCAGCCCTTGCCTGCAATGAATCCTTTCTCACCTACATTTCCTGACGGGCAAAACTGGCAGGAAAAAAGCCTGTTACATGGTGATACTGAAGGCAAAGCCCCACTGTAACAGAGGATCGCGTTCCCATTCTGGCAGTGGGGAAAAGCCCAGCAACTTCCTCTGGATGTTCTAGTTTCCCCAGCAGTTAGCAAAGGGACGGTTTGAGACTGTCCCTCAGCCCCATTCTCAATGCCCCCAGGAAAATGGGGCTCTAGGGGGAAAGGCGAAGGAGGGTCCTGAATTGTTCACTCTCTCTCAACTTATAATCTGGATGTGCTGTATCTAATTTTATTTTTAAATGTTCATTTTATTTCATTTCTTCCACGAGTTAGAAAGAAAGAGACCAAAAGAAAGACAGGCACATTGCAATCCACCCCCAGCCACAGCCAGCCTAGGTCATGGGTAAGTGCTTAGCTTCTGCTCAGCATGTTCAGGGAGACTCCAGTCATGAATCTAGGACCTTCTCATGTCTGGTGTTGGGCCACCACTGCCAGCCCCACTGTGGCTAATTCTGCTTCAACTCTCAGTACAAAAAAATTCTTTAAAATGAAAGGTGATTAGTATTTTTCAGATAAACTATTCTACTTCTCATGGCTAGATCTCTTCCAGTCATCCAAGCAGAGGAAGTGCAGGGCACACAGAGTTTTGGCACTGCCCCATCGCAAACTCTCAGGCAGCAGACTATGGGCCTCCTGGGCCTCACCTCTACAATGGAGACATGAAAACCTGAGTGAACAAAACGACTCTCACACGTCCTCTTCAGACCTCTGAAAGCCCAACTTTAAGTGCTCCTTCTCATTGGTAAGAATGAACTGAGTGCTGAAAGAGATGGAAAAGAGCTCTGAGAGAAACAGACCCTTGGGAGCCTGACTAAAAGGAAAGTGAGCCTGGAAGAATCAAGAGGGTCAAAATGGATGGTTGAGAACTTGAGAAGGGAAGGTGGAATTCTGTCCAGGAAAAGGTGTAGAAGGGAAGACGTCTATAAACCATAGATCAATGAGCTTGAAACCAAAGTCTGGACGTAGCTGTACAATGGACTGTGCAGATGTGATGTTTGAGGACTTACAAAGGGAAGTACGGAATCCCCAGGAGCCCTTAGGGGTAGACGAAAGATTAAGATGTGCCAGACAGCCACATCTGTGCTTCACTGTAGGACAATGAGTGCCTATGGTACGTTTTTGGCACTAGACAGATTATTTTATGTGTATTCTCAAAAGATCCTACATCTTAACAGAGGATCTACTAAGGATTTATGATGTGCTAGACTCTGGGCAGAGTTTTTTTTTTTTTTTTTTTAAACTGCATTTTATTTATTTATTTTTCCTCTAATTGCCAGGGGGTGCATGTGCTAGTTAGACAGGTACAGAGAGACAGTGAAAGCAACCCCCCAAAGGAATGTGGTCATGTGGCAACCCCCTTTTCTCCATTTCTCCATCCTGTCAGGATTTGGGCATACACACATATATACCCAGCATGGTTTTCAAATCACGGGGGCCAAAATCCATACTGTGGTCAGCCGTGTGGGATCTTGCTCCCTTACCTGCTAGGCTATGGGGCTGACCCTGCATATGCTCATTTCATCCTCTTACAAACCACAATGGTTAGTAAGATCACTGATGCTGATGCTGTTTTACAGATGAGAAAACTAAGAGTCAGGAAGTTATTTGCACAAGGTAACCAAATTAGAATGTGAAAGAGACATTGATCAAAATATTAGTAGTTTGGACCTCAGGGTCCACACAGGCTCTTAGTTATTAGCTGTCTTGCTTGTTTGTGATGGGATTAAAAATAGCCATTTTACAGAAAACAGAGACCAAGAAGGGTTAGATCGTTTGCTTGAAGTTACACAGGTAATGAATTACGAGAGCTGAGATCCAAACTCAAGCAATTATTTGTTGCCAAAGCCCAGGTTGCTTCCAGTACAGGGGAAAAACAGCAGGAAGATGGCTGACATCAGCTGCCTTTTCTAAGGTACTATCAGAGACATCTTAAAGAAACCAGCTCAGACCACAAAGGATTTTAAATATCAAAGCTGTTATTTTAACAGACCTTAGATAGAATACAAGGCACAAACCCAGACGGTAACAGAGGTGTTAGCAATCCAGCTCTAAAGAGTCAAGAGAATATGCAGCCACAATGAATTTCTCCTTCTTTAAAAATTTCAACCAGCTTATGATCTAGCCAACAGGAACATTATCTCCTCTTTCTGCATTCTGCTCTCTCAAATGGAGATAATAATCCTTACCTGGCCTTGCAATAAGGCTATTGGAATAGACCAATGAGATAAAAATGTCAAGGTGCTTTGAAACCTATAAAGTGCCATGAACATGTGAATTACTGTTATTATGCTTATTATCTAATGTCTCTTCTGGTCAGAATTTATCATTTCCGCCTACATACCCTGACAAAGCACACGTGAAATCTGAAACCATCATCTGCCTCCCTCCTGCAGTTACAGCACTGATTTTATTCTGCCTGGTGTCCTGTGTACCTATCTGCATCCCCATCAGACTTATGTGCATCCTGAAGGCAAGGACAACAATGACTCACAGAGTCCTTTACCGGAACTAAGGCTACCTGAGTTGCACCAAAATGAAATACACAACGCAGGACTCACTCAGTGCTTAAAAATGGAGGATACCTAGCCCTTGGTCTTTGCTCTCTAAGAACAGAGAATTTACTTTGGAGAAACTGAGAGACCCTAGGGTTTACTCATTCTCATACCCAGAGCTCTTTTCCCTCTGGGTCTTCTATTCTGCTGCCCCTCATCCCCTCAGAATTGATTCCTGAGGCTGCCAAGTTCCAATTTCCAAAGCACTACTCTAACACACTAGCTTGTGAATGTGTGAAAGAGGGGACTCTGCCTCTTTCATTTCTAGATTCCCACCACCTAACTCAGCCCTGGCACAAAGCACATTCTAAATAAATGTTGAATAAAAGAAAGAACAAATGAATATACACACAAATAGAACTGTGTCTTGTGTGGGAACCAGCAGTTAGCGTAATGTCTATGTCGCTGGACTCCCACGTAGTCGACTGCAGTTCGTGTCCCGGACCCGGTGGCTTAAAATTCACGCCGGACACGTGTGCATGCGTGCCCAAGATCCCAAGAGGAGAATGGAGGAGAAGGGATTGCGGCGTGACCATCCCCCCTGGGGGGTGATTTCTCGCTTTCTTTCTCTGTCTCTCTCTGTCTGTCTGGCGAGCGCACGCGCCCTATAGCGAAAACCTCTCAAAAAACAAAACAAAACAAAACAAAAAAACTGTGTCTTTTGAATTATAGTATCTTTTACATCTATGGCTTTTACTACTTTAGGGGAGGGTGTGCAGGAAAAGTAAGAAAAGGAGAAAGGGTCTTGAACACCTACAAAATGCCCATCACAGACTAGACTCTGCGTGTGCTTCCTCATTTAATTTCAATACAGTCACAGTGAGAAAGGAGCTTCAGGGGAGGAGTGTGAGGTTCTTTCCCAACAAAAGGGGGTTGTTTCCCATACTAAGATCATAGAAAGGCAAAGTTCTGTTTTTAAAAGAGAGAAAATATGTTTTTGAGGGGAAGGACAGTAGGGCCGCCATTCCCCATGTCAGTGAGAAAAAAATCTAAGAGCTAAAGATGACCATGTGGGGTGAGGCTCCAGGGGAGAGACCAAGTGTCAGAAGACCTCTGGGTACAGGTCAGTAACAATTTCGGGGCTTATTTCCTCACCAGTAAAATAAGGGTAATAGCCTATATCCTCTCTAAGTTCTCTCACAATTCCATGACTCCATGTTGTAGAGTCTACCTTAGATTTTCTGTGGACTGAATAAATGAATACACAGATGGAGACATGAATCACTCAGTGAAGCTTCTGAAACATCTTAAACTATCTTTCTGTATCCCCCACCCTTCTATGCGTGGCTCTACCTTCCTGCCCCCAACCTCCTCGAGGTACACCATTACAACTCCTGGCTTCTGAGAGACCTCCTCCCTGCTCTGAGATCATGATCAGCCTCAAGATAGCAGGTGACTGCTCTCCACTCCCTCACATCAACCACCTTGGAAACTCAGAAATGATTCTTCCATGTGGCTAGATTTCCTTGTAAAGTTGAGCACCTCTTGATTTGTTGTCCTCCCCGGTTTCTGATTTTGGCTATTATGGTATGGATGACCCAGCACCCAAGCTTGAGCTGGGTTCTTATGCAAAGAGGGTAGGTGAAAATACAAAAGAACAAGTCTCCAAAAGCAATGTTCAAGCCAGACCGTGGCAACAAAGGACAGGAAAGTCAAGGCCCCACATCAACCCCAGACAAAGACAGGTCACTTTGAAGGCATGTGAGCTGGGAGTCAGGCAGGGTCTCTCACTTCCTTTATAGCTGTTCTGTCTTGTTTCTTGGTAGATTAGGAGTTGTTACATATCTTTCCAGATTCATCAAGAGAGAAGACTTTCACCATCAAATACTAGTTACTTCCCCCAAGAACCGGTTAAAGTGAATTTTAATTACATGTTTACATGTTTCCCTCCATCATTACCCTCTCCCTACCTCCCAGTGTATTAGCTTTGTTTGTATCTCCCCAAGTTCCTAAGCTTAGAAAATATTCAATGGTAGCCTACTGACTGAATGAATAAATGAACAGACACATATCACATACTTTATTTTCTATACAGAAAAAGAGGACCTAGAAGGTGGTGCAGTAGTTAAGGTGCTGGATCCCACATGGTGACTCTATAGTTCGATTCCCGACCTAGGAGCTAGAAAAACACACTAGGCGCACATGTGTCCATGCCCAAAGTCCCTAGAAGAGAATGGAGGAGATGGAACTGTGGTATGGCCACCACCACCCCCCCACCCAGAGGGATGATTTCTCACTTTCCCTCTCTCTCTGTTTCTCTTGTCTCTCTGATGAATGTATGTGCCCTATGGCAAAAATCTGAAAAATAAATAAATAAATAAATAAATAAATAAAAAGATCCCAAGATATAGAAGTTAGTTCATCTGCCCAAGGTTATACTGTCAATTACTGGTTGGGGAATCCCAAGCTAAAAGCTAAACTGGACCCTATCTTAGTTCTTGAATGATGTAGAAAAGGATCTAGCAGTAACTGAGCATCACCAGCCAGCCAGGCACCACACGGTATGTCACAAAGCTGTAAAGAGGTTCAGAGAGGTACTCTGCCTGGATTGCTCCTCAGTCTTCCCACTCACTCCTACAAAATGAGAATTTTATATTTTTGTTTCCATTCTTTAGGTTTCAGCTTAGAAGTTGTTTCCTTCAGGAAGCCTTTTGTCCTGGCTCCCCCGTAATTCGGTGAATGACCCTACTCTCCTATACCCTGCCCTCTGTGCTTTCGTCCCCTGGTGGCATTCGTGCTCTGTGCTATCATCAATTGTTCTGGTATTTGACTCTTTCCTCAAAGGTGGAGCTCACGAGCAAAGAGCAAAAGCTATATCCCTAATACACTGAATCTCACCACTAGGCAAAACACCTGGCACATAGCAATGTACCAATGATTTGTGCAAGGAAGGAAGGAAGGAAGGAAGGAGACAAAGAAGAAAAGAAGGAAAAAATAAGAAAATAAGGTTTCCAAAGTCACAGAGTTGAGAAATAGAGAAGTGGGGATTTGAATAAAGGCCTTCCTACTTCTGAAGACTATACTCTTTCCATGGGTTTTAAAAAAAGGCCTCCCTTTTTTTTTTTTTTTTTTTTTTTTTTAAATTTTTATTTTTATTATCATTATAATCTTCTTTATATTACATTGGAAGGCCTTCCTACTTCTGAAGACTATACTCTTTCCATGAAAACACACCCTTTTAAGGGCCACTGTAAGGTCTGTTAGTATATTTTTGTGGATTTGTCTTTAAATTTGCACATTACCATTCTCCAGTTAACATATGTTAATCAATAGACTTTAAAGTGTCACAGGTCAGAGACAGTGGATGAGATTGTCCAGGATGCCTGGGACTCCAAGATCACGGGGTATTGCACATGGGGGGTACTCTATGCATACTGTGTCATGAGCTAAATATGTTCAGTTCACCCATTGTGATGATAGTGGTTCAGACCAGGAACAGCTAACCACCAGCCTTGGCAATGCCATTCAATGTCTATGAGATGGGAGAGCGTTGAAAGACTAAGACACTGAAACTATGATGGGGTCAAGTTTGTTTAAGTGTTTTAGGACTAAAAGAGGAATATGCTGCTGCAAAATACCAGAGTGTCTTATTGTCCCATGGGTTTAAGAGTAGTTTCTAGAGTTTAAGCTCAGTTCATGATCATGCAAAATAGGTAGTTTCTCTGAGAGCTAAAATAATGGTATGTAAGAGCTTTTGTTGTCAGTATGTCCCACCCATCCCCCAGTCTTGCAAAACATTTATAAAAGGGGAGACAGCACATAGAGCACGATGAAAATACAACTTGAAGACTGGGGAATATTTTTTCTCTCTGCAATTCTTTTCTCCTCATCCCCTCACCCATACTCCAACACCAACACAGTTTTAACTGATTTTGACATTTATATTCCTCTTGGAAATTTTACTTCAATAAAGAATGTTAATAACCTGTGAAGCTGCAAACCACACATGGCCTTTAGTGTCGCCATGAACCCTACAGGCTATGATTTGGGACAAAGGCCAAAATAAAGGCAGTTTTGGGGAGCAGGAAAATCACCAGCCCATGACTCAGGTAATTGGGTTTGAAATGGAGCTCTCCTCTCCCTACCAATGTACTCTGGTTAAATCCCAAACTTGTTTCTTTCTGTATGCAAGGGCATGAAAAGGCATCTCTTCTTACCACTTGGGCCATCTAAATATCCACTGAAAGACATACTTTGAAAAGCAAAAGGTGAGCCAGCTAAGTGGCAGGATGGTTAAGGTGGCTGGATCTCACATGGCTCTCTGAGTGATTTGAGTCCCAGACCCAGCAGCGTGAAAAACAGGTTGGACACATGTGCATGAATTGCCAAAACCCTGAGAGGAGAATTGAGAAGGAATTATGGCACCGCCATTCCTCTTGCGGGGTGATTTCTCACTTTCTCTCTCGCTCTCTCTCTCTCTCTCTCTCTCTCTCTCTTTCTCACTAGCAAACACATGCGCCCTATGGCCAAAAAAAAAAAAAAATAGCAAAATCCCTACAAACATAAGCAAGGTAGTAAGATAAAGTAAGAGCATAATTTATCAAACAAATCAAAGAGGAATAAAGCTTTACAAATAAATATATTTTCTAAGTAAGAAAAACCTTTCTTTCTGACTGCCAATTTGATTTTATTTACATTTTGGTAATAGGACCTGTTTCTAGACTAGATGACTCTCTTTTTCAAGCAAAGCGCAACACCTAAGAGTTATTGATTATTGCTGTCAGGAGTTATGGAGGCTGTGAATTTGTGTTATAATGACTGGACTCTCCTTTTATAATTCTGGACTCTCTTGTTCTGAGAGTATTTCTGTCTCTTTTTCTCTGGTAAGTAGTTATTTTTCTCTGCTGTCCAGGCTGCTGATTTTCAGAATTCCCCTGATTCCTGCTTCTAAACCACTTTAGATGAGAAAACCTAAAAACCTGCTTAGTTAAAATCAGGTGCAACATTAAGAGCCTATTAAGTTCTTCTGTGAACAAACCAAAGCAGTTTTATACATTTTTATATTAATCCTCCTAAGGTCATGTGCCGCCTGCTCAAAAGCTTTATAATGCTTCCAATTCCTACCAAAACAAGTCCAGACACCCTGGGCTGGTACAGTTTTCAAGGCCTTCCACCTTCTGTTCTCCAGGCTTATTTGCACAGTCCTTCTCTCACACTCCAGGTGTTTTCCCATACCCAGATTGCCGCCCTCGGCCTCCTCTTGCACTTTGAAACACTGCCTGTCCTTCAAGACTCACCTCCTTCGAGACATGCCTTCTGTTAAAGATAACCTCTCCACCTTCTGAACTCTCATTTTTTTCAGGATCTACACTATAGCATTTATCATTTTCTGACTTAAGGTAATACATGTGTTAAGGATACCTAGTTCTCTACTATCCTGAAGCCTTCCTGGAGAGGTTCCCTACGATTCTGACACTGCTTCTTACCAAGCAAAGGGATAAATCGACAGTGGTGACTATTTAGTCACTTCTTGTTCTCTGAGCCTCACTCCCCCATGTTCTCATGGCTGAGACTGCTCCTACCTACGCGCCTACCAGCTCCATGGTGAGAAGGAAGTGACTTCCCCAGGGTACCTGCTAAACTGAATCTTTGCCCTCCCTGGCTTCGGGGGCACTTGGCCTGCCTCTCCCCTTTGCTTCTCTGGAAGAGGAGCTGCACAAGGTGTTCCACTGAGTGTGTGGCCTGTGGTCTGCTGGGGCACTCACCGCTGCCAAGTCGCAGAAGCAGCACATCCTGGAGCCTCCGGTTGAGGTCGCGGAGCTCCTTCATTTCAGACACGAGTGCCCCATACTCCTTGAGCTTCTTGGCCTGCTGTACCAGCTGCCTCCGAGTCCGCTCCAGCTCCTGCTGGAGGTGGCGCATCTCCTCCTGCTGCTGCTGGTAGTTACGCAGCAGCTCCTCATACAGAGCCCGGGGCACCACGGCATCCTCCAGACTGTCCATGTCCTCCATGCCTGGCGAGGCCTCCACGAAGACCTCTTCCGGACACGTGTTGTGGCCCAGGCTCAGGCCGTTCTGCTTCTCGAGCCGGGCCACCACTGCCTCGATGCTCTTGTGCGCCACTTCGCTCGGCTTCCGCCCCTCGGGTCTCTGTGTAGGACAACGAGAGTCAGTTCAGGCAAGGGCAGCTGGGACTTTCTTGGACTGCGGCTCAATATTTCCCCAGACAATCCTAGAATCACAGAACCACAGAATATCAGTGTTTGGAAAAACCTGTGCAAACACTTAGTCAAAGCCTTTCATTTTACAAACCGAGAAACAGAGTTCCAGAGCGGGGAAGGGTCTTGCCCCAAGTCATGCAGTCTGCTGGTGGCAGAACCAGGATTCTGGCCTCCCAGACCAGCAATTCTCCCATTCCTCCACTCTGCCTCTGGGATACACGTACTATGACCATGACCACCATTCCCAACTCCCAGCCCCTGGCCCACCCACAATGCCTCAGCAGTGACTATCTCATAGGGACATCCAATACGTATTTGTGGAAAATCAGGAAGAAATCAAGACAGGCCAACTCATCCCCAGAGACGTCGCATTCAAATCTCATTACCAAAAACATTAAAAACAACAACCAAAATGGTATTCCATCAGGTAACCTTTTCCTCAAGGATGATGTAGTTGGGAAGGATGTTTAAGAATTCCAAACTCTTCTAGGGCAGGAACCATGTCTTATTTTCTCTGTTTTTCCACTGCCTACTCATTCAGAACTTGCACTCGGCAGGGTCTTAATAAATGTTTACTTAACTGAAAAGTTCAAAGAATGCCAGCAATGCAAGATAATTTCAGTTTAAATGCTTCCTTTTACAGGTAAGGCCCAGAGAGGGAAAGGACTATACTCAGGACCACATGGTGAGTTACAGAAAACCCGACTTTCAGCACAAGTCTCCTTCTCCCACATCTGCCAGTGTCTCCCTCAGCGAGACAGTGGATCCTGAGAGGAGAGGTCATTTAGAAGAGTATATCCAGGACTCTCCAGGCATTGGGGGTTTGACTGCCTGAGGAAATTCCAGGTCAAGTGGACAAAGCTTCCATTGAGGGGCAGTGGGAGTGGTAGGACTGAGAGCAGGAGAAATGAGGGGGAGGAAAAGACAACTAAGGACACAAAATCTGGACTTACTTAACTGTGCTTAACTGTGTCAGGTCAGACCTGCTTTAACTTCTCACCAAATTTTGAGAAATTTAAGGAAAACAAAACATAACCGTTACTCTGAGATTGAGACCAAAATCCTGTGTTGTTTTATCTGCTTGGATAAGGTGCTGTTAATGTAAATGTAGCTAAAATTGAAATAAACACTTGAGGCATCTGTCTGCACTGTCCTCTGAGGCTTCTGGTGGCAGGGACCAGGTCTGGCTAATCTCCGTGATCTCAGGGGCCTACACGAGGCCAGCCCCACACTGGGGGTGCAATGAATGCCATGAACTTGACTCAACTGTGTCTTTTGGGAACATCCTTGACCTTGAGTCCAAAATCAGACTAAAGTCAATGCAGAAGGTTTCCTTCTTCCTTCTCTTCCCCGCCCTTCCTCTGGAGTACTGACTAAACTATACAGAAAACAAAACAAAACAAGACAAAACAAAAACAACACCAAAAAGAAACAGCCAGCTAGCTTGCTGAACAAGATTTTCTACAGCTTTATAAGGTGAAAGCTAGAGGAGAGTAAGTGGGGTACATAGCAAGCAAATAGACCCTCATGAGAGTTTCTGTTCAACCTAGAGTCCTACAACAACCCACTCAACCCCCCGTAAATCTTGCTTACCCTGTTTCCCAGTGAGTCCACTCTTAGCTGTTTGGGACAATCTGATAGTGACTGGCTATCAAGAACAGCTGTTTAATGTTCTTGTAGCTCAGCAGTGACGTCTCCAAAAGTATGGGCCAGGGAGAAGCACACTGTCCCAAAGCCCAGCAGCAATGACACTGCAGAGACTGTGCAAACAAGACCGTGCTTGCTGGCACAGCATGAATTTGGGATGCCTTGAAAGTTGGTCAGCAAGGCAAATGCATATTAGCTGTCTCCCAAGTTTCCCCTGGCCCTAAAATAATGACCCATATACCAGGGGACACTTACATAGGGAGAAAAGGCCAAACTAGAATTCTTTTGTTATAAGAAATCTGAAAACACTCTCGCTTACTTCTAAAAAAGAAGAAAGATTTTGTTACCTTGATGTGTCTAAGCTGTAAATCTTCTTCCCCGTAATCTTTAACCTCCCCATCTTCTTCTACGTGATTGAGAGAAAGTTTGGGGATTTTGATTTTCTTCTGCATCACACTGTTTTCAAGGTCAGATTTGTCTTCTAAAATGCATATCAAGAGAACAAGGTTCATTATGAGTCAAAATGCTCAAACTGCCCAAAACCACAAATGCCAGAAAATGACTGAGGCCAGACCAGTTAAAAGGAAAAGTAAACAAACCTAAGACCTCTTCCCTCCTGCATGTAGGGATCTTAAGAAACGGGCAGATCAAACTCTAGAATCAAGGGTGCTTGCTGAAAGCACTGTAACACAGCAGTGAAACGGCATCCCATGAACTTGCTTAGGAGTTTCACCACGTACATCTTAAAGTGTAGCCTTTTATGGAATTCTGGAATCTTGGAACTGAAGTGGCCCTTAGATTGCTACCTAGTCTAAACTTAACTGGCACATGGAATCCCTCAACAATGAAGATCCTTCTAAGCCAATATCTTCCTACGAAAACTTGGTGGGTTTCTACCAGCTCGGGTTGGCATACAAGAGATGGTAGCTCTTATGGAGGTAAAGCCTACACCAGAAGGGCAGGGACACAAGACAGGCTACAGTAAAGTAGACACAGGGAGAGTAACAAGTAGCATGTGTTGCCTTTTCACTGACAGCAAATCACAGAATGACTGGTCTAATGCTCTTATTTACAGATGAAGAAAATCAAACACAGAGGAAGGAAGACTTGTCAAAGATACGAGTCTGTGAAAAGAGCCAGAAGTGGGAAACAGGCCTCTGAAACCTGGCCCAGGGCTTAGGTGTGCTCCAGCACATTCTTGGATGTGCACTTCACTGTAAAGCATTGCACAAATACAAAGGACATTACTTCTCTCCATTTTTGCATTCTTTAAGCTCAATCTCAGATTACCTGAGAAGATTTTCTCCCCTGCATAATTTTTTTTTAAGTTTATTTCTTGAGAAAGAGATACCTCAACAGGGTCATCATGCTGCTTTCTCGCCTCAGTCTCAGCCAGCCTGGATCATGGGCATAAGTATGTGCTCCCAGCACATGGAGGGAGGCTCTGGGACATGAACCCAGACCATTCCCATGTGGGTCCAGTTGTGCTACCACCGTGCCACTACATGGCCACCCTGCACAGATTTCAAGCTGCATTTCTCAGATCTGTCTCTCTCTGGAGATATCAAAAGTAAAAGTTCAAATGGGAGGGCTCCTGAAGTAGAATTTGGAACCTGCTCTGGAACTAACCATTTGTGGTAAAAATACCTTGTGTTCTGGGATTTGCCTGAGACTTTGGGAGCATCTGTTTCTTATATTCCACAAAAGTTCCCACTGCTGTGTCCTAAATGCATTTTCTGGCATGTTGCCCAATGCTGGAGGTGGCTCATGACTAGGTAACAAGTGAAAGCTAGACTCCAAGGATCCTCAGGTGTGTGAGTGTATGTGTGTGTGAGGGTGTGTGCATGTGTTAAACATGCTCTTATGCTTCTCTGAGGCCAGGCTTCACAACTTGTTAGTAAAGTTGAGAAGGACTTTACAAGTACATAACTGTTCCACGATGTACTAAAATGCTAACTCTTCCCACATGGTCTTAGGAATGGAACCCTAGTCGGTCAGAGGTGGGACCTAGAACCAGGCAGGACAGAATGAAAACCTCAGTTCTTCTTTTATAGGGTCAGGAAAACTGGTCTAAGGCCTAAGGCCTCTCTGAGCTCAGGTCCCTTCTTTATAATGGAGTTGTGGATATGAGAAAAATAATCCACACAAGTCATCAAACAGTGCCTGGTATACACTGGACACTCAATAAATATGACATTATAATTGGTATTCTCAATTTGCTTGGAATCATTTTATTCCCTTAAGTATAAGGTGGATAGAGTTAATTTCAAAAATTTAAAAAAAAAAATGAGGGTATAGAGTATAGAGGAACTGAACTGCCCAGAAAAAAAAAAAAAGATGATCCTTGTTAACAACCTCCTACTGATGAAAATGACTTTTCCCATGAGCAGAGCCACAACCTTAGAATCTCTTTTCTCAAGAATGGCCCATTCTTGTTCTCTTTGTGCCTACAAAGTACATCCAGTGGGTTGGGCATGAACACCAGCAGGACTTTGGCTTTCTAAAAGAGCAATAGCTTCCCTCCTACAAATCCCTGTTGACTTTTTCAAAGCCAAAGAGCTGCTAAAATATAAGACCTAATGAAGGTACTTCAAATGAAATTACCTTCAAATGGGATGTGTGTGCACATCCACGTACACATGTACACTCACATGAGGAAAAAAAAACAGACAGATAATGCAGGATGAAAGGGTGGTATTAGGACTTCTGAACATGTTGGGAACAAAGCTCCTGGGCTAATCTTTAGTTTGACAAGTCCAAGGGCAAAAGTTTGAGATGCCAGACACCGAACTGGAAACTACAAGTTATGCTTTGCCTCCTGAGCTAAAGCTATGTAGCTCATGATCAGAGGTCACTGTGCAGTGGGTATGAAGAGACACAATCATTCATTCTCACAAAATTAGGTAATATTTGACTGGAGAACAATCTTCAGATTACTTCATTTAATGTTTTCAACATTCCAATGAAGAAAATGAGGCTCCAAATTATGAAATGTATTAAACATAGTCATGCAACAATCAGGCTCAGAGACATAAAGGAAGAACAGGAAAGACAGGGTTAGTTAGAGCCTTGTGGAGAGCATTGTGCAAGGTCCCAGACGTTAGAGTCATAACATGAACATAAGAACTCAAATCATATAATCCAGGCTCAGAGCCTCTGCTTAACATTTACTGAGAATTTACTCTGTGGGATCTAGGCTAAGACATGGGGACAGAGACAAACACCTATTTGAGGACATGAGATTAAAAAAACCATGAAAAGATGATTCAAGAGATCAAATACTGTGTTTGAAGTAACAGCTATAGGATTTCAGGAATAAGGGAGACCACTTTGGTTGATATAACCATAGAAGGCTTCTGAGAGAAGGTGGTATTTAAGTATGACTCCTTACTTGTTGAGTGATCTTGGGTAAGTCATTTTACTTCTATGAGCCTATTTCATCATCTGTGACTAGAAGTAAATAATTCCTACTCACACTCAGAATGCTGTGAAGATGATCAATTCCATGTGTTAAGAACTTGAGCAGAGTGACTGACACTTCAATAGTGAGTGCTCAGAAAAGGATAGCCATTTAAAGACACTAAGAATCTGGACCACACAAGGGGCGGGGGGAAGAATAGATGCCAAGAGGAAGGTTGGAAAACATTTAGACTAGAGTGATTCTAAAAGACAGCCCTGTTATAGGCAGAAGAGAGAGATGAAGAAGAAAGATAAGGTGACTGGAACTAGAGAATAAATGGCCCTGAATGCCACATTAAGAAGTGCCAAGGTTCAATCTGCAGGTGTGGAAAGGACCAAAGTCAGACAACCTAGATTCCAAGTCTGGCTCTGTCCCTCCATAAGTGTGAGAAGTCAGGCAAACTGCTATCTCATTGACTGTCATTTTTCTCTTTCTGTAGAAATAACATCTACCTCAAGTGGGGATCAAATCAGCTCAGTCAATGTGTCTTGAAAACAACAGAGCCCTGTGCAAACAGAGTTGACAACAGAGCTCAGCAGGTACTGCCTGATGGCCTGAGGCTTGGGGCAGGCTTGCTTTTTGAGGTGAAGACCTGCCCCATCTAATGGCTTGGGATGGGTAGTTAGGAGTGTTCCATTCCCAGCTTGAAGACATAAGCTCCCAGCCCTACCAGCCATACCCAAGGCTCCATGTTCTTTCATCTAATTGGAATGTCTTGTCTCTCCTTCCTGTTGATTGATAAACTTTGTTCAGCCTCCATTCTTCTCCTTCTTCCTTAAGGGTCCCACTACACATTGTACACACTTTCTTTGTAGTCAGTTATCTTACTATGTTGCAGTTACCTGCTTAGAGGTCTACCTTCCCCACTGCAGTGAGTAACCTCAGAGTAGAACCCCTATCAGAGGACTATTCACATAACAGGACTCATCAAAAACACTGTTTAATGAAAGAATAATAAAAAGAGTCTATACTAATAGGTATGTGAGAAAATAGACAACCTAGATTCCAAGTCTGGCTCTGTCCCTCCATAAGTGTGAGAAGTCAGGCAAACTGCTATCTCATTGACTGTCATTTTTCTCTTTCTGTAGAAATAACATCTACCTCAAGTGGGGATCAAATCAGCTCAATGTGTCTTGAAAACAACAGAGCCCTGTGCAAACAGAGTTGACAACAGAGCTCAGCAGGTACTGCCTGATGGCCTGAGGCTTGGGGCAGGCTTGCTTTTTGAGGTGAAGACCTGCCCCATCTAATGGCTTGGGATGGGTAGTTAGGAGTGTTCCATTCCCAGCTTGAAGACATAAGCTCCCAGCCCTACCAGCCATACCCAAGGCTCCATGTTCTTTCATCTAATTGGAATGTCTTGTCTCTCCTTCCTGTTGATTGATAAACTTTGTTCAGCCTCCATTCTTCTCCTTCTTCCTTAAGGGTCCCACTACACATTGTACACACTTTCTTTGTAGTCAGTTATCTTACTATGTTGCAGTTACCTGCTTAGAGGTCTACCTTCCCCACTGCAGTGAGTAACCTCAGAGTAGAACCCCTATCAGAGGACTATTCACATAACAGGACTCATCAAAAACACTGTTTAATGAAAGAATAATAAAAAGAGTCTATACTAATAGGTATGTGAGAAAATATTCAACATCATTCACAATTAGGGAATTGCAAATCAAACTGCAATGAGATACCCCTTTATACTCATTAGGATGGCCCTAATAAACAAGAAAGGAAAATAATAAGTACTAGAGCCCTCATGTTTCTGGTGCAAATGTAAAATTGAGCAGCCACTCTGGAAAACAATTTGACCGCTCCTCAGAAAGTTAAACACAGGCTCAAGAGCAATGGTGCAGTGTACTGTGCTGCTCTGCAAAACTGGAAGCCATATTTCCATATTGGGGTTTGGTTCCTAGGTCAACCAGTACTGAGCAGGCACATGTACCTGTGACGTTGAGAAGGCTGGGAGAAGGATAATGATGTGAGATACTTTTGAGAGTGCTTCTCTCTCTCTTTTCTCTTTTCTCTCTCTCTCTCTCTCTCGCTCTCTGTCTCTCTAGAAAATACAAACCTTGCATATAAGTGTTCAGAGCAACATTATTCACTAGCTAAAAGAGAGAAACAATTTATTCAGATGTCCAACTTAAGGACAGGTAAGCATAATGTGGAATATCCATATAAGAACATACATTAAGCTATAAAAAGAAATGAGGTACTGATTCATGCTCTAGCAAGGATGACTTCTGAAAATATTATGCTAAAGGAAGCCAGACACAAAGACCACATATTGAATGATATCACATGTATGAAATATCCAAATACCCAGACTAGACAAATCCATAGTGACAAAAAGTAAACTAGCAATTGACAAGGGCAGGCAGAGGCAAGGGGTTAGTGGGAGGTGACTGTTTAATAGGTAACAGGAATTTATTTTTGGTGAAAAAATGTTCTGGAAGTAGTCAGTGTGATAGCTGCAGAACACTAAATATACTAAGAAACACTGAGTTGCACATACTTTAAAATGGTTAAAGTGGTGAATTTTAAGTTATATGAAATGGATTCAATTAAAAAATAGGCTACTACTTGTGGGACGTCTGCTACATATCAGATACCATTATAAGGCTGTTCACATATATTACACTTCACAACAACCCACAAGGAAGTATTAGTTGCTTTGTTTTTTTCTCCAAAAGAGAAAAAAAATGAAGTTTTAAGGAATAATAAATACCCTGTCGCCCTACTGGGAATGCACAGAAACAATATTTGATATAGTCCTGTCTTTCTCCCTAAACTACGTTCTATCCCCTCTAAACATGAACATGGTACAACCAGAACAAATGCTGAATAAATGCATGAATGGTAGCTACAGAAAAGGACATCAGAATTCTCCAGCCTGAACCTCAGAGCAGAGGACCACTTTAATGTGAGTTCCTGCCAGACCACTCTGTCCTCACGATGTCTTCAGAAAGTAGTAACCACAACCATGCACAACAGAAACGGGTTGTAGCCAGTCCTCAGGGCTTGACTGGGCTCCTTGAAAAGGTAGGCTGAGTAGTCCAGGAAGCTCTGAAATGATAGGAATGAGTCCAGGAAAGGGACAGGGGTATATAATACCTCAAATAACACAACTCCTGATCTGGATCCTGGTTGCCTTGATGTTTGGCTCAGGGGTTCTTAACACTCCTCTGAGAGCTAATGACCTTATAACTCCATCTAATGCTCATTGGTCTCTTCCTTGACCAATACTCCCTGGATTATGGCTCAGGAAGACCTGAGGCCTCCACTCCTCATTTTCTGCAGGCTGTGGATATTTACTGAGCCCATTTGGGCTTGAGCACTATGCTAAGAGGTCCCTGTGTTTTGGGACCTTACAGCCTACTATGTACCAAGAACCCAACAAGAATGCAAGGTTTGACTTCCTGAGAGATGCTGACTTCACACATGGTGAACCTCAGGTCTTTCAGCCTTTCTAACACTTACGTTGAGTGGAAGGTAGATGCCTCATATCCATCTCTAGTCCACAGAAGAAGATTACTGAATACTCAGTGCCACAAAAAGAGTGGAAGCAGCAGGTGGGAAAGGAAGGCCAGGTATCTTATAGGAATAGCCTGATCTTTTGAATCAGGTGATCCTAGTTTAGATTTCTGGCTACCTAACCTGTCTGCCTCTCAGTCTTACTATTAGTAAAGCAGGGACAATAAACTATTTCCAAAGAGACAGTGTGTGTTAGGCACCAAGCACAGTGTCTCTCTTGTCATAGATGTTCAGTAAGTGGTAGCCTAAAAGCCACTACTCTTGTGGTTGTGTGTGTGGCTTCTGTCCCATGGCAAAGAGAGCCACTGCAGGTATCTGACACAGATTGAGACATGATGAAAGAGATGTTTTAGAAAGATTAATGTGGCAGTGGCAAATAAGATGGATGAGGTGTGAGGAGGAGACCGAACTTAGGGTGACAAGAAGCTATAACTCCTCACTGGTCACATTAATGAAGGTGAACGATGGTATGGATCATCTAAGACAGCAGATACCTCATGCGGCATTTTAATGTGACTTTGGAATAGACTCTAGCTTTGCATTCCAGAAAACCACAGAAGAAATTCACAGTTGATAGGGATGGATAAAGAAAGTTCTCTAGACAACCAGCATTTGCAAATGCTCCAAGTTTAAGTCCAAAAAGTCAGTTCTAGTGTAGACAGAAATAAATGTGTAGTCGTCAAAGAATCTCCTAGCCCACTCTGACTGCCTGACTCTTCTGTCTTCAGGGCAGGGAATACCACCAATGATTTGGGTATCATCTGTCTTTCCTCCTTTCTAGCTATTCTGATGTCAGTTACTTTTGTTAATCCATTCAAAAACTCGGAGCAAACATCTACTATGTATCAGGCCCTGAGCTAATTCCTTTACAAACTATCACTCTACTTAAGCCCCACAGTAATGCTATTGAACTAAGTGGCTTCCTAAGACATAAAACACATAGCCGGCATTTCCAATCAAGTTTGTGTGACATTCAATTCTATTCCTATCATCTAATTATCCTACAGAAATAACAGAAAAATTACCAAGTGGCTGTAATTTTTTTCACCTCAACTAAAAGGTACATATAAAATGATGAGTGTGTTGATATAACCTCCAACATGTCTGCCTTTCTCCCAAGGCCTTGCCTACCCACTAGTAGAATGCTGTGATAAATTTCCAAACTGAATTAAACTTACACCATACATACATATATATATATATATATATGGCTTGATGTCAGACTCCTGAACTACAGGCTTACCAAGGCCAATAAGCACTAAATAATCCCTTAAAAGAGTCTCTATTCAAAGCCATAAAGAACTTTCTTGTAGAAATATACTAAAAAGCTGTTCTTCAAAAAATATAAGAGAACTTGCTATTTGTTCTTAGTTTCAGAGAGGGAAATAATCCCATTAAATTTACCACTGGGTGGTTAGGGGGAATGGAGCCATGTTAATAAGAAAAGGGTGTTTATAGGCAGGTGGACAAGAAACCCAACACAAGTGTGTCTTCAACAGTGAAGGTACCCCTCTTTTTTTATAGTGTACCATTAAAATGGGAGAAATGCTGTCTTGATTCCCATTTTACATATAATCAGGCTGGGAAATTAAAATAATACAGCATCAGAGAGTTTAATTTGGAGTAGGTTTGTGTACTACGATGAAATTTTAAAAGGCTAGACATAAAATGTTTTACAAATGTTTTTTTCTTGTTTTATAAATATCTTATATGCAACTTTAAAGTTTTCCATCTGCATAAAAATGCTCTGAAGTCTTATACTTGTATTAAAAGCAGATATGCCATAGAAAAGCTATGTACCCTACATTCTCTGGCCTACAATGATTGTTTTTATAAAACCCAGAGTAGACAGGATTCAAGGATTGTATCCAGGAGAGACAACAAAAAGAAGAATGCACTGCTGTAATGTGGCGGGAAGAAATCAGGAGACGCTGGATGGAGATCTGCTGGATGGAGGTCTGCTGGGCGGAGGTTTAGCTCTTTCACTATCATACTTGGTGCCTTAAGCCCACTGTCTTGGTATTCTCTTCTGTAAAACATGGCACTGCACTAGAAAACCACAATAGGTCCTTCTAACTGCTGGCCAACCATAGGGACTTCCAAGTCTCTAGGTCTCTTTCTCATTTGTGCAGTGAAGGATCAGAGTAGATCTAGAAGATTCCTCCAAGTGGGCATTTTAGAAAAGATGCCTGGCAGAGGCCATCCAAATGGGGACAGAGGGAAGTGTTAGCCAGGTTTCAGGAAGTCTTGTTCTCACACCCACCACCTCGTTGGTCCTGGCACAGGGCTGGGGCACAGACCTAACTAGGAACCTCATTCTGCCGGGTCATTTGTCTAGTTGCCTCCATCTGCTTCACCAGGGCTGTTGCCAGGGTAACATGGCTCCAGGACAGAATCACAGAGGGGCAAAAATGGGAGGAAAATAGCAAGCCTTCCATGCTTAGGGTAAGCCCAGGAGGGCTGAAAACACACACACATTAATTTTAAACTTGTGTCCTCTTTATATTTGTTTGCCCCTTTAAGTCACTCTTTTCCACAAAGGATGGTACCTACAACTAAGCAAGTTATTTTTTTCTCAACAACTATCAGCCCACTATAGTAGAAACTGGCAGCTATATATATTTAATTAGTATCTACTATGTGCCAGATACTTTGCCATATTACCTAGCTAAACAACACAGTGGGCAGGTGGGCGATTACTGTCTCTACACTACAGAGAAGCACCTGGCACTCAGAGAAGTAATCTAATCTCCTGAAGGTCACACATCTTACCAGTAGCAGAGTTATGATTTGAACCCAGACTGTCTGACTTCAAAGTCAGTCTTTCAGCTCTCTAACATTTCCTTCTCTATGCTTAAGAAAGTGACCTAGAGGTCACCTAACTGAACTCTCCCACAGATTCCACTCTAAAATACCCGACCTGCTTGTGACCTCAGGGAATGGGAAGCTCAGCGCCATATTGGAAGCCCTTCATTTGCCTGCTCTCTCTGCTTCTATTACTTGGCTCCCGCCAACCCTATGAATTCTACTCTCTTGCTCTAACTTCCTTTCTGGATCCTAAAGAACAAGTATGATCCTTCTTCCATGTTGTAAAAACTCAGAAATTGAAAACTATCAAAATGTCATAGCATGCAAATCTTTTCTTCTCCTGCTTATATATTTAGCATTCTATCCTATTTCTCACAAATGAGTTCAGAAAGAAAGGCAGTTGCTGTGTAGTTAAAAGAAACAAAAACAAGACTAAATCTGGGTCCCAAAGACCTCTCTCCTCATTTGGTTTCTAGGACACTCATCTCACCTGGTTATCCCTTGATTCTCAGTCCATCTCTTATTGTTCCTTCCTGGTCACTTTTTTTTTTTTTTTAAGGTTCTTCTTCCTCAAAGGTGCCCTTAAGAGCTGGTGTTCTGAAAAGTATTGCCTTTAAAAGCTTCTCTCACTCTGTGTCCTCTCCCACTGTGACATCACTCCTCCCATGGCTTCCATATATTGTGATCTTCAGTCTGGAGAGCTCTTCTGAACCAAGAACCACATGCCCACCTGCTCTCCAGGCCAGTCCACCCTGATGTTCTATGGGCATCTAAGATTCAACAGGTCTCTAAACTCTTCATCTTCCCTTCCAGCTACTCTTCTAGAGTCTCATCCTAAAAGGGAGGCCCAGATCACATCACAGCTAGTCAGTTACCAAGTCCCATGGATTCTAGCTCCTTAATTCATCTCATGAACACCACCACCTTCATTTAGGTTTCTCAATTTCTGACTGAACTGACTCATATTTCTCCACAAGCCCAGTCCATGTGGGCTGGCTTACCTCACAGCTTGGCATCTAGAACTTTCACTCAGCAGTTGCCCAAACAGCACTCTTCTCCTGGACAAAACAAGAAGTCCTGAATAACAATGATGTAGATAGAGTATGTGCACTAAAACTGAAACCTAGTGGATAAATTTTTTAAATATCTGGTAGGTGAAAAACAACACATCCTTCCATTATAAGGCTGACCTCTTGCAGAACTCAATAACTATAGAATGTAATCAGCCAAGGAAAACTCTTCCGGTTACATATGTCTTCCTGGTAAGAAAAAATATGCACATCTTCTGACTCTAAGGAGCTTATAAGACAAAGTGGTTAGACACTTTGTAAAGATAATTGGTCTTAGAGTCAAAGACCTCAATCTGAATTTTACTTTTCTGGTGTGTTTTTAAGAATAAAAGCTAGTGTGCTCTTGAATAACAAAATACCACACAAAAAAAGCAAGTCTTCAACTTGCCTGGGACAATTTTTTTCTTTCAACCTGCAAACCAGAACTGCTGAAGCACTGTTTAGTTGTAACCAATATGCGGTTCTTGAGAAATCACATGAGCCTGATCCTTCAACGGTTAACATTCCAGTAGAATCTGCAACAGATGACAGCAGGCAAGTTCCAATCTTTGCTCCAACGTATATCAGCAGAACATGTCAAAACCTAAATTAAAAGTTTTCACTCGCTTTTTTTAAAAAAATAAATCCTTTTGTTGGCAGTCTCCCACTGAGGACACGCAACAATCTTTGCATATGAAATCGACTAGTCCCCTGCTTTGCTGCTAACTTTGTAGAAGTTCCAAAGCATTTCTGGAGCAAGTGATCTATTTGGACTGACAATGCCAAGCTGGGACCTGAGCCCTGAATGAGCTAAAATTACCAAAGCAAGAAAAACGTGGCTTTGGAAGCTATTTCCCCCAAGTGTGGGGTTTCTTCTCGTCAAGGGAGTGATAAAGAATGTTGACTTTTTCCAGATGAACAAAGTTGAATGAAAGCTCAAAATCCTCCTGCAGGTTTCTGTTCTAAAAAACAAGTTGCTGCTACAGAGGTTCTGGTCCCCTCTACTTCCTCTCCCCAAACATAAAAGATGTGCCTGTCTCCTCAAAGTTCATGAGTTAATTCATCATGGGCTGACCAGTGTAGACTATGTGCTGGACACCACGAATGCAGAGGCCAGGAAGGCAGGCCTCTGTCCCGGAGGAGTTCACTGTCTGGCAGAGGGAGGCAGTTTCATAACTAACCAGAACAAGACAGAAATGCTAAGGTCCATCATCAAAGAAGAAGCAAGGTGAAAAGAGAGTTCTGCAGAGGGAGTGAGTCTCCTTTACGGGCAGTAGGGGAACAGGGAATGCCTGAGGTAGGCAGCTCCCAATGCACTTTGTCCACTCCTCTATCACAGCCCACCACGGATATGTCACATGTCTGCCTTTCCAGCAAAGGTGAGCTCCACGTGGGTAGAGGCCCCATGTCAGACAATGATTAATCTATCCTGGATGGTTCAAAGAAGTAGATGGGGCGAGCTCATAGAATAGCAAGAAAAACCACAGGGCTAGGCGAGGGAAGTAACGTGGGGCTGGGGCGAGTCAGAGGAATGGCTGAATGCCAGGCTGAGAAGCTGAAGTTTTATTCAGTAGGCAATAGGGAGCAACAGAAGGTTCCAAAGAGAGCCGTCAACTGCCTAAGACTATATTTTAGAAGATTTAGTCTGAAAGCGATTTGGAAAATACATTGGAGACAGGGTGATAAATGAGAAGGCTGCTGTGCTGGTTTAGAAGAGTAAGAGCTAATGCTGGCCTGAATGCAGACACTGGTAGTGGAACTGGAAAGGAAAATCCTAGATAAACTGCAAAGCCCACCTGGAATTGGTCCCTTGTTTGTACTCCCCTCGTGCCTGGCTTCTAGCTCTATCTAGCACTTTCATGGGGTCTCCCAAACTACACACATCCTGGGAGAGGACCCATTTCTTCTTCATTACTCTGCCTCCCCAAAAAACTCTACATAGCAGGGTCTGAAAAGTTAACTGGTCTCCTCTGGGTCATGCTGTCATCCCAGTCATGGTCCCTCAGATGTGCTGGTGCATTGGTATATTCACTTGTTACACCATGGCCTCACATATAGGAAGTAGTAAGTGGACACTTGATAACAAAGGGACTTTAACCCACCCAAACAATTACTGGCCAACACAGCATAGGTACCTGGATAGAACAACATAGTATTTTAAGAGTCTAGCCTAGAAAAACCAACTTTCGTCCCCTAAAAAAAACACAATTAAGGGCTGGCGTAATAGCTATGTTGCTGGACTCCCATGTAGTCGACCATGGTTCGAGTCCCAGACCCGGTGGCTTAAACTCACACCGGGTGTGTGTGCATGCATGCCCAAAAGATCCTGAGAGGAGAATGGAGGAGAAAGGATTGCAGCGTGGCCATCCCCCCGGGGTGATTTCTTGCTTTCTGTCTCTCTGTCTCTCGCTTTCTGGCGAGTGCACATACCCTAAAGCAAAAACCTCGCCAAAAAAAAAAAAAAAATCCCACAATTCAACACCACTGGTCCTAATAGCAGGCTGGACTGTAGTTAGATAGTGATGGGCTCTCCACATGGGAAATTCTCACTTTCACAACATGATTAGTAAATAAATGAGAGTAAGAAGAGACCACAGCTCAAAGGCGAGTCAAGTCTTGAGTTATATGGGTCCTCATTGAGGATGGGAGCTCCTTTGAGATTTCCTCAGGCAAATGACAACTGAAGGGCTGGGCAGGCAGAGGGGAGAGGTGTGTGTGCTCTCTAGGAAGGGGGTGGAAATGGAGCAAATGGAAGAGCAGAATGAGTTCGAGAACTCAGAAGTTAGAACTATCCTCTGGTTTCAAAACTTGATTGGATCTGTAAGCTTCATGGACAGTTTTTCCATTTCCTTTCACTCCTTCCAAGTCATGCTGAGTGGCTGATGGGAACATCAGCAATTTTACAAAGGAGACTGCCAAGCAGGGACCTGGCACTAGAAGACCTGTGTTCCGATTCTGCCTTTGCCACTTAGTAGCTATGTGGCTGTAGGCAAGCCTCTGAGCCTCAGTTTCTTCATCTATAAGATGGAAATAATCACCTTATCAGACTCTATCAATGAGTTACAGGAGGACGAACTGAGATAACAGACAGGCACACAGCAAGACCGTCAGTAAAGCTGAAATTGTAATTTAATGGTATGGAGAGAGGTATCTACTAGGGTCTTACCCACACTGGAACATGGTGTAACCCACCACGGGAGTAAAATAGAAAGCCCCACAGCAGTTGACTTTGATATTTTCTGGGTATAAGAAGAGATAACTTCAAAATAGCTGTGGGTTAGCCTGGGCAAATACTCTATAAAGTAACACACTTCTCGCTCAAAGTCATAAAGCGGTCCTGAAACTTTCTCTATAATCATGATATTGGTGCCAGAGATGGATTAATTCATCAAAAAATGGCTAATCCATAGGCATAAAGCCACCTCAGCCTCCCACTTAAAGGGTCACCTCCTCACACTTGGTGCCAGAGCACAGTGGTATTTACAACCCGGAGATGCCAGATGAGTTCTTTAGGATAAAGTCATTGCAAGCAATTCTCAAAGCCACCAAAACCAAGTCAAGATGGAGTTTTTCAAGACACAGGAGAATTCCTCCAGTTTAAATGAATTCCTAAACTCACCCTGACCCTTTCAAACAGGTCTATAGCCAGGGCTGCAAATCCAATTTAAAAATTAACCAGCTGATTAGAATTCAAAATGTAGCTTAGTCAACCTCAAGTGGTTTTATTTTTTTTTGCTGCTTCTTCTTTTATCCACCCCCCCCCCTTTCTCTTGTTAAAAAAACTGAAGAGAGGTGGGGTAAGCACTTTTCAACTCACTCAAATTGGCATCACGCTTGGATCTACTCTGCCGGTTTCCAGATGTTGCCTAGGTTTTTTTGTTTTTGTTTTTTGTATTTTAATACAGAAATTTATCAGCAATCCAACTTGAAAGATGAATAGTCCATAGGCTCAAAATTCATGGTTCTCAGGCCAAAGCTCCACGTGTCTTACTTGTGAGGGCTTGTGTCGATTTTAAAATCAGAACTGGTGGGAGCTTCCATCTGCCTAGGTGACCTTTCTGCAGTGCCTGAAGAGTCAAACACAGTGTATGTTTGCTGAATGAATGGATGGATGGATGAACAATCTCTAAAAGAGGGAAGTAGCCATTACACACTAAGATACCTACCACTGACGGACAGACATCACTTCCACTCTCCTAGGGTTTTTCTGAATCTAGGAGTATGATACAATCGGCAAGAAGCATTTTTTTTTTTTTTTGTCTTCTAGCAAGAGGGAAGCTAGGGTTACAACCTAGTTATAACTTCCTCTGACTTATACTCTTGGGAAATAAATTCCTAATCCCTTCTCTCGGGTAATTAAAAGTAAAAGCAAACAAACCAAAACCTAATCAGCCACAAAGGGTTTACGTTTTTTTTTTTTTAATATAAGGTTTTTGACATAGGGCACATGTGTTATATGGAGAGAGACAGAGAGAGGGAAAGTGAGAAATTACCCCCCTAGGGGCATAGCCATGTCGCAATCCATTCTCATCCATATTCCTCTTGAGATTTTGGGCATGCACGTACATGCGCCCGGTGTGACTTAACAAGCCACCAGGTCTGGGACTTGAACTGCGATTGATGACGTAGGAGTCCAGGGCTTATAAACACAACGCCATCTGCTGGCCCTAAGGGTTCGCTTTTCTAAAACCTACTTCTCACTCAGTTCCCCTGACTCCTATTGTCTGGCCCTGAGTGGGTCTACAGCTGCTGGCCCTAAGACTTTCAGAGGATGGTAAGGATAGAGTCTGTCAAAAGGACTCAGGTGCAGTTGATTAGTTTCCAGCTCTTCATTCCTCTACTCCTCCAAACCCACTTTCTACTGGCAACATGGGATGGTGGACAGGAACCAGAGTCACGAAGCTGAGCTCTGATCTACTGCTATCTCGCCATGGCACCCTGGGCAAGTCACTAAGATAACATGCTGGGTTCATCTTCTAGGCTAAATGTGAGGAAGCCATGGAACTTGGAAAAATAGGGAAGTATGTAAGACCAGAATATTAACTCCGGAATATTAACAATGTCTTCATTCAGTTCCTAACCCTCCTTTTCTCTTCCAAGTGGGGGCAGGGTTACTGATGACTCTGACTATACTCTAAGGTACATTCTATTTACCAGCTGCAGGTCAAAGGCTTATCCCCCAAACAAAAGTGATGTCTACCTCTTCCCAGCACTCTGTACCCAAGCCTCCTAGAACTTGCTAGGAAAGAGAACCAGCTGTCTTCTCTTCACAAAGGAAAACATAACTCAGCATGGCAGAGAGGAGTATAGGAAGGTATCTAGCTGATTTTATGTCCTGTCACCAAGTGAACCTTGGTAACCTCCCCTTTCAAATAAGACCACCTTCTTTGCCTCTCTCTCAGGACCCTGGGACAGCAGTTTTCCTTCTTATTTTGACCTAGAAACCCTTTCCTGGCCCCCACTTCTCACTCAGAGCCTTCTGGGAGATTCAGAAAGGTGTGTGGAGACTGAAGGATGCCCCAGAGCCTCTTGGCCCCCTGACCAGGTGGGGCAGGAGAGAGTGATGCCAGTGAACTGAGGTTCAAGGCCTCCTCATCTTGTTCAAGGATGGGTCCGGATGGGACAAGGATGCCATAACTTCCCTCTTTGAGGAAAGACCCTCACCCAGAAGCTCTGACAATATTCCCCTGCTCCTCACTCCAAGGAGGTGCCAAGGGCTTTAAAAGGAGGGAGAAAGATAGCATGAGAAACTTAAAGGGGCAGAAAGGAGCAGAGAGGAAAGGAATTGGGACAGTGGTAAAAAAGGAGGTGAGGAATGACGGTACCAGGAGAGAATGAGAAAGTGAAGGAACACGGAGAATGCGAAGAATCAGAGGACAGACGCAGATGGAGATGAAGACAGACTAACAGCCCTGGAGTGTAAGGAAAGCAGGGAAGACAAAGGAGGACCATTTGGTCTTTTTAACTGGTCTGGCCTCTTAGAGACGACCCGTCCCCAAAAGAAAAGCCAGGGCGCGGGAGGTGGAGGCAGGAGCCAGCAGTGGCTTTCTCCGGCCCCCTCCGCCCCAGCGCCCGGCCCCTTCCCGGGTCCCAGCCCCCGCCCTGGTCCCATGGTCCCTCCGTCCCTCCGAGCCCGTTTGCTCACCTGCCAGCGCCAGGATCTGGGCCTTGTGGAGCAACAGCGCGCCCCAGTCGCGGGGGGCGCGGGGGGGGGT
>NW_006159682.1:3322473-3322841 GCF_000334495.1 Tupaia belangeri chinensis | reverse complement strand
TGTTCCTGAAAGCCCCGCTCTGCCAATCGGCTGCTCTCGCCTGGGCGCGGAAAAGGGAGGGAGGGGGAAAAGGGGGACGAGGGGCGGATGAAGGGGGTTTGGAAGCGCGCTGCCACTCGCAAAGTCAGACCCGAGCAATCACAGCCGGAGCGCGATTCGAGTAGGGAGGGGGAAAGGGCTGAGAGATTCAATTGCAGTAATAATAACAACAATAGCATTGCAGGGGAAAAATGCATTGACTAGAAGTCGCGTTGTGGGCAGGGCTGCATTGCTTCAACAATCACGCTGCAAAACAAATAGCGTTGCCACAAAACTGCATTGCAAAGGAGAGGTGAGGGTGTGAGAGAATGAAAGGGGGGGGGGGGGTT
>NW_006159682.1:3272464-3322391 GCF_000334495.1 Tupaia belangeri chinensis | reverse complement strand
CCTCCTTGTTTTCTCTTTTTGTTTCTTTTTTTTTTTTTTTTTTGGCAAAACTGCTAGCTCCCCCTGTGGGGAGGGTCAGTCAGCCAGAAACATTCCCCCAGAGCTGCCAAACCAGTTTTGACCAGAACTGGGGCTTATCTGGGATTTCCAGTTGGGCCTGCTGGCTAGGCTGGTGAAAGTTTTGTCCAGGGCTGCTCTCAAGGGGAGGGAATGGTAACCGCCCCGGCCCCTTTCTCTGTGGTGTCTTCATAGAAGTACCCCCTCCACAGTCAGCCATCTCTGAGCTGGGACCAGTTAGAATGACGCAAGGAGTGCAGGAGTACCCTGGGGAAGGCAGTCTCCAGGCTAGGCATTTCTGGATCACTTTGAGTTCAGGAATGGCATTCCTTAGTGTAGCAGTCTCTTCTTTAATATCTGTAACATCAGGGGCAGAAGAGTTCCTGGAGCCAAGCCATGAGCACCAGCAGAATAGGGCTGTGTGTCTCTGCACTCTAGGGACCATCATCCCACATCAGGCAGTGTTCAGCACCTTTACTTGGATGCCTCTGAGAGGGTAGGCTTTGATCAAATATGGCTACTTACACCCCCATTGCCTAACCCAGTTTTGGCACTTGGTAGGTCCTCAATGAATTTTGGGTGAAAAAAGAGAATACATAAGAATCCATCTTCAGTCATCCATCCATTCTTTCTCTTATTCAAGCAACCAATATTCATTAAGTACGCAGCTACCTGCCAGGTTCTGGGCTAGGTGCTCATGGCAGAGAGATGAAGAGACAAAGCAGGCACCTGGATTCCTGGGCCTTGTAGTGTTAGTGTATCAGAACAGCAGTCTCGGTTTTGGATTCCACTGAATGAATAATGCACCTTTGTCTCCTCACAACCCTTACAATCTAGTCTGGGAGTATTAAAGTATAAATGGCATTATATTGAGAAAATTGTTCCCATAGAGAAATGCTTAATGGAGATGACAGACTAATTAAATACTATATATTTTTAAAAATTCATTTTAATGAACTCAGCCTGAGAAAAATCAAAATAAGTTCACAAAAATGCTAGTGATTCTTTTAGTTTCTTAGTAATGATAGTTGATTTGGGCTTTCATAAATACAGGTTATATATTTCTTATATATATGTGTATGTATAACTATTCTCAACAATGAGGTATTACTTTATAACCAGAAAACATTAAATAAAATCAAAGCATTGTGCTCATATTCCAGATCAGGTAAACTAACAATGAAGCAAATACACCAATTTTTTTTTTTTTATTGTGAGCTGGGGAGCATGTTGTACAGGTGAAACCCCATCAACACACAGGTCCCAGATCCAAACATACAGGTCAGATCAAGTTCCTTTAAACCAACTCACGATGTGGTGCCAGCCAGACATGGCAGCCAGCAGTCCTGATGCACACATTGGTGCCGTCTTGCCCCATACACTTGCAGAAAAAGAGCAGCCATGCTGAGTTTTTTCAGCAGATTTGCCTTCATGATTGTGATTTCTTTGGACTATCTTAAGTGAGTTTTTATTTTTAGAACACATTCCTATGATGGTCAAAGGGAAGAAATGTGTAGTAAGACTTCTGACAATTCACAAGATGAAATGTTTACCATATCTGATGAAAGTGCATGAAGCTCCAGACTATGTTTGCAAAATGACTTCAGGCTGCCCAATGACCAACCTCCTCCCTACATGTAGGTGGGGAGCTCAAATATTTAATATTAACAGTCTCATCTCTCACCACCTTCCTGGCTATATACACTCCAGACACAAACATTTGACATTTCCCAGGGCAGCATGTTTTAGCAAGTCCCAAGACTTTGTGCTTGCTCCACCCTCGTCCTGTAAAGGTTTTCCTCTGTAAGTATATGGCGACCTCAACTTACCCCCCAAACCAGCTCAAATGTCATCTCCTTTGTGAAGCTTTCCCCAAACACCCACATTTCTTAGGCTATCACTATTTTGTCCCAGCACCTTTTATCTTCTTTCCCCAAAAGGAAAACTCTTTGAGGGGAAAAGAAAGACGAAGTAACTTCAGCATCTCTTTATCTAGCACAACTGGGAAGTAAACAATAAATGTATTAAAGAAAGACATAGAGAGAACATGAATAACAAACCTCTTGCACAGTTTTTCTTGCTTCTTTAGAGGTTTTGGCCTTAGGGCATGTGCACTCACCAAAGAGAGAGAGGCAGAGACAGTGAGAGAGAAAGTGAGAAATCACCCCATCCCGGGGGGATGGCCATGCCACAATACTTTCTCCTCAATTCTCTCCTCTGGGATCTTGGGCACACTTGCACATGTACCTGGTGTGATTTTCAAGCCACCGAGCCCGGGGCTCAAACTGTGGTTGGCCATGTGGCAGTCCAGCGACATAACTACTTTGCCATCTGCTACCTCCCCCACCCCCACACAAGTTTCTCCTTTTCAAAGTTGAAACTCAATTCCAACTGTCTTTCCCATTTTCAGTGACCAAATACCAGAACACTGATTCCATTCTGTGTGAGATAGACATAGTATGGACAAATAAATGGTTATTTTACTATAAGGTTCATTTTCTACCCAAGTCAGTGTAAATCATTTTCATAAGGGAGAAGATCCCTCTCCCCTAAACTTAGAAAGATTAGAATAGACCATGACCATGTCTGCTGACAGAATAAACAGACTCAACTACATTTTGTATGGAGGTCCACAAACGGAAGTCTGGAGAAGGAATGGCAAGCATGGCACACTGGGGCAGCAACAGAAAGACATCCAGCTCCTGCTTTCTGTGTGACTCCCACATTCAGTCTAGTGACACAGCTTCATGGAGAACCTACTATGTGCCAAACTGTCCCCTCTGCTCCAGTGAATAGTGAGTCAGAGTATTTCTTCCTTGACCTGGAGACCAGAGCCTCAGGCTTCATACATACCAGAAACTCAAGATGTTGATGATTCATTGATTGGCAAGCAAAGATAGTTCAAAAACACAGATTTCAGACTTAAAGAGGCAATTAAAAATGTCAAGTTCAATCAAGTCATGGTTGAATCCCCTCTTCAGCATTCTTAAGCCTTCCTGCCAAATGATTATCCAGATGCCTTTTATAAAGTTCTAGTGGCAGAAAGTTTACCATTATCCCTTAACTTTTGGACAATACTTACTGTTAGAAAGGTCTTTCTACCTTGCACTGAGGCAGGATCTTTTATCTTGTAGCTGCCCTACTAGGTTCACCAAGTCTCATACCAGCCATTCAGATATGGGGACACTTAGACACTGTCTCCCCAGGATCTTGCCTGTCTTCTGCCCAGAAATACTCACTTCCTTCACCTGCGTCTTCTCATATAGCCTGGTTTCAGTAATGATAATTATGATACCCACTTTTTCTTTAAAGGTTACTATAAACCATGCATGGCAGGCATTGTGTATACATGATTACAATTAATTTGACCCCCAAATCCCTAAAGTGGGTATTATTAACTCATGATAGAGTTGAGAAAATTGAAACTTATGGCAAAGATCTTTGGCTCGGGAGAGCCCTGTAAGGTTTATAGTCATACCTGCATTCTAGACAGTTTGATCTAGAAGCAGTGTCAGGAAGGTTGAGCAGGGAGGCAAGTCTAGGAAGACGAAGGCCTGTGGTGAGGCTGATTGTCCTGTCCTGCACACCCGCCCTCCTACTCCCTCTTTCTGTGGGCCAAATGTACTTTGCCTCTCATCCAAGTCATTTTAATGGAGCAGAAAATGTACACATCTGGGGCAGCTCTGTAACTGCGCCTTCATGGTTCTGTCCTGTTAAGTTTTGCAGAGCCTTGGGTTAATGTCAAGCTCCTTCAATTTAGCCAGTTGAAGCATGTTCGGTGGCAGCAGCAGGACTTCTGTTTCATATTACTACATGGAATTCTCAGTGCACTTTGCAAAACTATTTTAAGGAGAACTAGGTTCTGTGAATTTTTAAAGCAATTGGAGCATGTCTGTTCAACCTCTCTGCTAATGATTGACCACATTTTTTCATGATTTTTGCCATTTTTTCCTGCGATGCTTTATTTGACTTTTAAAGTTTCTGCTTTGACAATTTTCTTTAGGTAATTTTAAGTTCACAGCAAAATTAAGAAGAAGGTACAGAGATTTCCTTTATACTCTCTACTGTTCACAAATGCCTAATCTCCCTATTACCAACAGCCCCCACCAGAGTGTACATTTGTTACATCTGATAAGCCTAGGCTAATACATCATAATCACCAGAAGTTCACAGTATACTTTAGAATTCACTTTGGGTGTTATGCTTTTTATGGGTTTGAACAAAAGTAAAGAGTAATAAAAGATACTACAATGGCATGGATCTACCATTATGGTAGTATATAGACTTTTTCACTGCCCTAAAAATTCTCCGTACTCTAGCTTTTCAACCCTCCTCACCAACCCCAGCCTCTGGGAACCACCACTGATGGCTTTTCATTGTCTCCATAATTTTGCCTTTTCCAGAATGTTACATAGTTGAAATCATATAGTATGTAGTATTTTCAGATACGCTACTTTAACTTAATGTGAATTTAAGGTCTCTCCATGTCTTTCCAAGGCCCTTTAAAAATTTTTAATTTTTCTTGGAAAAGTACCTTGCTGTGTTGTTAAAGCTGGAGGCCCCTATCTCCTCAGGTTTATTCCAGGAAGGAGCACTGATACATAGCTGGGAGGATCTGGAGCTGTTGGGAGGCCTTGGAGGACATTGTCTGAGCTAGGTACTGACACCCCCAAAGCAAGGGCATCGGCTCCATTCATTTAGGTGCATTCCTGATCATGAAGTCTGCTTTTTGGGTTTTGAACAGGGGAAAAGAACAGCAGTGGAGCAGAAGAGAGAAGAAAAGGGTGTACTGGTTCAAAAACCAATGAACATCACCTGGATAGCTTATTCAGAGAATATTTAGTGGGAATGCCAGCTTGTCATGTAGGGGACATTTTGAAGGCCAAAGGAATATGAGCTTTGGGATAGGACCAGGAGTAAAATCCTGACTTTGCTTTATCTTTGTTGTGACTTTGTGCAATAGAGGTAACTCCCTTGTCCCTCAATTTTCTCACCTGTGAGGGTGTTATGAGACTTGGGCCAGGAGTTTTCCATCTTTTCTGTGTATCAGGCTAACCTGGCAAGCTTAGAAAACATCCCACTCCTAGATCCTATTCCCTGAGATCCTGATTCAATTGGTCTGGGATGGAGCCTCGGAACTGTTTTTTGTTTGTTTTAATTTTCCATATTATTCTAATACTAGAAAAAGTTGAGCACCTCCAAGTTAGAAGATTTTAAGGTAATATGCCAGGCACATAGAAAATTCTCAACAAGTTGTAGATATCATATTTTCAGGGAAAATATGCTGGGCTCTAATATGTCTATAACCTCAGCAGGTTACTTAACCTCTCTGAATTACAATGACTTTATCTGAAACATGACATACCAATGTAAAAAGAAGAGAGTATATTGTAGAGTTAGGCTTTCGGTTTAAATCCTAATCTAATAAGGAAGGGCTGTCCTTACTTAGCATGTGGCCCTGGGCAAATTTCTTAATCTCTCCAACTGTCACTTTCTTCCTGAGAATATTAATACTATTTCACAGTGTTGTTACGAGGATTAAATAAAATAATCCATGTAAAGTGGCTGGCACAGTGCCTGATACTTGGTGAGTCTTCAATAAATGATAGTTCTATTATTGTTATTATCATCATTATCATAGTTATTATAAGAGTTCTTATCCCCATTCTAACATAGAGTAGGGTGTCCAATAAATTTTTATCGAATCACAATGATTATAATAAGCTGAACAATACTGATGATTATACAATAAATACTCTAGAATGCTTCCATCTGAGGGCTCTATAATCCAAAGCCTAGGGTCACAGATCTTGATCACCACAGAAGCTCTCAGATCTCAAATGTTAAAGAACCTTTGAGGCCTTGGCCAAATCTGCAGTAAACACTTCGAAAATATTGTGTTTGGAGCAATTCTTTCTTTCAAATTGACTTTGTTGAGTATTTTCTGAGAAGAAATAAAAATTTCTATGCATTATATAAAATGTAAATGCAGAAGTATTTATAGCAACGTGAAGCCTTGTGAATGTGCATTGTGGCTTGAAGTTCAGATCAAGCAGACCACAGTCATGTTCAACCAATCAGACCGCAGCTATGCCATGAGCTAATATGGGTCACACATGAGAGTTGTTGGTCACACGGATTATCTGAATCTCAGCATTTTATTCTAGCAGTCTATGTTCTATATAAGCAACACAAAGCAAACAAATTCCCAGTGGGTAAAGACAAAAAGATGCTATGAATAGAAGAGATCATTGTAAATGTTTGAATTGGTTTTGGAAAAGAAAACAAAAAATTGGTGTATCTGGGAAAAATGCAATTTGCTTCAGTTATGAATTTCAATTGCAGGCCAACTAGTTTGAAAAGCTGCCTCTGGTTCCCCTTATTAAATTATTTCATTTTGTGATTTTTTTTCAGGTAAAATGTCACTTCCTCAGCAAAGTCCTCCCTGATTCGTTCCTCCCACTCATGTTTGTGGACTAGCTCCAATCTTTGTTACATGGTCCTGTGGCTTTTTACCAGTTTCTTCATTGCAGCTTATCACAGAATGTAATTATATATCTTCTATTATTGTCTGTCTCTGCCACTGGATCAAAAGCTCCATTTGAGAGGCAACCTTATCTATTTTGGTTGTTGTTGATGTTGTTTTTAGTACCTAGTCTGGCACATGGTGACTATATGAACACTCGTTGAATGAATGCATGTCTGAAACATAGACCTTAAAGTCCCCAGAGGTGAGAAAGGACAGGTGTACCAAGTCTGATTCTGACCCTCTGAGTCTCGCATCCCTCCTATGAATGTCATATTGTTTCTGTATCCCCACTAGTGTCTGGCTCCCACAGACTGGTCCAAACACCAATAAAATCCCCTTTCCTATTGGGTCATCAGAAAAGTCATGATGCATTTTTGTATAGACAAACACATCATGACTTTTCCAAAAACCCAACAATAGTTTGTCCTCAGTACCACTTGACAGGTTGGCATTTTCAAATTGTTTTTCTAAATATAAAGAACAGAATGGAAATAATTATAGAAAGATGTATAAAGTAAAAAAATAGTTGATAATCACACATGGTTGACATACACAAATACCAATGATAACATGACAGTATAAGAAACCTCACTGACACAGTTCATGGTCCTGTCAGGAGACGAGATGGTGATTCTGCCTTTTCCCATAAGACAGGGTTCTCACTTCCCCTGTTGGCTGGAAGTCACTGACTCTCTAACTTCCTATTCAGTTAGGATGTGATCCTTGCCTCATTCTTGCCTTCTGATATTTTCAACATTATGTGGAAGACAATAGGGCAATTGTCTTTCAGAGACCACATGTTAGTTTTCCAGTTACCATCTCTGTATCTCTGTTCATCTTTTTCATCTTTTTTTGGGGGGGAGAGTTGTGTTTTTTTTTTTTATTTTTTATTTTTTTTGCTATAGGGCGTGTGTGCTCCCCAGAAAGACAGAGAGAGACAGAGATATAGAAAGCGAGAAATTACCCCCTGGGGGGATGGCCATGCCTCAATCTCTTCTCCTCTATTCTCCTTTCGGGATCTTGGGCATACTCGCACATGTGCCTGGCGTAGTTTAAGGCACTGGGTCCAGGACTTGAACCACAGTCGACTTGATGGGAGTTCAGTGACATAGCCATTATGCTAACTGCTGGTCCCTGTTCATCTTGAGCACCTCATGGTTCAGAATGCCTGCCCTTCACAGTTCCTCATATAGTAGCATGCACCCCATATTGTTATTCTTAGGGATTTTGCTCGATAACTTTAGACTGCCATTCAGGGTCAAAGGTACAAAGCAGAACATTAGTTCCGAAGGTTAAGTCATCTCTACACAACAAACCATGAATAATACTGATTTTCTTAAGAATGTCTCTTAACCACACTATAAATTCAATACAAAAATCAGAGGAAAGGAATGAAAATAGAACCAATGGTTATCAGTTTCTATGACAGGAACTGTTCTGGCTTTATAGATTTTTTCTTTCAGTCTTATCCAAACACTCCATGTCTGTAGTATTACCTCCATTTTTCTGATGAGGAAAGTAAGACTTAAAGAGGTGATATAAATTGTTTGGAGTCACATAGAGAAGACCTGAACCTGCATTTCTTTAATCCAAAGGCTGGTCTTTTCTTTTTTAATACTAGGGGCCATATGCACATGAGAGAGACAGACAGAGAGAAAGAGAAGAAAAAGAGAGAGAGAGAGAGAGAGCCAGTGAGCATGCAGAATGGGGTCTGGTCATGCCCCAATCTTATTCCTTCCACTTCACCATCTCTTCAGGATCCTGGGCATGTGTGCATGCACAGGCACTGGTGTGTTTTTCAAGTTGCCAGGGCCAGGACTCCAATCCTGGTCAGCCACACGGGATTTGGCTTCCTCTGTACAGCACTTAACTGCTATGCTAGAGGGCTGGGTTGATGTCTATTTTTATATAGACTTTGCCTCAGAATTTCCTGAAGCAACAAGGAGCTGAAGAGATTGTGGGATTTAAACCCTACTCCTTTTCCTAGAGGCTTAAATCCCTATCTAGAAATCTGAGAACTAAACCTTATGAGAAAGTCTACTATCTATCCTTCCAAGCATTCATAGCCGAGTAGCTAAGAATTTTGTAAATACTGAAAATTTGACTACATTATCTAGACTTTCTTCAATCATGGCTTCCTTGTGCCAGAAACTCAGTTTTTCAAGCTGAGATTACTAACTACACAAGCAGATTTCTACTATCTTACCCTCTGTTGATGGCCAGGAAGTTAAAATCTGTTGGTAATCACCTGTTACTACTGCATGATCTGGGTGGAGGCTTCTCTGAGTCAGAAAAGAAAGACTCAGAGAGCTCCAGTCAGATATCTGTGAGAACTGTCAGCCTCCTCTATTCTCCACAAGAGTTGTCTTGCTGCAATTGATTCTTGCAATTGATTCAAGGAATAAGGCTAAGAAAATGAATAGCAGTCAATCTTTATGGAATGCTTGCCTTGTGCAAAGTTTTAGATGCATTTCTCATTTAATCTTCAAAACAATCCTAGATGAGGGTACCAGCAGTTAGCGTAATGTCTATGTCGCTGGACTCCCACATAGTCGACCGCGGTTCGCCTCCTGGACCCAGTGGCTTAAAACTCACACTGGGCATGTGTGCGTGCATGCCCAAGATCCTGAGAGGAGAATGGAGGAGAAGGGATTGCGGCGTGACCATCTCCCCTGGAGGGTGATTTCTCGCTTTCTGTCTCTATGTCTCTCTCTGTCTGTCTGGCGAGCGCACACGCCCTATAGCAAAAATGAACCACAATCCTAGATAATAATACTATTATTATTAGCCTCATTTTAAAGTTGAAGAAACCAAGGTATGGGTATTTTGTGTAACTTGTCCCAGGCTGCATAGGAGCAAATGCTGAAGCCAGGATATAAACCCAGGCCATTTGACTCTAGAGCCCCAGGTCTGGCTCCCTCTGAGTCTGATTCTTGTATCATTGAAAGGATTTGTGCTGTTCTGGCTAGGCTGGGGAGATGACACACATCTGTTCTCAAAGGGGCATATGCTGATTTTTCAGATCATCTTGATTGGTGCAGGTGAGACCCCAGTAAGTACTATCATCCACATTCCTCAGTGAGCACTCCAGAGTTTATTGATATTTTCATCCTAAGTTGTGGTGGGTTAGATTGTACTATATCCAATCCACAATATAAAAAAGACTTTATTTACTCAAAATCAATTTCTTTATTTAATAGCACAAAAAGCCACCTATTATGCCAATAAGAATTAGAAACTCCTTGGCCTATAAGTTTTAATATTGTAATAGAAAACACGCACACACGCACACATACACACACACATATATATGAACATATAACACTTTTAAAACTCTTTTTTTTTTTTGCTATATGGCTTGCCAGAGAGAAAGAGAGAGGGAGACTAAGAAATCATCCCCTTGGGAGAGGGACATATCACAATCCCTTCTCCTTCATTCCCCTCTTGGGATTTTGAGCATGTAGAGAGGGAGACTAAGAAATCATCCCCTTGGGATGAAAATATGCATGTGCCTGGCATATTTTCAAGCCACTGGGTCCAGGACTTGAACTGCTCAGTCAGCCATGGATTGAAAGAATTTTCCTGGCTGCCTTAAGCACTATGCCATCTGGATGGCCCCAATACATTTTCTTTTGGTAGTTCTTTCACAGTACTTCATTTAGTGCTGGTGGTGGATATATTGGCATACAGAATATCCAAACCCTACTTGCCTTCTTTATTATCAGGTACATCTTTATTATCAAGAAAAATAAATAGTAAGAATAGAGAAAAAAAAGAAATCATCTGTTAAGGATGAGGCATGTTTTTCTAAAACATAATGGACAGGAGATTTACGATGAAGTGGCCAGGGAAAAGTTTATTTCAGTTGGTAGTTTATCTCAATTGACCCTGTCCAACTAAAAATCTAGGGTAACTGGCAAAGACTTTTCCTCCTGCCCTGCCATATGAGTGGACCATTGAATGGTCTCTGATCACTGAGTTCTGCTTCTGCCTCAGGGGCCCACAGAAAGGCAACATGGCATGGAAAAGTTATAAGGCAATATGAAAAGTGAAAGATGTACAGGCTCTACACTCAAATTTGGGTTCAATTACTGCTTCATCACCAAAGTACTATGGGACTTTGGGCAAATCTCTGAATTGCAGGTTTTTCAACTGTCAAATAGAGCCTTAAAAGATTGTCATGGTGTCTGAGACATGTAAAGCACCTAGCAAGAACAGTGCCTTATACACAGTAGGTTCCAAAAACTATCAGTTGTCTTCTGAGAAAGTCTTTGTTTTGTTTCAGGATATCACAAGATAGAGACATGGATGGATCTCAAGAAGCCAGGCTGAGTAGTATGGCTGTAGATATCCCTCACTATCTCTTCTTGGCCAACATGGACAATCTGCCTTCCTTAGGAGAACCAGGATCTTACTAAAATTGATATTTTTCTTTTTTCTTTAAAGAATTACTAATTTAATTTTATTAATTATTATTTTAAATTCACCAGAGAGAGAGAGAGAAAGGGAAAGTGAGAAAGCATGGCACCAGGTCCAGAACTCAAACCATGGTCAACCATGTGGGAAACCAGAGCCTTAACCACCATACCACCTGCTGGCCTGAAGGCCAATATTTTTATCTTATGAAGTTTGAGGACTTAAGCTGAGTTTGACGTTTTAATATCTGCTTTTAAAATCATGTTCAGATTTCATATATTTAAAACATGCCTTTAAATTGTGAAACAGTATTCTTTATCATTGAAAAGCATGCATTATGGAGCTGCCAGTGGCATGGTGGTTAAGGTGGCTGGATCCAACATGTCTTATTTCACAGTTTGAATGCCAGACTTGGTGACTTGAAAAACATGCTTGGTACATGTGCGTGCATGCCTAAAATTCTGCAAGGAGAGATGGAAGAGAAGGGATTGCAGCATGATCAACCCCTATGGCAGTGACTATTTTTCTTTTTCTTTCTCTTTCTCCAGCAAGGGCACCTACTTTCTAGCAAATTAAAAAATAAAATGAGGGATTAATTATGTTATGCCTTCCTGTTTCCATTTCTGGATTCTCTTCTTGTCATATTCCATTAATATTTCTGTGATGCCTTATGTCCTAATTTATCCAGGATAGCACGTGTGATAATTTGGTCAAATTCTTAATTCCACTAAGACTGTCTTAGTTGGTTCATTTATTCATTTACTATTGAACCAGTCTTGAGGATTTACAATATACCAGAATCTCTGCTTAATACTTGGGATACAGTAGAGGATCAGACAGATTGAATTTCCTTATATATAAATTGGGAAAATAAAAAGTAAAATTCTTTCAGAGTTATTGCAAGAACTAAATGAGATAATAGGTGTAAAAGAGGGGAAGAGCAAAGAAGAAGACTAATATTTATTAAGCCCCTGTCCTGGGTAATGCTAGGTCCTTGATGTACAACACTCATAATAACCTTGGGAAGTAATTACTGTTACTCCTATTTTATAGCTGAATCAACTGAGGTGCAGAGAGAGAAAGTGAGGGCCCAAGTCATTCACTGGATTCAAACCTAACATAGAGTCCATGCAGTTCCCACTCTACTACATTAATTCCAGCGGTTCCTGGCACACTGCTTGTATATTAATTCCCATTGCCAACTCCATACAGAATCTGGGAGGCTCTACTCCTTGCTGCTAACTGATATTTCTAATAGCAACTGTGGGTTGGGTAGAGTAAGGAGTACTTGAAGGGAAAATCCAGATCCTGTTCCCTGGTTCCTTAGGGAACAATATGCAAAGAAGACTCATGAAAGGAAAGGGAAGGAGACATGTACATTAAGCTTACTAACTGCAAGTCACCAGGGGAAAAATTTTTGAGGTCCTCTGGCAACCAAATTCACCAGCTCAGGGCACAGTTGAGACATGGACATTTGGCAAGAGGAACATTCCTTTCCCAAACCAACCCATCTCTGCTTCTGTGACCTTTAAAGAGGAAATATTTAACACTCTTTATCCCTTTGACTCTTACCATTTCCCAGGTGGAGACAGAAACAATGAGGTATATTTTTCTACTTGAGATGCACAGTGTCTATCCAAGGAAAAATGAGTCTGTCAAAAAATGCTCACTTAGGGCCTGCACATTTTCAAGAAGCCGAAAGTAGAGTAAGGAGTGAAATCACTGTGCTTACACTTGGCAAGGGACTGTTAAATCATCCCCAAGCTAAACAATCTGGACCTATGCACCCTTTTCTCTTCCATCTCTCTGTTTGGACAAATCACACCGCGAACACAGAACAGATTTACCAGCATAGAAGCCAGACTAGGACTGCCCATGTGCTTTTAACTTTACAAGCAAATCCTTCTCTTTGGTATCAAGAAAAGGGTCATGCCAAAGAGTGTTTGTTGTCACTGAGAAAACTAGTGATGGCACAAGAATAAAAAGACAAGACATGGAAGAAGCAAAGCAGATATTTACATACAAAAAGAGGGAAAAATGAAGTCTTTTCCTTGGCATAGATAAATTTCATCCCAAAGGTTCTTTTTTCCCCCTTTCCTTGGCAATGTAATAAACACCTTAAAATAGAATTATAAAACAGAAACAGATTCTATAAAAGCAGGAAACCAAAACTAGTGACTTTAGAAAACTTAAAGCCTAAACCTCTCATTATAAAGATGAAACTGAGGCCAGAAAGACAATGATTTCCCCAAAGTCAGAGTTTGTAATTGACCAAATCGGCATCTATCAGAGCCCTTCTTCTCATGGGCCTTTTCTCTATCCCACACTGCCATGCCTTCTTTTGATTACAGAGGAAAACCTTATGTAAAGGGTGATCTCATCCATGTCCAGGATATTAGCTAGTCCTAGAGAACATGTATGTCAGCATTTTTAAGGTTTAGCATTGGAAGAAGCCATTTTTTGGTTGCGGGGATGGGGTGACAGTGGTGAGAGGATCTACAAATTCTCTCTTCAAGTATCAGCTTCCTCTCCAAGTCTTTGTTCGATCCCACTGCCATTCCGTGCTACCTCCCTTTGCACTAACCCTTTGGCTCCCAACCTTATCAAGGGGTGCTGGTGATTCTTTAACAATCTGAACAAAGTATGAACCCAACATATTTTAGTTTCTCTAAGCATAGCTGAGACAGTCCAGACTTACAAAGAGACTTCACTAAAACAAGGGCAAGGAGAAAAGGCAGAAAAATATAAAGCTCTGACCTTTGAAATCAGACAAACATGAGTTTAAATCCCCGTTCTACAACCCATTAATTGTGCAGATCTGAGCAAGCCACTTGACTTGTTTGGATTTCTCATCTGTGGGATAGGAAGACACTTCTCAGCATATTTGAAAAAATTAAATGACGGAGGCCTAGCTGCTGTGGCACAGGCACCTAAGATACTGTGCTCTGTAGGCTGGAACCACATAGAAGGCCCAGGTCCAACCTTATAGGACAGCCTATGTCTGCTGAAGAAGCCAGAAAAGGTGTCCCAGAGAGAACAGTTGTAGTTGATAGCTGAAGGATAAGCAGAAGCTCAGTGGGTATGGGAAGAAGAGGAAGGGAAGACAACTTCAAGGCCAGGCATGATGCAAGCACCTGTAATCCCAGCAACCTGGAAGGTTGAGGCAAGAGGATCACAAGCTAGAGGCTGGCCTGGGTAACACAGTGAGACTCCATCTAAGTAGATAGATTATTTAGGGGGATTAGATAGAAAGAGAAATAGATAGATAGATACAGAGCATACAGAAAGTATCTAACACAAATCTTAGTATATAGTGGGCACCAGTGTTCATAAAACCTGAAAATATGGTTTAAAAAGCACTAGCTTATGGCAACCATTGAAGGAATATTTCCCTGACCCCCTTAAACTAAGTATTGGACAGAGACAAACAGGAAATGCTCCTTATTCGACAATAAATATTTTTTTCCATGGGTATGATAGGTCGAATTGTTAAATTTTGACTACCCTCCCCCCAAAAAGATACACTGATGTATAACCCCAGGATCTGTTAATGCGATTTTATTTGTAAATAGGGTCTTTGTAGATATAACCACATTATGATGATGTCATTAGTGTAGGCCCCAATCTAATGTGACTGTTGTCCTTGTAAGAAAAGAAAAATACCATGTCAAAACCAAAATGCATAGGGAGAATGCCACGTGATGACAGACAGAAACTGGGGTGTTGCAACTGCAAGCAAGCTAAAGGACACAAAGAGACCCTTGCCCACCACCACGGACTAGTAAGTGACAAGGAAGGATTCTACCAAAAGTCTCATAGACAGTATGACACCTTGATTTTGGACTTCTAGTCCCCAGAACAATGAAAGAACAAATTTCTGTTGTCTTAAACCACCCCATTTGTGTTCACCCTAGGAAATCGAATACAACTGGGAGATATGCGAGGGAGCAAATGCGATAATTACCACAGAAGTGAAGTATCACTTATTGAGTTCCCTGAGCTGAGCCTGTTACATTTATTAAATTATGTAAGCTTAAGTTAAGAAGGCTTCTTGCAAGCCTCAGTGCCAATGGAGGTGTGCATAAGCAGAACTAGTTTGTCCAAGAAAAAGATAGCCTATGTCTGCCTGAAGAAGCCCAAAAAGAAGTCCCAGAGAGGATAGCTCTGGCTAATACCTGAAGGATGAATAGAAGCTCAGTGGGTGTGGGAAGAAGGGGAGAGGAAGACAACATTTGAGATACAAAGCCTCATGTGTGTAGAAGCATGAAAGTGTGAACTAGTTTTAGAATTTTTTTAAAGTACAAATATTGAAGTATTGTTTGAGCATGGTGCTAATATCCATCTACCTTCTAGATCTCCTTCTTTACTTTGATATCCCATAGACACCTCCTTCTCAAAATGTCCCAAACTGAACTAGACCCTTTTTTCTACTGCCATTCATACTCCCTACTCATTCTCCTTTTGCCTCCTCTGGCTTGGTGAATAGCTTACCACCCACCCACCTACCTAGCGTGGCTGGAAGTCTGAGTGCCTGTACACTCAACTCTTGGAAACTGATTTCCTTTCCATCCATAATTTACACAATCATTTCTGAGCTTTACTATCTCTGATTCTGATGGATTCTCACTTGGCACGAGCTCCCAACTCTCCAGCTGTGCCTCTCGGCCATATTCCTTCCAGCCAAGCCTCTCTGCCAGATAATTAATGATCTGTAAACAAATGCTTAATTGTGCCAGGAGAGCACATATTTAAAGAAACTTTGTGATAAAGGATCCGTTTTGTAACGTGAAGAACATCTCTCTCACAAACTTTTTCCCCACTCACAGTTTAACACTTAGTACGACATTTCATTTCACATACTGAAGCTCCAGCTCTCTTACAGCAAGACCCTCAAAACAGAAACCTGCCCAAGGGACAGATGGTATTATTCTGAGGCTTATCCATGTGAGGTGCTTTCCAAAATACATCTCTTTTCTAAGTCCAGCCCCTTTGGCCCTCTGACTTAAGACTTGGGTCTTTGCTAGGAGAAAAAAAAAAAAAAAAAATTGGCTCTTGGCAATAAGGGGAAGCAAATGTGAATTTGTTAAGAATCCAATATATGCTTGGCTCTTTTTATTTAGGTTCTTTCATTTTACTCTTCACAACAACCCTATGAACTGCTACCCATTGTTAAACCAGAAAGTTAAGTGAAGTTGACCCTCTGTATCCACAGATTCAATCAACCACAGATAGAAAATATTTTTTTAAAAAAGGTTTGTGTCTGTACTGAACACGTACAGGCTTTTTCCTCCATGTCATTATTCCCTAAAAGAAAGCATAACAACTATTTACATAGCATTTACATTATATTAAGTATTATAAGTAATCCAGAGATGTTTTAAGGTATAGGAGTTTTACATAGGTTATATGTAAATATTAAGCCATTTTAAATAAGGGACTTGAACATTAGCAGATTTTGGTATCTGCAGGGGACCTAGAAGAGATGGCTCCTTGCCTGAGTTAAGGGTATCGTGTAAAGGGAACAACTGACATTGAAGGGGATTCCCGAATTTAAGAAATGAGATGATTATCTCTAAGCACAATCTTTGAGCTGTTGAGTTTATCTATCAGCTTTATTGCCTTTGCAAAGTGGGTGTAAAATCATCAGAGTATGCCCTCTGCCTAGCCTTGCTGATTCTCCAAGAGCAGCCTGGACATACTGGGCTTTGTGGGTCAGAAGCCGCAGTGGAAACTTTTCTGTTTGCTGTTGCTTTGTGGCTCTACTTTGTGCTGGAAGCCAGTGTTCAGTGCTGTTGGGGGAGGTCAATCCAGTCACATAGGCCCTTCAGAGAGGAAGCACCTTTGCTCAGATCTGAAATTGAGCCCTCTCTAGGGAGTCTGAAAAGGTGGTTTTTATGCTGTTCTTACTGGCCCAGCTGTTTCAGAAAGAGGAAGCAGGGCATCATTTTTAGAATAGGAAGTGGGGTGTGGCAGGACCAAAAGACTCTACTCACGGGAACACTCTCCCTGCTTATTTGTTTCAGAAACCACATGGAGCACCTGCCCCATGCCAGGCCCTGAGCTCCCTCCTGGATCTTCAACCTCTCCCTCTTGAGGAGCCCTTCCTATCTGCATTTCCACCTGGTCAAGTCCTTCCTAGCTTCAAAAAGCTAGAAGGACCACCTCAAAATCTTCACACATCCCTCCTCCTCTCGTAAGTACATCCTATTCTCCTCTTCATAAGCAGGACTTTTGGAAAGAAAGTGCCACACACACTTATCAGACAGCATCTGCTCACCTGCCATGCACTCTCAAGCCCAGTGCAGTCTGGCCTTTGCTTCTACTGAACTTGCTCTCTAGGAAAACAATGACACTGATTCATGGACACTTTTCTCCTTTTAGTCTCTTAGCAGCATTCACACTATTGACCTTGCCTTTTTCAGAAACATCTTTATCTTGAATTCAGTAATTTTTATTTTCTTCCTAAATCTTTGATAATCTTCAGTCTCCAGGGTTGCTTATTTTCTTTGACCCCACCTTAGATGTTGGTATTCCTCTCAATTTTGTCCTACATCTTCTGGCCTTTGCATTCTGTGTACTCACATACCTAGTGCAGACATCTCCCCTGAGCTCCAGATATGTGCATACAGCTGCTCACCAGACATTTTAGAGTGGGAAGTCTTTTTAAAAATTTTTTCTATTTTTTTTTAAGGTCTTTGCTATAGGGCATGAGTGCTCACTGGAGAAAGAGTGAGAGGGAAGTGAGAAATCACCCCCAGAAGGAAAGCCACACTGCAATCCCTTCTCCTTCTTGGACTTTGGGCATGCATACACACACACATCCAGTATGGGTTTTCAAGCTGTTGAGTCCAGGACTCACACCGTGGTCAGCCATGTGGGAGTCCAGCACCTTAACTACCATGCTACTTGCTGACTGGGCCCTAGACTGTGAAATCTTAATAACATCTCAAATATTCCAAGCCAATATCTCCAAACCATTCTCTCAAAGCCTGCTTCTTCTCATTCTTGTTCTTCCCATCCTCTTACCTATAAGTCATCAAGTCTCATGAATTCTGCACCATATTTCTCAAATCTATTTCTCTTCTTTTCCACTATATTCTCATTCAGTTTTCACTTTCTTGCTCTTAATTTTATTCTTTCCCAATGCATTCTCCAAACCAGAGTAACCTTCCTCAAAGCAAACATTTCTGTTACTCCTTAAAAAAGACTTCCAAAGGCATCTCACCTATCTTCAAATAAAGTTCTAAAATTTAAAATTCTGTATGGTCTATCCCCTACCAACTCTCTCCCATAACTTCATGCTACATATTATTTATTTTATAAACTGGTCACTACCTTCTGTTGTTGCTCTTACTACCCTCCTCCTATTGCTCTTTCTTTTCATTTATTTTTCTTCTTTTAACTTTTTATTTTGAGATTATTTTAGATTAATACATAGTGGTAAGAATAATCCAGAGAGACCCTGTATACTCTCCACCCAGTTCTCCCCAATGGTAATATCTTACCACTTACTATTGTCATTTATTACTTACCATTTACATACCATAATACAACTCACACCCAGTAAATTGACATTGTTATAATCCGTTGACCATATTCAGATTTCACCAGTTTTACATGTACTCTTTTGTTTATGTGTACTTATTTCTGTGCAAATTTAGCACATGTATAGATTCACATGTTTACTGCCAAAGTCAAGATAGAATAATTCCGGGGCCAGCAGGTGGCATGAGGTTAAGGGGATGGACTCCCACATAGTCAACTGCGAGTTGAGTCCCAGATCAGGCAGTTCGGTTTTTCACTTTCTCTCTCTCTGTCTTTCTCTCTGGTGAGTATGCATGTACTATAGCAAATAAAAGATAATAATAATAATAAATCATTCTTTTTTCCAAAAGATATAATTTTTTGGGGGGAGGCGTTTTTGCCATTGGGCATGTGTGCTCACTGGAGAGAGATGGAGAGAAAGTGAGAAATCAAGCCCTCAAGGCCACAGTGCAATCCTTTCTCCTTCATTTTCCTCCTAGGATTTTGGCCATGTATGTACACACACCCACTATGATTTCAAGCTGCCAGGTCTGGGACTTGAACCACAGCCTGCCATGAGGGAGTCTGGTGCCTTAACCACCATGCCGCCTGCTGACCCAAAGGCAGAATAAATCTATCACAAGAATCCAACTGGTCTTTTTATGGCTTCTTCCATGATCCAACTTCTCTTTTTTAGGTCTTCATGCAAGCTGCCTCCCCTACCTATAACACTTTCTTCCAATACTATTAATTTGTTTCAATTACAGTTTATCTTCCAGGCCTCAAATTAAACATCAATTCCTCAAAAAGACTTTCTCTGATTACATCATTGGTAGTACAGTTGCTCTTTGTCCCATTAGCATTCTCCTCTCTTATCATAGCACTTATTTCTTTCATTTTTTTTTTTAGAAAAATAGCTTATTTGTGTACTTCTTCTATGAGAGACAGAGAGAAATGCATCCTCAGCAGGGTTCTCACATCACCATGATATAATCTCGATCTCAGCTAGCCTGAATCATGGGCACACACACATGAGCCCCACATGGTAAGAATGGACCTAGGATGCAAGCCCAGGACCTTCCCCATGAGGGTTTAGTTAGGTAATGTTACCTCTGCACCACCATCTGGCCCCATATAGCACTGTTTTCTCATCGCTGCATACATATTAATCTACACAAAGGTAGAGGCCATGTGTGATTTTTCATTTCTGTATCTCCAACATCTAACATGGTAGTTACAACTAGGGAATTCCTCTATTCATATGGGGGACTAATAAATTCATGAACATTGATGAGTCTAGTGGAGCTTCCTCCCTTAAGAACTTCCAGTCATGTAGCAGGCAACTCTATAACAGTGGACTGATTTAGTCCTGTCTTAGAGGGAAGCACTGGAGGTTGTAGGGACCTGGAGTTTTAATTTTTTTTTCCCCTTAGTTTCCAGGCATACAGTTAGGTACAGCCAAGACAAGAAGAGTCCTTGAATACCCATGTTCATGTGCCCAGAACCCTTCAGCATAGTTTGGCAGGCTAGCTAAGTGAAACAGACACTGTGGTAATGAGTTTAAAGGCATGATTTCGAAGAGTTCAACTGCACACTTTTCTCAGCTCCATGACCATAGACTGAGTCTATACAGATGAGGTCCTGACATTAGCCACATGATGTCTTAATGTCACAGATGTGGTTGTAGCATTAGCCACAAAATGAGCCCTGATTATGAACCTGGCACAGATCCCAACATTATCCTAATATGTAATAAATATAGCATCTTCCATAAGGAGAACAAGTACAATAATGGCAAACCTTCAGGGAAGTCCACTCTGACACACAAAAAAAGCAGAACCCAAAGCATATGATCTCCTAGGAGGTCAATGACAGAAATATCCATTTCATACCCTTAGAAGATAAATAGAAATACTAAGTCATGAACAGTTAAAACTAGAAGGGCCTTTAAAGGCATTATGCCCCCTTACATTACCTTTTATAGTGCAGAGAATGAGAACTCAGTTCATTAAATAGAGGAATACAAATATTAACTTTTATATCCAGTTTTAGATATAAAAGTATTTGTTTCCATTTCTGTAGCCTGGATAATTAATTTTATCAAAACATAATTGACTCTGACTTACAAACATCAAACTAAAGATTTTCTCCAGCTTCCAGCTAGTGCTCTACTCTACTCTTGCCCACCAGCCAGAACTACCTATTTAAAGCACAAACTGGCCATGTTAAATCCTTCAGTGACTTCCTATCAGCTTCAGGATGGAGTCCAGGCTCTTCTCCCTTCAGATACAATAGAACCCTGTCTGCTTTCTAGCTTTACCTCTTGCCTCTCCTCATAAACACACTGTTTATGATTATGTTTAAGCTGCTTCCTATTCCAGAAATCCAGAATGGATTTCTCTCCAATCTTTATCTGGCTAACTCTTTCTTAACCTTTAATATTCACCTTGGCAATTATGTCTTTCAGGAAGCCTTCTCAGAACTCTTAGGTTGGGTTATTTCCCCCTCACTCTGACCTATCCCTGTACTTATTCTACCATGTCACTGAGAACCTTCCATTGGAATGTCCTACTCAAGCAGACAGAAACTGTAGATTAATAATTCCTCCCCTCTTAGTGTACAGCACTGGATCTGGCATCTTAGAAGCTCTTGGTTAATTCTGATGGAAAAAGAATTAGCCTTCATTGGGTTAACTACGTGTATCAGGTAGCATGTTAGGTGATTTGCATACCTCACATCGTTCCATTCTTTTCTTCCTTTTGTTTTTGGAGAGGTTTTCGCTATAGGGTGTGTACACTTGCCAGACAGACAGAGAGAGACATAGAGACAGAAAGCGAGAAATCACCCCCCAGGGGTGATGGTCACGCCGCAATCCCTTCTCCTCCATTCTCCTCTCGGGATCTTGGGCATGCACGCACACGCGCCAGGCATGAGTTTTAAGCCACCGGGTCCAGGACACGAATCACAGTCGACTATGTGGGAGTCCAGCGACATAGCCATTATGCTAACTGCTGGTCCCACATCATTCCATTCTCACAGCACTAGGACTACACAGCACACTTAACAAAGCTCCTCCTATCCAGAGTGTCCCACAAAGGCTCTAATATCTATAATTCCTAGAGCCTTTGGTTCATTCATTCATTTGTTCATTCTTTTCTTCCTTTTTTTATTTGCTATAGGGCATGTGCATTCCTGAGAGAGAGAAAAGGTGATAAAGCACCCCTGTGCGGAGGAGAGGAGATGACTACATCTCAACCTCTTTTCCTCTAATCTTCTCTCTGGATTTGGGAACACATGCACATGTGCCTGGTGTGTTTTTCAACAGCCACATGGGATCCAGTATGTTAACCATCATGCCACCTGGCTGACTCACTTAGAGCCTTTCTCTAGGCCATGCTCCTGGCCTCGCCCTCCATTCCAACCCATGATATATGGATTCATGTCTTGCTTTTTACCCTTTCACCTCATATCTGGACTTGCCTCTACTTGGCTCATTCAGATAGAATCCTAGACTAGACTCTGCCTGTTCTTCTGTTTTACCTCTACTCCAGACTACTGGCTCCTGCTTTCAGCATCAAGCTCTGCAAGTCATACACATGTTTCTGCTCTATCCAAGGGGACAGCCAGACTCTACCCTCAGTATCAACCCAGCACTGGAAATCCTTGAATACCTGAGAGGAAAGAACAGACTAGAGTGGGCTTGCTTACATCACTGTTCCAGTGAAACAAAGAAGACTGATCAAATTAAGTAACATGGCTTGGCTTCAACCCAATGCCAAGACTCAAACATAGCATTCCTCTTGTGCAGAGGGCACATTTCCTCTTCTTTGAGCAACCCTTGAAGGCTCACCTAGGTGTCCATTTCACACCTTGGTTATCAGCTTTCCAGGCAGGGACTCTTACTCAGTTCTGTCCACAAGTGTCCAGCCCAGGTCTGGAGGAGAAGAGCCTTGGGGAAGGCATGGTAAAGGAGTGAATGAGTGTCAGCTCAGGTTCACACCAGTCTTCCTCTGTCTCTGGTTATGTGGATGTTCTTCCCTTCCTCTATGGCTGTTGCCAAGGTGCTTAGATTCGTCTTTTGCATTTATTTTGGCACCAAAGAAGCAAAATCATCAAATGCATTTTCTTGTCATTTTTCCTTTGTAATTAATACTAAATCCCTCTACAGAGAAAAATATACCCTCGATGTTTTAAAGAAAGCTAGTTATGATATAATGGTTTAGCGAAGGAATCATGCAGTTCTGGAGACCTTATCCCTACTATCCTGAGAACACCAAGCTCTAAGGTGAAATTTTCTGAGCCTATGAAAAGAGAAAGTACTTTGACATTAGACAAAACTGGGTTAAAATCCTAGCTGTTCCTCTCCATAACTGTGTATCTTGGGAAGGTAACCTGAGAGTCATCAAGCCTACCTTCTTTCTTATTCACTGCAGCAACATTTCCATAAGTGCTGCCATTTTCACTGTCTAGATAGTTCTTTTACAATCTCTGTTTCAGCTGTGAACCATTCTGGTAGTTAAGCACTTAGTCTCTGGAGTGAGACTACTTACACCTGAATCCCAGTTTTCTTATTTAGTATGTCATCTTGAGTAATTTACTTAACCTCTCAATGTCTCAGTTTTCCTCATCTGCAAAAAAGGGGATTAAATAAACATCTTGGGTTGTTAATAAGATTCAATGAAATAATCCCAATAAAGTGCTAGCATAATTCCTGGCCCAGAGTAGAAGATCATAAACAATAACTCTTAGTATTTCCTATTATGTCCTTTGTTCAGGTCACTATAATCTGCAACTCTGTGCTCCCATGGCCCCCTTCTTCCTACCAACCTGTGACCATCTCAGCAAGGTGTCCTCCCTAGCTTCTCTATTCTATTGCTTCTCCAATCCATTCTCTGTTCCATAGCTAAAGCATTCTTCCTAAAAGGCGGATTTGATCATGTGATTTCCAGGTACTCTATTACAGTTTTGTCTGCAGATAAAGCACAAGCTCTCTATCTTTGTAGAAAATCAGGGTCCCTGCACCACTTCCTGACCATCCTGAGGGGGAAATCACTGCCTTGGAGTGGTTAAGTAAATGTTCCAAGGTCCTACAGTTATTCACTGGAAAGCTGAGATTTATATTTAATTCTCTCTGAGCCCAGAGCCTATGCTCTGTTCATTGGCCCACACTGCCTCTCCCCATCCACCCTTGCCCTCCATAACTGAGAGTAAGAAGCAAGCATCTGAAAAGCAGACTAGGAATGGTGTATCAGGTGAAAAGAGGAACTAGGAGGGGGATAACAGTGGGCTACCAGGCTGGTGAAGACTTCCTGGAAGGGTCGGGGAAACCTGAAGGAACAGGATTACAAGGATAATACAGGACCGAATGCCAAAATGATTTCAGAATTGTCTGTGAAATGAAGTGAGAGTCACATCTGAGTGGAAATATGTGCTGCAAATAATGTTCTCTTCTTTCCCAGCACTGGCAAAACCACAGGAAGCTCAGAGGTTTTGTTCTAGATTTCAGTTACTGTTTAGAGAGATGGAAGCCCCATGTTAAGTTTCAGGACTAGCTAAATTCTCTTTGATAGCAAGAAATTAACAAACCCCGACTGGGTGGGAGAGAAGAGCCTCTCTTCCTCGAGTTTGTACTCCTACTCACATAGGTTATTATGAGACCAGCTGCAGTGATGCTGTCAAATATCCATCCATTTTCTCATAAACCTTCTCATACACCTACCTACTAGCATCCCACACTGCAGAAAACAATCAGAGGTGATTCTTGGATTCAAAGCATTCATATTCTAATGGGGAGAATATCTATGTGAAATGTGACCTGGGGTCTGAAGTATGAAGTAATCAGGGAAGTTTTTGTTTGTTGGTTTAGAAATGATACCTAAGCAAGGTTCTAAGTAAGCATTTTCCATCAAAAGGATTACTTGGGTTCATTTCAAAAAGCAAATTTTGGCTATTGCTTCTTATTATTATAATTGCAGAACAACACGGTCCTGCACGGTGCTGTTGGACATTCAAAACACATGGGGTAGAAGAGCCGTGTGGTAGAATTCCAGTTTGAGCAATCTAAAGTGTAGTTCCATAGCCTCATAAGGGATTTCTTCAGCTATAGACCAAGTATAATCTCATCACTTTCCAAGATTTCATAGCTGAAGTGCCTGGTGGATATTCTGCAGGTGGCACAAAAGGAGTAGTACACTATCTTGGGGCTACAGTAGGGGCACAGTGAGGTAGTGCAAAAGGTCAGTGACCTGAGATACAGTCATTTCTAAATCCCAAACAGAAACTCCCTATACTCATTAGGCTTCTGGGGAGAAGATATTGCTTAATATCCAGATTCATGTTTAGGGAAAATAAGATTCCAGAAAGAAAAACAGGTCATTATGTTCATTCTGTAAAAGTGGGGTCTGATGACCTAGCTGTGGTGGTGCATGAAGGTAAGACACCATGCTCCACAGGCTGAGACAACAGGGGAGACCAGGGTTTGATTCCTGGTCCAGCCTAAAGGAAAGGTGTGTGGGTGTGTCACTGTAATCTCACCTACTCGGGATTCTGAGGCAGGAGGATCATGACACAATTAAATTTTTCTTAAAAAATAATAAAATAAAATAAAATAGATTCAGCCACAGTAGCACAGAAGATGGGATATCACTGCACAATGCTGGAACCACAGAGAAGGCCTGGGTTCAAATCCCAGACCAACCTAAACACTGTATGACTCTGAAAAAGTTACTTAACACACTGAGACTCAGTTGCTTTCTTTGTCCAGTTGGGACACTATCACCTCGCCTAGCCAGTAAATGGTAGCTGTTGGTCCCAGGTCTCCTATCTCCATGCTGTATACCTCCTTCTCTCAGCCTGTTTACCCATCTGTAAACAGGACAGGATGGTGAGACTCTGTGCAGACAAAGAATAAGAGAATATTCTCTAAGGGCTGTTTAGCTTTGACATCCCATGCATAAAACAACAGTCAGATTGGACTGTTGCTTAATTCTATCCAAACTGCCAGATAGGCATTTGAATAAGTAATCTAATATATACATTTTTATTCTATTCAATATTCAGGTCGTCTCCTGGTTGCAATGAGTATTCAGAACGATGATTGCTTAGAAACATACCATTCCAAATACGAATGAGAATATTTTTTGCAATATTCAGTTCAGTAAGGATGGGGAGGTATGAGATTAGGTTCTGCAAATAATCATATCTTTCATATCTTGGATGCATATACAAACACTTACTATATGCCTTTCTTTATAACCTTGGAAATGCAAATTTCCGGAATCTTAGAGACTTGAACATACCTCCTGTGCTAAGTTAATTCCCGTGTGAAGATGACAGAGTGGGGCAAGAAGACATGACCTTTCATCTGGTATATAAGGCCTGACTACAACTTCCTCCCCATTCTGTCCCCTCCCACACCAGCAGGGACACCACTCACTATGTTTCAAAGCAATTGATCCCATGGTGCGCAGCTTAGACTTGCGGACATAGCCACTCACATTGAGCAACCTCCTTATTTCTGGTATTCCTACACTGACCCTTGTTATGCATTCTTTTCTTCTGCCCCAAAATATTCCTGCAAAGATTGAAGACAATGACCCTATCTCTTCCACCAATTCAGCTTTTCCTCTGAGCTGAACCCCCAGCTCCCTTCAACTACAAATCTTGTCTTTTTTTATGCCAGCACAGGACTCTAGAAGAATCAGCTTTAGGGACATCAAGAGCAAGGATGAGCTCAAGATTCCTTTTTCTGGCTTCCTTTTCCATTCAGTAGGAGAAAAAGAAGCTTTTAAAGTAACAGAGGAAAAGTTACTGATCTGAAAAAGCTTGCCAAGGTATGTCAGGAGACAGAAAATACCAATGGGGAAGGGAGACATTAAGATTGCAGCAGGAAGAACAGAGAGGGTTATTATTATGAACTATTCTCAACATTATACTTGCCACACAGTGTCTATGTGTTGTGTCAATATGAGTGCTTATTTGAATAAGCACCTATTCACATATATTTGACAGAGCCTTGGTGGTGTTAGAATAGAATGAGCTCTTCACTTGGCTACTGTCATGTGTTTAAAGATTCATTCAGATGTTGCCTCCTCTAGGAAGCATTCCTGAATGTGCCCTCCTTACCTTAACTGGCTGCATCCCCAGGAAGTTTTGTGCTTTCCTTTACCTTGCTCATTTTCTTGCCTGCCTGCCTCCTTAGACTGTGGCACCTTCTTGACTATGTCTGATTCATTTCTATCCTCCTGTGCCTGGCACATGTTGATTATGAGGATCCATTTGAAGAAAGGTGTCTCAATTCTTCCCCAGGGATCTTACCGTTGTCTCTGTCTCCTGATGATAAGAGGCTGAGGTGATGCAGATTAAATAGAGCATAATTCCCACAAGGCCCAGGGAGATGGGGACATTTTTAGGGGGATATTTCAGATGAGCCAGTGGTATTCACTCTTTTGAAATTGCATAAACTTCCCTGTGAGAGGCAGAAGTGGTAGAGGATAGCGTTGTTTTTCCATCCCTAGTCTGTTTTGGGCTGACCATTCCCAGACATGATCTGATCTCCTTCCCTCCCTGGCCCCTTAGGAACAGCCATTCCTATAGAGTTGACACTCATATTTTCCTTCTTTCCAGCCAAGTCACAGCTTTTGCATGTTCTCTTTGCAGATGTGCAGGATTATTGCACACATCTGCATATCAGAGGGGCAGGAGAAGCTGCTTGGCAAGAGGCCCCGCCTCAGCAGGAGCGCTCTGTTGGCACAGCCCCTGAGCTGTGAAAGGATCTCTCCTTTACTGTTCTTGGCCAAGGAACTCAGCCCACGATGGGGCTAGGCATGGGTAACAGGGGTAGAAGAAACGGAAACATCTTAATTTCTGGAGGTGGAGAAAAATCAATGGGCAAGTCTTGGAGCAGAGAACTGGTGTCTGAGGCTATGAAACAAAGAGAAGGGAAGGAAAATGCATTCATTTAGCCCTTCATTATGAGCAGTCCACAACCCTACTTACAGAGGGTCCACTTTATCCACTTTATGTAAAGCAATATAAGACAGTGAATCATTAAGTCTTAGGACCTGCTTCACATCTGAGAGCTGGCACTTTCAAGATCTGAGACCTTGGGTAAGTTCTTTATCACTTTGGTATCAGTTTCTACACCTATAAAATGGAATTATAGTGGTATCTGAAACACAGGGCTGAAGGGAGGATTAAATGAAATAAGCTCCATAAGGAACTTAAATAGCATATGATAAGCATTTAGTAGACATCAGTTATTTCTGAGTGCCTTGTTTGTTGTACATCTGTTATTGTCAGGCATCAGTATGGGCACCTTAAATAGTTCATCTTATTGATTCACCACAATAAACCTCTAAGATGTGTACTCTTGCCCTTGCTTTGCAGGCAACTAAATTGAGGTATGGTGATACCAAGGCCATATAATGTATGAAGGGGATATCAGGTCTAACTTTCAGAGCCACAATAATTCAGATGTGAATGTCCATCATGAGACAGGATCACAGCTGGAGGGTCCCAAGAGAAGAGAGACTTAAGCCTGTGTATGGACCAGGGGGGAAGAAATCCAAATTCTGTCCAGAGAGGCCAGGGTCACAACTGGTAAAATGTGTGAGGCATTAATTATATGTAATAGGTGAAAATGAAAGGAAAAGCAAGATAGCCCAGAGTCCCAAGGGAGAGACCAGGGCCAGTATATGAGGACAAAGGCCAAAACCCAAGTGACTGCCAGAGTTGACTGGCCTTGTTTAGGCACTTTCCCCCTCTGAATGTGTGGAAGAGAGTACTATTGCCTAGACCACAGAGGTGAGGTAAGTACTAAATGAGGGGCCACACAGAAAGTTCTTTTTATAGTGTCTAGAGCATAACAGTTGCTCAATTAAGAAAAATACCCAGATTTCTGTTTTGGCAAAATGAGATTCCAGAAAGAAAACAAGGTCTTTGTATTCATTCTGTAAAAGTGGGGTCTGGTGGCCTTGCTGTGGTGGTGCATAAAGGAAAGATACCATGCTCCCCAGGCTGAGAACATATGGGAGACCAGGGTTTATTTCCTGGTCCAAACACCCACACATCTGGGTGTGTGCCTGTAATCTCAGCTACTCAGGATGCCGAGGCAGGAGGATCGTGACACCGTGAAACCCTCTCTTAAGAAATAAAATGGGCCTAGCCAAAGTGGCCCAGGAGGTAGGGCATCACTGCACAATGCTGGAACCACAGAGAAGGCCTGTGTTCAAGTCCCAGACCAACTTAAACATACCTAGTATTGTGGTGCCTGCCTGTAATCCTACCTTTGACGGTTTTGTACTGAGTAGCTCCACTGTTGATAATGGACAAACTGAAAGAACAATGCAGACCATTTCTGTGAAAAGAATTTCTTAGGACATTTGTTGAATGATTTATTTTCCTCATCTTTCCTGGAGGATGTGCCTAACTGATATCGGTAAGGAAGAGGAGCTACTCTTCAGGGCCCCCTTTGTAGCTGGCATAGAATAAGGAAGGAACACAGTCCTTTACCCTCAGGAGCCTTAAATTTCGATCCCCGTTCTACCATTTGTTAGTTAGGCAACTTTAGTCAAGTCATTACCTCTCTGAGCCTCAGTTTCTTCACATGTAAAAAAGGAGATCATTTAAGCAAAGTTTATAGTACAATCCTGAGCATAAAATAGGTACCGAGTAAATGGAAGCTATTTTTCTTTAATCCAAAAGTCCAGCTACGGCAAAGTTGTAGTCTTCAACAAATAGATGAACTTTATTGTGACGAACGACTGAAAATTTGGAGTTTATCTGTACCAGTTGTTTAGTGCAGCCTATACTGACTACACAAAGGGTGGCATGTGGCATTCCCATGATCACTCAGTGGAAGCTACCAGTTCAGAGCTGCTTGTTTAGTTCATTTTATTTGTTTCTCTTTTAAATTCCAAGTCTCTAATTTGACCTTTGGAGGATGCTAGTTGGTAAAAGGCCCAAGTTTCTCCACATGTTGATGGTCTGCAGTGCTTGGGTCCAGTCCCTACATATGGAGTGAGACAACAATACTTGTAACTGATCCTGCATGAAGGTCTCTCCCTCCCTCTCCTTCCCCTCAGTCCTAGTTCTCTGGAAAACATCAAGAATAAATAAGAGCATATGTGGCAGAAGCTTTCTTCTCTCTGGCTGTATCATCAACAGATGAGACACAATAGGTGACCCTCCAGAGCTTGCAGCAGATTGAGGGTGGGGCATGGAGTATGGAAGTTGGATGGAAAGAAACTCAAGATTTTAGGTCAATTTTATGAATGCCATGGAGTTCAAGAGCTAGGAGGGACTTCTAAGACCACTCAATATTGGCATGTAATTTTTCTGAGGTAGATTTTGGAAGAGAATTGTCCCAGTCACATAGCCTTCTAGTTTATAAAGTTAGAACCTCATACTTAGGCTCCCTGAATCCCCAGGTTGGTGCCTTAGTAGTTTGGTCCTTTCTACAGTGACTTTCTATTTCTAACTGTATCAAATTCAGTTGTTCTAATCTGGCATTCAGAGTTTAAGACATCTAATCCTCACTCTACTTTTCTAGATTTATTTCAAACTCAATGGGCTCCTTGGAATGATACTTTGTGTTCTTGAAAATTTGTACTACATTTTTCTGTAGTCTTTTCTTTTTAAGGTTATCTCTTTCTTCTGAGAGAGTAAAAGGACATCGCCAACAGGGTCTTCATGTCATGATCTACCTCCAGCCTTAGCCAGCCTGGATAATGGGCATGCACATACCCAAAATACGCAGGGAGATCTTTAAATGTGAACTCAGAACCCTGCCATGTGGATCAGCCTCACAGAATATAGCACTGTAGCACCGCACCACCATAGGAGCCTGTCTTCTTTTTGAATCCCTCTTTTAAAATTTTTATTTCTGTTCTATAATTCCTGGTTCCTAATGTAGTGTGTATTCTTGATTCTGTAGTGTCCTATCCATGCTTGGTTTTGACTGAGGTTTAGCCTTATTCATTAGAGTGCTTTTTGGGGACTTATCCAGGAAGGGCACATCATATTGCATCAGATGGGGTATTTGGACAATTGGTGGGGTCTGATTATAGGCTCTCCTACTAGAGGGGTTGACACAGCACTGTTCAATGCATGATTGTCTCCGATCACACTTCAGCAGGCAGGCATCAAAAGGGTCTGATGTAAAAAATGAGGAGCTCTTCAGAAAAGCGTGGATTGAGTAACCGTGAGAAATTCGGGCAATAAGGCAAACTCAGGAAGGTAAGTCTCGAAGTGAGGGCATCGTGGTCAAGGAAAGCAATGGGAGCTCACCACCCGAACTTGATATACATAGTCAATGTGGATCTTTTTGTATGGCTGGGATCTTACATGTGGGGAAGTGCCTTTGAGAACACTGGAATAGATAGAAGTTCCCTGGGGATGAGTCAGTTCAGAAGGGGCATTTCCCTAGGCTGAGAGTTGTCTAATAGAAGCTAGAAAGCTGGAGTTGGCAGAATCTCTGAGGCCTTAGCAATAAAATGCATGTTGTATTGTAGGGGAGAAGAAGAATATGATTTTAGAGTAAATGGCAGTTTTGGTGACGAAGAGTCATAAAAAGCAGAAGGGAGAAGTAGATTAGGAAGTTCATCTGAATTCATAGTAGGACTCTAGATCAGACATTCTTATTCTTCTACCCTCCTGAATAACTGCACTAGAATGAACAAATCTAGTAACTTTTACATTTATTCATTCATCACACACTCCCTAGATTCTACTTTGTGTCAGATCCTTGGCTAAACACTGGGAAAACAGAGATGAATCAAATACATTCCTGGCCTTAAAGATTTAATTTCTTGAGAAGAAACAGTCATATTAAATAATAACAATAATATGGAGTGGTAAGTACTATTAAAGATAGAAGCCAAGGGGGCAGTGGAAGCCTGGAAGAGACATTTAACCTAGTCTAGAGGCAGTACTAGGGTTGAGAAGGGAAGGAGTAGATCAGAAAAAGTTTTTTTAAAGAAGATAATGCTTGCTGGGGGAGAAAAGGAATTGGATATGTAATGAAGAGTCAGTGTCATATTGTTTTCAAGAACATAGGCATGCTTGGGAAATTAACTGGGAGAAAAAAAACAAAAACAAAAACAAAACAAAAAACAGAACAAAATAAAAACCCTTCAGTGCACCAGTAAAGTTCAGCAAGGGGAAAAATCAAGCAGGTCATTCCTAGATGTCCAGATTAGCAAGCACATGACATCAGGCAGGTCTGGACTCTTGGCTTAGGTTCAAAGGAGAGAGGAGAGATTCTAGACTTCAAGGAGGAGATTGACCCCATCTAGACGGAGCCTAGGCTTGATGGTAGAAGCTTTACATATTTTCTCATTTACTCTTCACCTTATCCACAACCTCGCTACCACGGCTCTCTGCACTAGAATTTAGGCTTGAAGCTCCAGCCAAGAATAAGGTTTTGCTGTGCCTCTCATTGGTCGAACTTTGTGTATTTCTATCCTTTAGAGCCTTGAGGGAAAGAAACAACTGGCCATGAAGCAGAACTAACTGAGTGAGGCAATCCCTGCACTCGAGTTACTGTCCTTCCTTGTATAAACTTCTTTGCTCCCCTTCTTCTGAGTGAGATGGGGATATTTTTCTTGAAGTCAAGGTTCAGGCTAGGGTGCCTAGAGAAAACAGGAGGTCATAGGAGCTGTGTTCTTCTGAGATTATTTGAGCCCCACTGGTTTGGGATTTAAAAACCCTCATTTCAGTTCAGTTTGGTGGTGTTCTGCATTGGGACTTGGAGCTAAAGGTCTAGGTAATAATGATAACTAACTTCTCTTCTCTAATGAACTATTAAGATTTATCTCAGAGAGATGCTTGGTAGAATTGGCTGAGATGAAGTTAGATCTAGGTATTGAGTCCCCTGGCCAAATGCTGCCATGATATTACAGCAAGAGTGCTGTCTACCAGGTTTACTAGAGAGTAACTGTACCTCAGTTCTCTGTTAATATCTTCCTTGGGACCCAAGATCTCTTCACTCTTGTTTTGAATCTCAGCCAAGAGTCCAGACCTCCCTGATGCCATGTGCTTCCTGAAATGGACATTATAAAACTTCCTGCTTGATTTCTGTATCACTGAGCTCTGCTCTTCAGGATTTCAGGTGCTATTTTAATGATATGGTTTTTTGTTGTTGTTGTTGTTTTTTCCCCTAAAAGCTTGATAGAGTATTTGATCTCTTGTTCAATTGCATTTTCTCTTTCTTACTTTCCTCCATGTTGGACAGAACTGTGAGTTGAATCCCAGACAGTCAACCAGGGTGAATAAATTACCAAGGTATTGGCAATAATGGCCATTTGTGGAGCATTGAGGCATACTTGAAAAGACATCAACAAAAGTCAGATGTAACTAATTTTGAATCTGTGCTTAGCTTACTAGGTGAGTGACTTTCAACATGTCACTTCACCTTTGGTGTCCCCTTCTACAAGAATAGGAATAATTCCTTCCAGATAAGATATTTGAGAGAAGTACATTATATTTAATTCTTCAAGTGTCAAGTCCATGCTATACTCTTCCTTTTACCCACAGTAACTATAGAACTCTAAGCACACAGTAGGTAGACTTTAAATGATTGCAGTTAGTAATTACTTGACAAGGAATATATTTAGAACATCCCGCAAGATCAAGAAAGAAAAGAAAAACAACAAAAAAATAATAATTGTGTTCTTCACTGTTTGGGTCTAGAAATCAGAGAGGCAGATGGGTTAAGAGTTCAAGGCAGTTCTAATTACGACGCTAATGTTATTAGCTGTTAATCATCTGCCTGTTGCTATCATCTCAGCTCAGAGATAGAAATGCGTACTTTTTCTGAAAGCAAATCTTGGTTCTCTAAAACATCTTTAATGTAATTAATGTATTTCATTACCTTTGTTCTGGCATTAGCTGCTCCAGCTATTAAATAAAGCATTGGCAGATTTTGGCCATTCACTGAGGAACTGTAGTGTTCCTCACTGGGATGTGTGTGTGCCACTGCATGTGCACATGTGTGTGGAGAAAGAAGGAGACAAAATGAAGTAGAAAAAGAGACAGAGGCATATAAAGACACAGAGGGGGGGGGGACAGAAATGTGACCAGTTCTGCTGATTTATGGAATTTGCTATATGGAATTACAATTGGTAGTGTCAGGCTAGCAATGGTTAGGTGGGGGGAGCTTGTGTTGGGCAATGGAGGCAATCCTTGAAATAGTTGCGCTATCACCTTTTTAATGGTGACATCAAATCTGAAGGACCTTGATCAAACTGGATGCCATATCGTTGTGGCTGAATAGCCAAATTTCACTTTGCTAAGCTTAAGCAGAACAGTGAGGGGCCTGGCCTCTGCATTTGGGCATGCATAAGAATAAATAAAGATTGGGACCAGCAGTTAGTGTAAGGGCTATGTCGCTGAGCTCCCACGTAGTTGACTGCGGTTCGAGTCACGGACCTGGTGGCTTAAACTCATGCCGGGTGCATGTGTACGAGTGTCCAAGGTCCCGAGAGGAGAATGGAGGAGAAGGGATTGTGGTGTGGCCATCCCCCCCTGGGGGGTGAGTTCTCACTTTCTGTCTCTCTCTGTCTTTCTGGCAAGCACACGCTCCTTATGGCAAAAACCTCTCAAAAAAAAATAGTAAAGAATAGATAAGGATTAAGTGTCTGTTGAAAGAGGTATAGTTAGAGTTTGAAGTATCTTTTAATTAAATGGCCACACAAGCAAGAAATGGATCAGAGAAGAAGGAAGTGTGCCCCCACACCCTTACTCAACTGTAATTCAAGGTTCAGAGGTCAGCACTTATTTCTCTAGAAGATTTTGGAAGTTGGTCCTGTAATCAATAAATATAAAACCTAAGGGCTATGTCGCTGAGCTCCCACGTAGTTGACTGCGGTTCGAGTCACGGACCTGGTGGCTTAAACTCATGCCGGGTGCATGTGTACGAGTGTCCAAGGTCCCGAGAGGAGAATGGAGGAGAAGGGATTGTGGTGTGGCCATCCCCCCCTGGGGGGTGAGTTCTCACTTTCTGTCTCTCTCTGTCTTTCTGGCAAGCACACGCTCCTTATGGCAAAAACCTCTCAAAAAAAAATAGTAAAGAATAGATAAGGATTAAGTGTCTGTTGAAAGAGGTATAGTTAGAGTTTGAAGTATCTTTTAATTAAATGGCCACACAAGCAAGAAATGGATCAGAGAAGAAGGAAGTGTGCCCCCACACCCTTACTCAACTGTAATTCAAGGTTCAGAGGTCAGCACTTATTTCTCTAGAAGATTTTGGAAGTTGGTCCTGTAATCAATAAATATAAAACCCTTAGCACCTCTAAATTCATATGAGAATCTTGGAGGGTGCTTCTTCATAAATATATTCATTCAGTCAACAAATGTTTGAGCACCGACTATGTACTTGGTAGAAAGATTAGTAAAACATAAGTCCATCTATAAAGCACCCTCAATGTAATGCAGGAAAAGATACTAATAGAGAATGATACATGCCATGATGGAGGCTTGTTCAAACCTTCGTAGGCACACAGATGTGCTCATCTCTACCTGGGAATGCCCTCATAGATAGAATGAATAGGAATTAGTCAGACCAAGGAATATGAGTGAATTTATTCAAAGTAGAGGGACCAACATGTGTATAAGCTGGAAATGAGAGAGAACTTAAAATTCTAGGGATTGCAAATAGTTGAGAATAGTTTGAGCACAGAATAGAAAAATTGTGTCAGTAGGGAAAAAATGAGATTGGAGAGATGTTTGCCTAAGTACTTTATGGGAACCCAAGACTAGTAACATCCAACCCCATGTAGGGTATTTTGAATACTGTTTTTTTCCTGCCCATAAGGCTCTCTGACTACCGGGGTAGTGCTCTGTCTGTGTAGGCTTTAGCCTGTCCACTTAAAGGGCTAGTTGGTTGGTTTGATGCCTCCAGAATTAAATGAGATAGTGGATATAAATAATGTAACATGCTCTAGTTACTCTGTAGAGTTAGAAGACTTAGTTTATCAGTCAGCTTTGCCACTTATGGCCCAAGTATAAACCTGGGAAATTTATTTAATTACCTTGAACTTCAATTTCTTCATTTACCAAAGGTTTACCAAAGGTTATGATTTAGAGAGGAATCAATAAAATCATTTTCTATCATTCTGTTTATAAACAGAGACACACTTTCTCAGTGAATGAGTTTGTTAATATTAATCCTATGGGTATCTGGACCCCTATTCCATTATGCCTGGAAGCAAGGGACAACTTTCTGGATCAAGTTGTCCCCCTTCCCACACTGATAAGCTTGGAAAGCTATCCAGTTTTGGTCAGCTAGAATCTCAGCTGACCATACAGGCTGGCTCTCTGCTGCCCCCACCTGTCTGGAGCAAGCTCCCACAGTAACTATAGGACTGGAATCACACCTGGGTGCTGCTTAGGCTCCCCCCCCTCTTCCACACTTCCTGGCATGGCAGGAACAGAAAGCACAGAAACTAGGGCCAACTTCAACACATATTTCTTCCCAGTGTGTTTATGTGAGCTTGCAGAGAGGCACCTGAGAGATGCAGGTCTATTTTGGGTGAGTGGTGGAGCTACACGGTCAACAGGCAAAAGGCCAAGACACCTGTCTGTCTAGAACCTTGGTGACTTCTTACGTAACTGAGAGTATGCAGTCAGACCAGGAGCATTCTTGGGATTATGCCAATTTCATATCTGAGAGACAAATTTGGAAAGTCCATCATCCTCCTTCAGAATCAAACGATTATACCAGCTCCATCTTCCAGCTGTGCAGATTGGTTAATTACAAAGGCTGTAATTTGCAATCAATATTATCTCCTTGGCATCTACTTCACCGAAGGCAAATATTTATGGCCATGTTTGAAAAGGGGCACACTGTCTTAATTAGGAGCCATACATAGAATACTGGGCTAAGTGACTTTGAGGGCACTGGTGTCATCTTTCTGGCATGGAAGCTTGGGGGGAGAAAATACAGACAGATGCTAGATCAAGGCCCTGCTTTTCACAGGATAAAAACCACAGGCACTGATCCCATACAAATTCCAGACACGGAGAAATACTTTATGCAGAAAAATGTTTGTCATAGAATTTTTTTTTTATAATGATGAAAAAACAGTCACTTAAATGTTCAATGGGAAAGGGGTAAATAGTTGATTATTTGCTTACCTATTTACCTGATAGAATATTATCCAGCCATTAAAAATAATAGTTTTGAAAAACCTCATATTAACATGGAATATTCTTATACTGTGCTATTGCTATGGTTTCAATGTGCCACCCCTGCCACACCAATCCGTGTGCTAAAAATTGGTTGTGATGGGATTAAGAAGGTGAAAACTTAACCCAACTATGGGATTAAAATAGAGAGCCTTTCAGAAGTGATTAGAATTAAGGTAATCAGGGCAGGACCCCTACGATTGAATCCTGGTGGGGACAGAGACACATAGACACGGAAATGCTTTCCTCTACTGGGACCAGCAGTTGGTGTAATGGTTATGTCACTGGACTCCCATGTAGATGACCATAGTTCGAGTCCCGAACCCAGTGGCTTAAACTCACGCCAGGGGCATATGCATGCATGCCATGTGATGCACTGCTACAATAGGACTTTGCAGAGAACAAGAAGATCCTCACCATATGTGTCCCCTTGACTTCGGACCTCCAAAGCCATGAACTAAATATACCTCTACTCTGTATAAACCTCCCTGTTTCAGGTATTCTGTTATAATGCAATGGGGAATGGACTAAAACACCCGTGAAGAGAAAAAAAGAGTAAGAGGCCCAGTCACAGTGGCTCAGGTGGTAGGGCGCCACTCTGATACTGGAGCTAAATGGGAGGTCCTGGGTTCTGATTCTAAATTGACCTTAGAACATGAGGCATGAAGTACCCAAATATCTGGTCAAATATTGTTCTGGGCGTTCCTGTGAGAATGTTTTTTGATGAGTTTAACATTTAAATGGCTAAACCAAGTAAAGACTATTGCCTTCCCTAATGCCTTCCCTAATCAGTTGAAGTATTGAATAGAGCAAGAGACTGAGCGAGAGGGAGTTAACTCCCTGAATAATTTCCAGACTGACTTTGAACTGGGACATTGGCCTTTTTCTTCCTTCAGACTCATACTAAAACATTGATTCCTCCTGGGTCTTTGGTCTGCTAACCTTCAGACTGAAACTATATCATTGGATCTCCTGGAACTCTAGTTGTTGGCTACAGATCTTGAGACTCATTAGTCTCCATAACTACATGAGCTAGTTCCTTATAATAAAAATGTACATGCACACACACACACACACACACATACACAGAGTGAGTGTTGGTTCTGTTTCTCTGAAGAATCCTAATAAACTTGTCCTTGCTTTTATAATTAGGCTTCTATTCATACAGCCTGTGATCACAGTGGCCTAGCTGGTACTCACATTGCCCTACGGGCACCAGACTTGACCTAATGAGTAGCAGAGCTAGGATGCAAGCCTAGATCACATGGCTCCAGTCCAAGGTCTTTTCACAATACCAAAACATGCCAGGACCATCTGAGAGAAAAAACTATCTTATTACCTGTACCAGTTTTTCTAGCATCAGGTCTTCCAAGGTTCTAGAGGGGCAAAGACCTGGTTTCAGAATACATCTAACTATTTACACAGTTATTCATTAGTAGAGCAAAACATCTTTTCTTCTAATAGTGTATTTTTCGGTAGACACAGTCAAGAAACATACCCTAAGAAGCAATTTTATTTTTCCAGCACCATCTATCACCTTTAGTTCCATTATATCTAACACTGAGTAAAAGGCTAGAACATAGTGCCAATAATTAGCCAACAGTCCCTGCTACGTAAACCAGCTCTACCTGGAGACCAATGCACACTCAGGTTGGCTGCACTCCAGCACCAGGACAAAGGTCAGCTGGCCGACTGAGGACTCTGGTGATTCAAAGGTATAGGTCTGCACGTATCATCCTTCTGGTTCTTTCTTCTTTCCCCAAGGCCTCTGCTTAGAATGTACTTCCCTCTTCTTGTTTGCCTGAAAAGTTCTCATGTTCCCCTCAAAACTCAACTCCAATACCTCCAGCTTCAGGCAGAACGTACTGTTCCCTCCTTGGGGCTCAGACAGCACCCACATACATTTCTACTCTACCATGGCTGTTATATTGTATTTTTTCACTTTTCCTTGTCTCTCTCTGGGCTTTCTCTAGATCAAAAGTCAAGTCTCATCTCTATTTCTTGGAGCCCAACACAAAATATGGAACAGAACAGGCACAAAAACATGAATAATGCATGAGTAAATAAATAAGTACTAGGTGATTAATAATTTGAATTTTAGGTCTATTTACTTCATCTTTGAATCAAGGGAATATCTATAAAATGAGAATATTTGTCTACCAGAATTGTTACTGGAATATATGAGAAAAAGGGAATGGTGAGACATAAAGGCTGTATTTGTGTAGGTGCATGCACACAACATCAGGGTGGTTACTTTTTCCTAAAAGGTGTCGATATGACTATGAGCCCTCCACAGCTATATTTTCTTTGAGTCTTTCTTCTTCCCTTACTCTATGCTTTTTTCCTTTCTTCTGCCCTCCTAAATACCTAATATATGTCAGGCACTGAAGAAACAATTTAAGAAAAATCAAATCAATTTTATGTTTTTTTTTTTTTGAGAGGTTTTTGCTATAGGGCGCGTGCACTTGCCAGACAGACAGAGAGAGACAGAGAGACAGAAAGCGGGAAATCACCCCCCACGGGGGATGGCCACGCTGCAATCCCTTCTCCTCCATTCTCCTCTTGGGATCTTGGGCATGCATGCACACGCGCCCGGCGTGAGTTTAAGCCACCGGGTCCGAGACTCGAACCGTGGTCGACTACATGGGAGTCCAGCGACATAGCCATTATGCTAACTGCTGGTCCCATGTTTTTGTTTTTTTTTAAAGAGAGTCTTATTTTTTTTGCTACAGGGTGTGTGTGCCCACTAGAGAGACAGAGAGACAGAAAGACAGAAAGTGAGAAATCACCTCCCAGGGGCATGGTCACACCACAATCCTTTCTCCTCTCAGGATTTTGGGCATGCACGCACTCACACACAGCATCAGTTTGAAGTGGCTGGATCCAGGACTAGACTGCGGTTGACTATGTGGGAGTCCAGTGACATAACTATTACACCATCTGCTGATCCCCTATTTTATGTTTTTAAGAAGTTCACAATGGGGGCCAGCAGGTATCACAATGGTTTAGGAGCTGGACTCCTACATGGCTGATCCTAATTGGAGTCCTGGACCTGGCAGCTTGAAAATCACACTGGGTATGTATATGTACATGCCCAAAATCCCAGGAAGAGGACTGAGGAGAAGGGACTGTGGCATGGCAATCCCCCCTGAGGGGCGATTTCTCATTTTTCCTCTCACTGATTTTGTTTCTCTCCACCAAGTGTACACACTTTATGGCAAAAACCTTAACCACCACCCCTCTCCCCAAAACAAACAAACAAACAAACAAACAAAAACCTCTCGGTGGGGGAGTCAGATATAAGATGACAACCACAATCAGCATGCTAAGGTCTGGGACCCAGAATATACAGAGGGGCCATGTGAGCATGAGAAAGCATTCATCATAGCACATGTGGTAGGAGCACACTTCCCTTAGGAAGACTGAACTGTAGAATTCAGTTAATTTAAGGCTATTCTAGACACAGGGATAAATATGTTAGAAAGAATAGAGATGAGAAACAAGGGAGGTCATCAAAAGGTTCAGAGTGTAGAATGTGGCAGTTAGGGGTGGCAGAGGGGATGGTGGTTGGACAAATGTTAAAATATAAGGTTGGAGAAGCAGACAGCCCTGGTCATAAAGAGCTTTACTAGCCATGATGAGGTACTGAACTTTACACACAGGTCAGTGGCAATTAGGAGAGGCATCTACCTGGGGGAGTAAGCAACATGCTCAGATTTGTTCCCTAAAGGGGTGAAAAAGGAACCCAATGAGAGGATAATTAGGAAGGGTGGAAGAAAGGTTCTAGACCTGCCATCTTTGGGGTAAAAGCTAATGGCAGAAGAGCTTGGTCTGGAAAAGAGAAGAGTTAGGGGTGGGCCAGGCTGCTGTCTTTAAAGCTCAGGGGCTGCTGTAGCAAAGGGTTCAGAGGTGCTGTGTGCTCTGAACAGTGCTTGGATGAGTCAATGTGCTTGGCTGGTCTGGAATCTCAGCTCTGCCACTTATTACCTCTGTAAACCCAGTAAGTTGCTTAACCTCACTGAGCCTCAGTTTCCCTATCTGTAAAATCAGAACTGTAATACTGACTTCAGCTGCTGTAAGGATTTAACATGGAGATGTACAACATGTCAAGTGCCTAGCACTCATTTGGCACATAGGAGATGCTCATGTTAGACCCCTTATGCTGCTAAACATGGATACTGACAAGGGGTGAGAAGCATGTTGGCAGGGGGAGCAGGGTAGGAGGAGGGAAACAAGAATACTCTCAGCTTCAAATACAAACACAATTCCGTTCACTTCCTATTTTGGGAATTGCTGCGGAGGCCAGGAGGGAAGGAAGAATTCTCATTTTAGCGCAACCCGCCTTCTCATTGGGGCTGTGACTTCCAATACTTTAACATGTGATTTGAATTAGCTTTCTGGAAAATCCAGTTTCTGCTTTGACCTGAGGAGTATTAGAGTTCTCCTTCAAGGGTCGAACACAGACAAGTCCTCCTTGATACTCTAGCCTACCCCAGGATCTTGTGGTGTAATATCTCATTGCACCACATACTTTTCTCTTTTCTAATTATACTGTGTCCTTACATACTTGTGTGAGTGTTTTTATCCTTTCCCATGAAGGTAGAGACAATTTTATAATGTTCTCTATTGTACTGCCATTGCCTAGAGCAGTGTTTGTTATATAGTAGGTAGTTTAGTCACCAACTGGCTAAATGAATAGAAGAACAAGTATGAAACCAGAGGAGAAGACAAGCTCAGCAGAGGAACCAGCATGAGCAGGACACAAATATATGTTGTAACCTTTCACCTTCATGCTGTTCTCACTCACTGCCTGAATACGCTTTCCTTCATTTGCTTGTCCTTTAAGACCCTGGCAAAATACTGTCTTCTTTCTGAAAATTTTCCTGATTTCTTAAAGCAGAATTAATCTCTCTTCTTTGATGACCTCCATAGGTATTACTGACTACACTTTTATTTGGTAGAAAGACTACTGTATTTAAATTTAAATGGATTTATTCACCATTCCCTGTTTGCTTTCTCAACTTAAGCCAGTTCCCTGCATTGAATCCTCTTTGTTTTAAATATCAGAGTAAATTTTTTTTCCTTTTGTTTGTTTCTTTCTTTCTTTTTTGTATACTGAATGATATACCCAGGTTTAAATAAAACTAAAAAAAAAAAATCATAGAAATTATGCATGATAATAACTAATAATTAACTGAAACAATGAACTGTGAAGCAGTAATGGTTGTTCAGGACAGGTTATACCTTTGGTATTTCTAGGTTGCCAGTTACAATCCATCTCCCTGGCTCTAGTTACCAACTCATTCCCTTCTATTCCTTCTATATTCGAATTGTAAAAAAAAGTAAGAGTGACATTATGAGAGGGATAACTTTAAATCCTCTACCTAATATAAAGAAGTAAATCATTTGCAAACCTTAGTATTTTTTATTGATGTTAGTAGCACTCCTCCCCCCATATCTATGTGTTTGTAACAATGCCTTCTAAAGTAAAGTGTTATTGGGATAGAATAGCTCTTTAGCTATTTTTGGCAACTGTGAGTCTAAAACCAGAGTGTTCAAGGTCCAAAATGGGCACATTCTCTTTCTGGGAGCATACATCTGCTGCCCATCATCATTGTCATCATCATCATCATCAGGAACAGTGACAACACTTGCCATATGCCAGACATTGTGGTCTTAATGTTAACATATGGGCTTGGGAAGCCATCAAAAGTACTTTATGAAGAAACTGAGAGAAATTTAAAACACTTTCCCAAGATTACATAGATAGTTAAGGGCAGAAGCATTGAGGTTGATTCTGGTCAGTCTGGCTCTATAGTTCAAGTCTGCTGTTAACCGTAATGCTTTGTTGTCTCTCTATACAACAAGCTGGTCTGCCCGGTAGACCAGTAGGACACTCATTCAGTGTATTATGATCTCTGCTCCTCCCCACTCAGACTTTCCAAGAGCACCACATTTTTTCCTACTCTTGGGATAGGAATGTGCATATTTCATAATCTTTTCATTGGTAAAGTACAAGTTCTGCTCTTCGGGGTGAGGGAAAGGATCAGAAAGGCCCTGTCTCATAAAATTAACCCTCACTCTTGTATATAACTAGTCAGAGAGAGACTGTAATATCCCTTGGGGGAAGAGTCTGAGAAATAGAATATAAGGTATTTGAAAGGATTTGTCTTTCCTGGAGTTAAATCAGTTTAGAATAAAAAACAGTAAAAAAAAAAACCCACAAAAATGATTTTGTGCTTTTTTTTTTAACTTAAAATTATGGAAATTGTTTCTGACAGCAAATTGCTCCTAATTAATTTCTTGGCTCTGCTGGGAAAATGTACTGTTCTGTTGATTTCTAAATTCCACCAGCTTAATTATCAAAAAACATTTTTTTCCCCTAAAACTATTAACATGTGGGTTTACAGTTGGGGGTTTGTCAGCATAGTGTGAAGGCAAAGAAGACAGTGGGGGAAGTAAGGGTCATATTGGCACTAGGAGGTCTAGAGATGTAACTGAAGGCTTGGTACCCGTGTTCTAAAGTCCAGAAGAAGATTGTGTCCACAAGAAAAGAAGTCTGAATGGTGCAGGCAGAATCAGTGTGAGGAATGCCTAGGTATAGACCTGGGGGAACTGGGTTCAAATTCAATCTATATTATTTATCTTCAACAAATAGTTGAGTCTTTTCTGAGATTCAGACATGTTTGCAAAATGAGATCAGTAATGATGTTAATTAACCTTTGTAGAACTCTTGCTACATGCCAGGTAGTATCCTAAGAACTTCTTCATCTTTTTTTTTTTCTTTTAAATTTCCCAGATGTGCTCACCAGAGAGAGACAGAGAGAGAGGAGAGGGAGAAAGCACCCTCAATGGGATGTGGTCACACTATAATCCCTTCCTCTCTATTTTTCCACCATGTTCGAAATTGAGGCACACATACCCATGTGACCTGCATGTCTTCCAAACTGCTGGGGCCAGAAATTCAGCCATGTGGGAACCACCAGCCACTGGGTCAGCCTTCTTCAGCACTTCTTTGTGCATTAACATATTATATTTCTCTACAGTTCCATGAAATAAGTATTGAAATTCTTCATTTTATAGATGAGAAAACAAGTTCAGAGGATACATGAAAATTGCCTGAGATAATGCATGTAATAAGCGGAGACCAGAAAACAGGCAAGTAAATATGCTTACTGTGAGAAATGAAGCCGCTAACCTAGTCCCAACTAATGGTTAACTTATCTGTCTTTCTCATTAGACTGAGAGCTTTTTGAAGTCAAGGGAGCATTTTTCCTGATTTTTGTGTCCATAAAACAGCTAATATCGGATAAGTCAATAAGTGAATGAACAAATGGTTTCGATGCTCAATTAAATATTAGCAGAATTTAAATCTGGAATCAGTTAATTTGATGAAGTTCAAAAAAATTCAATTTCAATTGCTCAGCAGATGTTAATCAAATATCTGCTGTATGCCCATCACTGAATCACCTTGGGTACTTAGCAGTTCTGCTTTTGGGAATTGATTCTAAAAAGATGAACAAGACTATTCATCACAGTATTCACTTATTCACCTATTGAAAAAAAGTTTTTTGAGAGGTTTTTGCTATAGGGCACGTGCACTCCAGAAAGACAGAGAGAGACAGAAAGCAAGAAATCACCCCCCAGGGGGGATGGCCACGCTGTAATCCTTTCTCTTGCACTCTCCTCTGGGGATCTTGGGTACGCATGCACACACGCCCAGCATGAGTTTAAGCCACCGGGTCCTGGACTCGAACCGCGATCTACTACATGGGAGTCCAGTGACATAGCCATTACACCAACTGCTGGTCCCAACACCTACTGAAAATTTGCTGAGGATCTACTACGTAAAAGTATTGTTCTAGCTACTTCTGTTGAAGAAGACAGTCCTTGCCCTCATACAACTCACAATCTTGGGAAGACAGACAAAACCCAACTGGATATGTAATGTCTCGTAGTGGTAAGAGATTTGAAGTAAAATGAAGCATGGCAGGGTAAGGGAATGGACTTGGAAAAGAACATATCTTTGACTTGGAGCTCAGCAAAAGTCTCTCTACAAAAGTCATTTGAGTAGCGTTCTTGATCATAAAAGGGAGTGAGCATATAAACACCTGAGAAGATTACTATAGAGAAAAGAAGTAGAGTTTACAAGATAGTTTTCTTTGTGACCTTAGGCAAGTCATGTCTACCCTAGCCTCTTGGACTGCTGCAGAGCTAATACCCTCTCCTTCAAACTTTCACCTGTGTTCCTGGAGTTTCTCCCTCCCACTGGGACCCAGAACAAGATTAAATTATACTTGAGATAGCCTTGTAATTTTGCAAAATCCCAAGCACTACACAGATGTAAATTAGTTGTATGTTAATCTTACTCATTTGCCAAAGTCAAGTACAACTACTACTTTCTCTCTGGAGCCTTTCTTTACTTTGCCAGGGAGGCTACCTCTAAGGTTCCTTTATATTTTTTATGCACTTCTGTTGTATCATTTTGTTTTTGTAGGGCCTAATTTTGTTAACTTCCTGAGGTAAGAATAATGTTTCCTCTGTAAATGAATCATAGATCCCAACTCAATACCTGACACATGGCTGTGCTTAATATGAGACAGGTGAATTGACTTTATAAGAGAGTTGGGAGGCTGGTCCCATGGCCTAGTGGTTAAGAAAGCCAAATCCCTCATGGCTGACCATGGTTCAAGTCCTGCCTAGGAAGCTTGAGAAACGCACCAGGTGTGTGTATGTATGTGTGCCCAAAAGTTCAATAGGATGGAGAGAGAGAGGAGAAAGGATTATGGAGTGACCATGCCCCATTGAGGGGTACTTTCTCTCCTCTCTCTCTCAATCTCTCCCTGGTGAGCACACAACCACCTCTGGCAGTTAATAAAAAATAAATAAAAGGAAGTTGGAGAATGAGCAAGATTTTGACATAGATTGGGTGAGGCTTTTAGTTACGTTCAAATCTATTCTTTCATACACAATAGGCGCACAATAAAAACTCATTGAATAAATAAACCCGTGTTGTGAAAATCAGTTTCTTTTCACAGAGTGAAGATTACCCTTTATCTCTTCAAGAAAATCCTTGTTTTGATAGTCATCAGATCTGGCAATAGAGGGATTCAGTATGAAGACAAATAAAGAGATGTGAGAAAGATTCATTTTTGCTGAAGTAGGCAATGTGTTAGGTAGAACAATGAATCGTTGTATCAGTTGATCTTCAGTACAAGCCTGAGGGAAATTATTATCATATACATTTTATAGATGAAGCAAAATGTGTCAGAGATTAAGGTATTACCTTCATTCACAGAGTAGAAGGGGAGCAGAAGGACCAAGCACTCAGGAGTGGGTGGTATGAATATCCTTATTTCCCAGAGTGCTTGGGTATTGGGGAGAAGCTAGAGCCAGGAGTGTCTGGTACGAATATCCTTATTTTCCAGAGTGCTTGGGTATTGGGGAGAAGCTAGAAAAGGCTTAATTTTCCTCTCCTAGAACTGCATCAGCTCACTGGCTCTTACAAGAAGAGAGGGTTGCTATTCTAAGAAGGAACTCATAGATCTTTAGTCACACAAATAAACATTCTGATATCTTAGGAAGTTGATAAATCTATGGCGAAGATTCTGTGTAGGGCAGATCTCATCTTAGGTAAGAACACAGCTTTCTCAGGTCATTGTATTTATTCTTTTCTAATGGTGTTAATCATATCTCCCTTGTATTGCTGTGACTGAGTATCCCCGAGCAGATTATGAGTACCTTGAGGTCCAAGGCTTGGTATTCCTCCCTCTCTTATATCTAAAACAGAGCTTGACACAAAGAAGATTTGATTATTGCAAAATAAAAGGAGATACTGTGATGGCTATTTTTATATGTAAAGTTGGTTGTGTCACAGAGTGCCCAAATACTTGACTAAACATTATTCTGAGTGTTTCAGAAAGATATTTCTGGATGAGATTAGTATTTGAATCAATATATGAAGTAAGGAAGATTTCTCTCCTCTAGGTAAGTGGGTAACATCCAATTTGTTGAGGGCCTGAAAATACCAAGAAAGGAGAATTTGCTTTATCTTTGCCTGATTGCTTAAACCAAGATATTGGTCTTTTTCTGCCCCCAGATTGGAACTTACAGTTGGCTCTTCTGACTCTCAGGCTATTATACCATCAGTTCTTCTGGTTCTCAAACCTTCGGATTCAAGCTCTCTGGGTTCTTGAGTTTGCAAACTGCAGATCATAAAACTTCTCAGCCTCTATAATGTTGGAAGCCAATTGCTTATACTAAAGATATATATCTCCTATTGGCTCTGTTCCAGATATTTCTGGTACCATGAAGTGTGGCACTATGATAGCAATTACCTGAAAATGTGGAGGTGGCTTTGGACATGGTAACTGGTAGAGGCTGGAAAATTTTGAGATGCATGCTAGAAATATGAATGTAATAATCCTGGTGAGGTTTCAGATGAAAATGAGTAACATATTATTAGAAAAGGGAGGAAAGGCAAGCCTTATGAACAATGTAGTGAGGAACTTGGCAGAATGGGTCCTAATATCTTGTGGAAGGTACAACTCACAAGTGATAAAACTGCATATTTAGCTGTGGAAATTTCTAAGCAAAGTGTTGAAGAACTTGTTTCCTCCTGCTTATAGTAAAATGTGAAGAGAAAAATGAGTTGAGGAGAAGATTATTAAGCAAAAAGGAAACAGAGCTTTAAAATTTGGAAATTCTCAGCTTGTCCATATTGTAAACAATGAGAAAGTATGTTCAGAACAGAACACCAAGAGTGTGGCTGAACTCTTACTCAATAAACACATCATAGGTATAACTCATGGAGTTAATCATCCATATCAACAGAAGCCAAGAAAAGAGTTAGAAACATTGCCAGATGGAACTAAAGAAGACAGAAAATGGAAAAAAGTGAAGGATGGCTGTTGGATTTTTTAGATTCCATAAGATGGAAACATAGAGCTATTCAGTTACTAAAATGTGCTTGTTTCTTAGGAATTGGAAAATGTACAAATTCGGAGATCATCAAAGATGTCATTCCCCTCATAGGCCCAGGAAACAGGTAGGCACTACTCAGTTTCACAAGGTTGGGTCACCTTTCTGGTTTTGGCAGGTTAGAATATCCCTGCCTAGTATCTCAAGGGCAAGGTCCTTACTGAGCACCACAGTGAATGTATCCTATGGAGCTGAAGGGACAGAAACAATCTACTGAACCCTACAGTTGATGCTGATACTCCAGTGGTGCTGGAAGGCAGAGCATCAAGCCAAAGAAGGTTATTATTGAGTCTGGGTATCTAATGGAGTTTGCCATAGTAGGTTGGTTTGGGACTTTCTCAGAATGCATCACCCCTTTCTTCCTTCTAATCTCTTCCTTTTAAAGAATCCTGTCCTATCCCTGTTCCACCACTGTATTTTGGAAGTATACAACTTGTCTGGTTTCACAGGTTCACAGTTGGTTTAAAGAGTGTTGCCTCAGTATACATTACATTTTTAGTCTCACCCATTTCTTTTCTTTCTTATTCATTTATTTGGGGAAGTTCTCTTTTTTAAAAATTTTCTTAATTAATTAAAAATTTAATTAATTTAAGTAATTAATTTACATTCATTCACTGAGCATCATCACAGCATACAAAATGTGATTTCCCATCCATAATATACTGCATAGTGGCTTAATCATACATGTTATTGTTGATAATTTTCCATTTCTAGTTTCATATACACATATCTATATATGTGTGTGTGTGTGTGTGTGTATTTTTTCTCCCTATTTCCCACCATCTGCCATTTCCCACCCTCCTCTCACACTGTATCTGCTGCCTATAGTTGTTTTCCATTCCTTTTTATCCACACATTTTATTGATTCACAAAATTTCTTAAATAATCTAACTACTTTCAATAGTAAGTTCAGCTGATTTGTATATGTATCTGTGAATACATGCCTGACTTTAGGTGTGAAACTCTGAGTAGAATGAATATACCATAAAGTAGCACCTAGCTGATGCTATATGGCTTACTACAGTCATTAAATGGGTATTTTTAAATATGTTTTCTAATTTGAAGAAAAGCTGTTTTAGCTTTAATAAATCAAAGAAATGCTAAGAAACTTTGCTTAAAACTTAAAGCCAGGAAACAGGTTAGGATTCTGTTCAAATAGTAGGTACATGAACCTATCAGCAGCTCAAGACAGGATGAAAATCCTTAAAACTGGAAAACAAAGCCTAGAAGAAAATAAGCAATGTTTTAGTCAAAAGTCATAAAATTCTATTTCACCAGTTCAGTCTCAAGTACTTAATCCATCTTCTGTTGCAGTCAATCTTCCCAATTAAATTCTGAAATATAATATTCAACTCCAGACTTGTCCCTACAATTAAGTTGGCCATTTTCTTAGTTATGTGTCTGTATTTAATTTTCCTGGTATAGCACCCATTTCTGATTTAGATATTTAGATGAGACGTTAGACATTTAAAGTTAATGCTGGAGTAAGTTAAGATTTTTGAGATGGAATCCATGTATTTTGCACATATGAGAGAAGAATATGAATTTTGAGGGGCCAAGGGTTACATGTTATGTGTTCCCTAAAATTCATATTAGATTCCTACCCCTCAATGTGGTGATATTTGGAAGCAGGGAAAATTAGGTTTAGGTGAGTTTATAATAGTGGGGCCCCCCATGATGGGATTAGTGTCCTTATAAAAAGAGGAAGAGAAATCAGAGAGCTCTCCATCATATGAGAACACAGCAAGAAGGCAGCCATCTGCAAGCCAGGAAGAAGGCCCTTACCAGGAACCGAATTAGCTGGCACCTTGATCTTGGGCTTCCCAGACTCCAGAACTGTGAGAAATTAATTCTGTTGTCTAAGATACCTAGTCTATGGAATTTTGTTACAACAGTCAACGGAGACAAAGACAGAGACTTAGAAAACTCACTCTTAAGAGCAGTTTTGAGAATAAAATACTGTTGAGTTTGTAATCCTTGAACAATACCTTTACAAAGCTCTGAATTCCTCACTTGGTGAGAATTGCTGCACGTTCAATATCTGAAGTGACCAATTATTCTCCAGCACCAACAACTGGTGGTAGCTGTTCTTACTTAAGAATTTTGTAACTTGTTCTTATAATCAGGCATTGCAGTGATAGAGGTTTCAAGTAAATACCTTACCGTGGTTAAAAAAAAAAAAAAAAAAAAAAAAAAAAAAAAGTTTTCCCACAAAAATTAAATCAAAAAAAAAAA